>NC_060198.1:37543454-37902204 GCF_021184085.1 Oncorhynchus gorbuscha | reverse complement strand
ATTTTTCCAAGGCCGACAATCACAATTTGTTCTTAACTGACTTGCCTAGTGAAATAAAACTGCACATCTGCCCAGCTGGTCACACCTCCAGCTTGGTTGTCGAGGAGAAAGAGGAGGAGGGACAAGGCCGGGACGGGGACAGATGGCTTCAGAGGAATGGGCAGGGATACAGTATGCCATCAATTAATTTACAATGGAACCCAAATCCCAATTAGTGCCTCCATAAAATTTCAAAGACGAAGGAACAGATTGAACCCTGGGTGTGTATGGAAATCCTGAAAATAGGGTTTAATTGGGAGTGAGGTACAAATCCATTGCAGCATAAAGACTGCTACCTATTTTGTACTAAAACTACATTGCATTTGTACTGTACGCATCATGATCAACCCTCACCTTATCTTACCTCATTGTATCATATAGGGCTGAGATAATAATAGTCATGAATGATTCACCAAAATGTCACTTTCATTTTGGGGGGTTATGAATAACTTTTCATGTTCAAAACTGTGCACTCTCCTCAAACAATAGCATGGTATTCTTTCACTGTAATAGCTACTGTAAATTGGACAGTGCAGTTAGATTAACAAGAATTTAAGCTTTCTGCCAATATCAGATATTTCTATGTCCTGGGAAATGTTCTTGTTACGTATAACCTCATGCTAATCGCATTAGCCTACGTTAGCTCAACCATCCCGTGGTAGGGACACCGAGCCCATAGAACTAATTGACTGATGTTGGTTCAATGACTTGAATTTCGATTTAGTTAGGGTCTTTTGTGAGCTCAAAACATTGTTTCTCTAGAAAGAAATCAAATCGTTCACTTGAGAAATTAAGTCAAGATCTATGTGGGACGCTGGGCTAATTGGAAGTTGTAGGCAAATATTCAATCTAGTTCAGTGCAGAAACATGATAATTAACTGCATTGACCATAATCCATTGCACCTGTTCCAGTGTTACGAGAGACAAATCTAGCTGTCATGCAGGTGAAAGAGGACCCAAAAGCGACTTGGCGAAAACAGAGTCTTTAATCCAGTAAAGTTAATACAAACAAAAAACACAACTTTCACTCGAAATGACGAGGACAAACTGGAGACTCGATCTTGAACAGCAGGTGAACAGCAGGTTGCCTCGGGAAGGCACTTGAACCAGACAGACTCAGACACCTGCTCACCACGCAGCATCTGAGGAAAACACGACACGACAGGGCGATACACAAACACAGCACGGTGAATTCTAGACAAGGAACCGACAGGACAGGAACGGAACACAAAGGAAGAAATAGGGACTCTAATCAGGGGAAAGGATCGGGAACAGGTGTGGGAAGACTAAATGATTGATTAGGGGAATAGGAACAGCTGGGAGCAGGAACGGAACGATAGAGAGAAGAGAGAGCGAGAGAGTGAGAGAGGGAGGGGAGAGAGAGGGATAGAAAGAGGGAAAGAACCTAATAAGACCAGCAGAGGGAAACAAATAGAATGGGAAGCACAGGGACAAAACAAGATAATAAATGACAAAACATGACAGTACCCCCCACTCACCGAGCGCCTCCTGGCGCACTCGAGGAGGAATCCTGGCGGCAACGGAGGAAATCATCAATGAGTGAACGGTCCAGCACGTCCCGAGACGGAACCCAACTCCTCTCCTCAGGACCGTAACCCTCCCAATCCACTAAGTATTGGTGACCCCGTCCCCGAGAACGCATGTCCATGATCTTATGTACCTTGTAAATAGGTGCGCTCTCGACAAGGACGGGAGGGGGGGGGAAGACGAACGGGGGTGCGAAGAAAGGGCTTGACACAGGAGACATGGAAGACAGGATGGACGCGACGAAGATGTCGCGGAAGAAGCAGTCGCACAGCGACAGGATTGACGACCTGGGAGACACGGAACGGACCAATGAACCGCGGAGTCAACTTACGAGAAGCTGTCGTAAGAGGAAGGTTGCGAGTGGAAAGCCACACTCTCTGGCCGCAACAATACCTTGGACTCTTAATCCTGCGTTTATTGGCGGCTCTCACAGTCTGTGCCCTGTAACGGCAAAGTGCAGACCTCACCCTCCTCCAGGTGCGCTCACAACGTTGGACAAACGCTTGAGCGGAGGGAACGCTGGACTCGGCAAGCTGGGATGAGAACAGAGGAGGCTGGTAACCCAGACTACTCTGAAACGGAGATAACCCGGTAGCAGACGAAGGAAGCGAATTGTGAGCGTATTCTGCCCAGGGGAGCTGTTCTGCCCAAGACGCAGGGTTTCTGAAAGAAAGGCTGCGTAGTATGCGACCAATCGTCTGATTGGCCCTCTCTGCTTGACCGTTAGACTGGGGATGAAACCCGGAAGAGAGACTGACGGACGCACCAATCAAACGACAGAACTCCCTCCAAAACTGTGACGTGAATTGCGGGCCTCTGTCTGAAACGGCGTCTAACGGGGGGCCATGAATTCTGAATACATTCTCGATAATGATTTGTGCCGTCTCCTTAGCGGAAGGAAGTTTAGCGAGGGGAATGAAATGTGCCGCCTTAGAGAACCTATCGACAACCGTAAGAATCACAGTCTTCCCCGCAGACAAAGGCAGACCGGTAATGAAGTCTAGGGCGATGTGAGACCATGGTCGAGAAGGAATGGGGAGCGGTCTGAGACGACCGGCAGGAGGAGAGTTACCCGACTTAGTCTGCGCGCAGTCCGAACAAGCAGCCACGAAACGGCGCGTGTCACGCTCCTGAGTCGGCCACCAAAAGCGCTGGCGAATAGACGCAAGAGTGCCTCAAACACCGGGATGACCAGCTAACTTGGCAGAGTGAGCCCACTGAAGAACAGCCAGACGAGTGGAAACAGGAACGAAAAGGAGGTTACTAGGACAAGCGCGCGGCGACGCAGTGTGCGTGAGTGCTTGCTTAACCTGTCTTTCAATTCCCCAGACTGTTAACCCGACAACACGCCCATAAGGAAGAATCCCCTCGGGATCAGTAGAAGCCACAGAAGAACTAAACAGACGGGATAAGGCATCAGGCTTGGTGTTCTTGCTACCCGGACGGTAAGAAATCACAAACTCGAAACGAGCGAAAAACAACGCCCAACGAGCTTGACGGGCATTAAGTCGTTTGGCAGAACGGATGTACTCAAGGTTCTTATGGTCTGTCCAAACGACAAAAGGAACGGTCGCCCCCTCCAACCACTGTCGCCATTCGCCTAGGGCTAAGCGGATGGCGAGCAGTTCACGGTTACCCACATCATAGTTGCGCTCAGATGGCGACAGGCGATGAGAAAAATAAGCGCAAGGATGAACCTTATCGTCAGACTGGAAGCGCTGGGATAGAATGGCTCCCACGCCTACCTCTGAAGCGTCAACCTCGACAATGAATTGTCTAGTGACGTCAGGAGTAACGAGGATAGGAGCGGACGTAAAACGTTCTTTTAGAAGATCAAAAGCTCCCTGGGCGGAACCGGACCACTTAAAACACGTCTTGACAGAAGTAAGAGCTGTGAGAGGGGCAGCAACTTGACCGAAATTACGAATGAAACGCCGATAGAAATTAGCGAAACCTAAAAAGCGCTGCAACTCGACACGTGACCTTGGAACGGGCCAATCACTGACAGCTTGGACCTTAGCGGAATCCATCTGAATGCCTTCAGCGGAAATAACGGAACCGAGAAAAGTAACGGAGGAGACATGAAAAGAGCACTTCTCAGACTTTACGTAGAGACAATTCTCTAAAAGGCGCTGTAGAACACGTCGAACGTGCTGAACATGAATCTCGAGTGACGGAGAAAAAATCAGGATATCGTCAAGATAGACAAAAACAAAGATGTTCAGCATGTCTCTCAGAACATCATTAACTAATGCCTGAAAAACAGCTGGCGCATTGGCGAGACCAAACGGCAGAACCCGGTACTCAAAATGCCCTAACGGAGTGTTAAACGCCGTTTTCCACTCGTCCCCCTCTCTGATGCGCACGAGATGGTAAGCGTTACGAAGGTCCAACTTAGTAAAGCACCTGGCTCCCTGCAGAATCTCGAAGGCTGATGACATAAGGGGAAGCGGATAACGATTCTTAACCGTTATGTCATTCAGCCCTCGATAATCCACGCAGGGGCGCAGAGTACCGTCCTTCTTCTTAACAAAAAGAACCCCGCCCCGGCCGGAGAGGAAGAAGGCACTATGGTACCGGCGTCAAGAGACACAGACAAATAATCCTCGAGAGCCTTACGTTCGGGAGCCGACAGAGAGTATAGTCTACCCCGAGGAGGAGTGGTCCCCGGAAGGAGATCAATACTACAATCATACGACCGGTGAGGAGGAAGGGAGTTGGCTCGGGACCGACTGAAGACCGTGCGCAGATCATGATATTCCTCCGGCACTCCTGTCAAATCGCCAGGTTCCTCCTGAGAAGTAGGGACAGAAGAAACGGGAGGGATGGCAGACATTAAACACTTCACATGACAAGAAACGTTCCAGGATAGGATAGAATTACTAGACCAATTAATAGAAGGATTATGACATACTAGCCAGGGATGACCCAAAACAACAGGTGTAAACGGTGAACGAAAAATCAAAAAAGAAATAGTCTCACTGTGGTTACCAGATACTGTGAGGGTTAAAGGTAGTGTCTCAAATCTGATACTGGGAAGATGACTACCATCTAAGGCGAACATGGGCGTAGGCTTCTCTAACTCTCTGAAAGGAATGTCATGTTTCCGAACCCATGCTTCGTCCATGAAACAACCCTCAGCCCCATTCTCGAGCCCGGCCAGTAAGGAGTGAAATGACGTAAGCAACCCGAGCTCTCTCTCTAGAGTATGTGTTGGGTTGGAGAGAGAACACAATCTCACACTGCGTGAGAAAGGAGCGGCACTCAGTGGGCTGCCCGGAGTAGCAAGGTGGGTTATTAACCCTAGGTTCTGGAGGCTCGGCAGGCCAGGAAGTAACAGGTGGCACGAGACGTAGACTCTGGAACTGTCCAGAGAGGTCGGAAACCTGAGCGGCCAGGTTCTCCACGGCATGGCGAGCAGCAGACAATTCCTGCTCGTGTCTGCCGAGCATGGCTCCTTGGATCTCGACGGCAGTGTAACGAGCGTCTGAAGTCGCTGGGTCCATTCCTTGGTCGGTTCCTTCTGTCATGCAGGTGAAAGAGGACCCAAAAGCGACTTGGCGAAAACAGAGTCTTTAATCCAGTAAAGTTAATACAAACAAAAAACACAACTTTCACTCGAAATGACGAGGACAAACTGGAGACTCGATCTTGAACAGCAGGTGAACAGCAGGTTGCCTCGGGAAGGCACTTGAACCAGACAGACTCAGACACCTGCTCACCACGCAGCATCTGAGGAAAACACGACACGACAGGGCGATACACAAACACAGCACGGTGAATTCTAGACAAGGAACCGACAGGACAGGAACGGAACACAAAGGAAGAAATAGGGACTCTAATCAGGGGAAAGGATCGGGAACAGGTGTGGGAAGACTAAATGATTGATTAGGGGAATAGGAACAGCTGGGAGCAGGAACGGAACGATAGAGAGAAGAGAGAGCGAGAGAGTGAGAGAGGGAGGGGGAGAGAGAGGGATAGAAAGAGGGAAAGAACCTAATAAGACCAGCAGAGGGAAACGAATAGAATGGGAAGCACAGGGACAAGACAAGATAATAAATGACAAAACATGACACTAGCGACTTATTCTGGTGTTATTTGAGACTTTTGGAGACTGACGTGAAATCACGTATCGTTCTTACTCTTCTCAACAAGCAGCCGGTGCTGCCGTGGGCCCCACCCTGTCCCAAAGCACTCACAGGCGGCCCAGTCTTCGCGCAGCAGTCTCTCCCAGCTGCAGTCAGAACAGGAGATGTTCACCCCTCCGTCCAGACTGCAAATGAACCGTGCATGTGGGAAGCCGGCGCTGGCTGATCCCGCCCTGAATGTAAGCATTCAGGGCGGGATGTAAATGTAAAAAAATTAAAAATAAGTAACTCCGCCAGTGTCGCTTTTGCCGGTCCCAAGCCCAGATAAAGGAGGACGGTTGGATTTGAGACATGAAAAAAACAAGAATCGACAGAAGAAAGCTCATTTGTAGTTCTGAAAATATTTCGGGTGTTTTTTACTCACTTTTATATATATATATATTATTATTTTTTACCCCCTTTTCTCCCCAATTTCGTGGTATCCAATTGTTAGTAGTTACTATCTTGTCTCATCGCTACAACTCTCATACGGTTTCAGGAGAGACAAAGAAGGTAATGCGTCCTCCGAAACACAACCCAACCAAGCCGCACTGCTTCTTAACACAGCACATATCCAACCCGGAAGCCAGCCACCCCAATGTGTCGGAGGAAACACCGTGCACCTGGCGACCTGGCCAGCATGCACTGCCGCACAGGAGTCGCTAGTGCCTGATGAGACAAGGATATCCCTACCGTCCAAACCCTGCCTAACCCGGAAGACGCTAGGCCAATTGTCAGTCGCCCCACGGACCTCCCGGTCGTGGCTGGCTGCGACAGAGCCTGGGCACAAACCCAGGGTCTCTGGTGACACAGGCTATACTGCTATGCAGTGCCCTAGACCACAGTGCCCTAAACCACTCAGGAGGCCTTTTTTACTCACATTTTGTCTCCCCCACAACGTTATTCCTCTCTCCTACTGCGTCCATCACAATTACTTGCACATAGCCAATTATGCAAAGTTGGTGATGACGTTATTTAGCGACTTCTAGCGACTTTTAGGACAGCCAATAGCTACGTTTCTTACTGAGGAGTTGGCAACACTGCACAGACAGACCATATGAGACTGCATGAGAGCTGACTGACACAAAGGCAAGAGTGATTACATTTAAAATTTAGCAGGAGCATTTAGGGTTAAGTGTCTTGCTCAAGGTTAGATCGTCAGATTTTTCACCTAGTCAGCTCAGGGATTTGAACCAGCGACCTTTTGGTTTAATCAAATCAAATTGTATTTGTCAAATGCGTCAAATACAACAGGTGTAGTCCTTACAGTGAAATGCTTACTGACAAGCCCTTAACCAACAAGTCTGTTTTAAGAAAAATAAGTCTGAAGAAAGTATTTACTAAAATAAACTGAAGTAAAAAAAAATGAAGAAAATAGAAAAATAACAAATAATTAAAGAGCAACAATAAAATTACAGTAAGGAGGCTATATACAGGGGGTATAGGTACAAAGTCAATGTGCGGGGGCACAGGTTACTCAAGATAATTGAGGTAATATGTACAAGTTGGTAAAGTGACTAATGCATAGATAATAAACAGAGAGAAGTAGCATCATAAAAATGGGGGTTGGGGACAATGCAAATAGTCAGTGAAGACACTTGCCAGTGTCTGAATGTTGACCTGGCTATGTTGACCCTTGGGTTGTGCCGTGGCGGAGATCTTTGTGGGCTATACTCAGCCTTGTCTCAGGATGGTAAGTTGGTGGTTGAAGATATCCCTCTAGTGGTGTGGGGGCTGTGCTTTGGCAAAGTGGGTGGGGTTATATCCTTCCTGTTTGGCCCTGTCTGGGGGTGTCCTCAGATGGGGCCACAGTGTCTCCTGACCCCTCCTGTATTTATGCTGCAGTAGTTTATGTGTCGGGGGGCTAGGGTCAGTTTGTTATATCTGGAGTACTTCTCTTGTCCTATTCGGTGTCCTGTGTGAATTTAAGTGTGCTCTCTCTAATTCTCTCTTTCTTTCTTTCTCTCTCTCTGAGGACCTGAGCCCTAGGACCATGCCTCAGGACTACCTGACATGATGACTCCTTGCTGTCCCCATTCCACCTGGCCGTGCTGCTGCTCCAGTTTCAACTGTTCTGCCTTATTATTATTGGACCATGCTGGTTATTTATGAACATTTGAACATCTTGGCCATGTTCTGTTATAATCTCCACCCGGCACAGCCAGAAGAGGACTGGCCACCCCACATAGCCTGGTTCCTCTCTAGGTTTCTTCCTAGGTTTTGGCCTTTCTAGGGAGTTTTACCTAGCCACCGTGCTTCTACACCTGCACTGCTTGCTGTTTGGGGTTTTAGGCTGGGTTTCTGTACAGCACTTTGAGATATCAGCTGATGTACGAAGGGCTATATAAATACATTTGATTTGATATGTAGAGAGCGATCATACAGTAGTCTAGAACAGCTGATGCTCTCATGTATGCTTCAGTGTTGCTTGCCTCAAAGCGGGCATAGTAATTTAGCTCATCTGGTAGGCTCGTGTCAATGGGTTTCTCGTGGCTATGCTTCCCTTTGTAGTCTGTCATAGTTTGCAAGCCCTGCCACATCTGACGAGCGTCGGAGCCGGTGTAGTATGATTCAATCTTAGTCCTGTATTGACGCTTTGCCTGCTTGATGGTTCGTCGGAGGGCATAGCGGGATTTCTTATACTGGCCCAGCGCTCTTAACTGCTAGGCTACATGCCGCAGATAGAGACAGTTTGTGAGGTAGCTCTACTTGATTGACAGTTGAGGTCGTTGGTAATAGGCAGTCTTGAAAATATGTGTGAACTAGTGAAATTATTTTGTGAAATTATTTTGTCATCCAGCTAGGTACTACTACTAGCTTAGCTAAATATGATGACTCCTTCAATGGGGAGCACAATGGCTGGCTGGCTGATACTGCCTGAGCAGAGATTTGATGATGACTTCAAAGAAAAAGAATCATAAAATAAGTAATGTGAATACATTATGGTTAATAAGTGATAAGCAGTAATGAATATTCACTAGCATCATGGGGCTCTTATCAATTGTTTTATTTGGTTTTGTTACAAAATTGTCAGGGTCATGGAAAAGGCAGGTGATGGCTGAGGAAAGCTCTAAAATCATTTTAATGTCATTATTTCATAATGCATTTAACATTTTAAGAACTGTGATAAGAACTGTGATTTTTATTTTATAATCAAACCAAAACAGAACCAACCTCAAAAAGCACTAATCGCTCAGCACTATACTGTAGATTAAAGACACTTTCAACAAACATCAACGTAATTAACAACTGTGTAAAATAAAGGTTATCTAAATGCAGGTGTCCTTGTCAGGAATGTGATAGAGATCTTGTGAATCAATACTAGCCCATTCAGCACATGGAGGCAGGGCCCGGGTCCCAGGGACAGGGGGCTGTTCACTAGATGGATGCATAGAGGACTGGTCACTAGATGGATGCATAGAGGACTGTTCACTAGATGGATGCATAGAGGACTGTTCACTAGATGGATGAATAGAGGACTGTTCACTAGATGGATGAATAGAGGACTGGTCACTAGATGGATGAATAGAGGACTGTTCACTAGATGGATAAATAGAGGACTGGTCACTAGATGGATGAATAGAGGACTGGTCACTAGATGGATGAATAGAGGACTGGTCACTAGATGGATGAATAGAGGACTGTTCACTAGATGGATAAATAGAGGACTGGTCACTAGATGGATGAATAGAGGACTGGTCACTAGATGGATGCATAGAGGACTGTTCACTAGATGGATGCATAGAGGACTGTTCACTAGATGGATGAATAGAGGACTGTTCACTAGATGGATGAATAGAGGACTGGTCACTAGATGGATGAATAGAGGACTGTTCACTAGATGGATGCATAGAGGACTGTTCACTAGATGGATGAATAGAGGACTGTTCACTAGATGGATGAATAGAGGACTGTTCACTAGAGATGGATCACTAGATGGATGCATAGAGGACTGTTCACTAGATGGCATAGAGGACTGTTCACTAGGACTGTTCACTAGATGGATGAATAGAGGACTGTTCACTAGATGGATGAATAGAGGACTGTTCACTAGATGGATGAATAGAGGACTGTTCACTAGATGGATGAATAGAGGACTGTTCACTAGATGGATGCATAGAGGACTGTTCACTAGATGGATGCATAGAGGACTGTTCACTAGATGGATGAATAGAGGACTGTTCACTAGATGGATGCATAGAGGACTGGTCACTAGATGGATGCATAGAGGACTGTTCACTAGATGGATGCATAGGGGGCTGTTCACTAGATGGATGCATAGAGGACTGTTCACTAGATGGATGCATAGGGGGCTGTTCACTAGATGGATGCATAGCATAGAGGACTGTTCACTAGATGGGATAGAGGACTGTTCACTAGATGGATGAATAGAGGACTGTTCACTAGATGGATGCATAGAGGACTGGTCACTAGATGGATGCATAGAGGACTGTTCACTAGATGGATGAATAGAGGACTGTTCACTAGATGGATGAATAGAGGACTGCATAGAGGACTAGAGGACTGTTCACTAGATGGATGAATAGAGGACTGTTCACTAGATGGATGAATAGAGGACTGGTCACTAGATGGATGCATAGAGGACTGTTCACTAGATGGATGCATAGAGGACTGTTCACTAGATGGATGAATAGAGGACTGTTCACTAGATGGATGTTCACTAGATGGACTAGAGGACTGTTCACTAGATGGATGAATGGACTGTTCACTAGATGGATGAATAGAGGACTGATGGATCACTAGATGGATGCATAGAGGACTGGTCACTAGATGGAT
This sequence comes from Oncorhynchus gorbuscha, assembly GCF_021184085.1. Classification (NCBI taxonomy): domain Eukaryota; kingdom Metazoa; phylum Chordata; class Actinopteri; order Salmoniformes; family Salmonidae; genus Oncorhynchus; species Oncorhynchus gorbuscha. Next base: position 37,891,693 of record NC_060198.1, on the reverse strand, counting down.
GCATAGAGGACTGGTTCTAGATGGACTAGATGGATGAATAGAGGACTGTTCACTAGATGGATGAATAGAGGACTGGACTAGATGGATGCATAGAGGACTGTTCACTAGATGTTCACTAGATGAATAGAGGACTGTTCACTAGATGGATGCATAGAGGACTGTTCACTAGATGGATGAATAGATGGACTGTTCACTAGATGGATGAATAGAGGACTGTTCACTAGATGGATGCGTAGAGGACTGTTCACTAGATGGATGAATAGAGGATGATGGATGACTGTTCACTAGATAGACTGGACTGGTCACTAGATGGATGCATAGAGGACTGTTCACTAGATGGATGTTCACTAGATGGAGAGAGGACTGTTCACTAGATGGATGAATAGAGGACTGTTCACTAGATGGATGCGTAGAGGACTGTTCACTAGATGGATGAATAGAGGACTGGTCACTAGATGGATGCATAGAGGACTGGTCACTAGATGGATGTATAGAGGACTGTTCACTAGATGGATGCATAGAGGACTGTTCAATAAATGGATGCATAGAGGACTGGTCACTAGATGGATGCATAGAGGACTGTTCACTAGATGGATGCATAGAGGACTGTTCACTAGATAGATGCATAGAGGACTGGTCACTAGATGGATGAATAGAGGACTGTTCACTAGATGGATGAATAGAGGACTGTTCACTAGATGGATGCATAGAGGACTGTTCACTAGATGGATGCATAGAGGACTGTTCACTAGATGGATGCATAGAGGACTGTTCACTAGATGGATGCATAGACTAGATGGATGAATAGATGGACTGTTCACTAGAGGACTGTTCACTAGATGGATGCACTAGAGGACTGTTTACTAGATGGATGCATAGAGGACTGGTCACTAGATGGATGCATAGAGGACTGGTCACTAAATTGATGCATAGAGGACTGTTCACTAGATGGATGCATAGAGGACTGTTCAATAAATGGATGCATAGAGGACTGTTCACTAAATGGATGAATAGAGGACTGTTCACTAGATGGATGAATAGAGGACTGGTCACTAGATGGATGCATAGAGGACTGGTCACTAGATGGATGAATAGAGGACTGTTCACTAGATGGATGAATAGAGGACTGGTCACTAGATGGATGAATAGAGGACTGTTCACTAGATGGATGAATAGAGGACTGTTCACTAGATGGATGCATAGAGGACTGTTCACTAGATGGATGCATAGAGGACATGTTCATCAAGCGCTGCGAGACAGATGAGCTAAATGACCTCCCTGTTATTTGTCACACCCTTACAGTAAACATGAAGACACACACGATCAATGCCACACTTTGACACACATGTAGTGCACAGCACATCTCACATTCATGCTACATGAACATGTTCACACATGCTGAAACAAAGTGTTTTAACTCTGTCCCTAAACATAAATACAGTTGATATAGACACACTCTAGTTGATATACACTCTTAGTTGAAACACATTCTAGTTGAAACACATTCTAGATGATACACATTCTAGTATATACACATTCCAGTTTATACACATTCTAGTTTATACACATTCTAGTTGATATACATTCTAGTAGATACACATTCTAGTTTATACACATTCTAGTTTATACACATTCTAGTTTATACACATTCTAGTTGATATACATTCTAGTAGATACACATTCTAGTTTATACACATTCTAGTTTATACACATTCTAGTTTATACACATTCTAGTTGATACACATTCTAGTAGATACACATTCTAGTAGATACACATTCTAGTTTATACACATTCTAGTTTATACACATTCTAGTTTATACACATTCTAGTTTATACACATTCTAGTTTATACACATTCTAGTAAATACACATTCTAGTTTATACACATTCTAGTAGATACACATTCTAGTTTATACACATTCTAGTAAATACACATTCTAGTTATACACATTCTAGTTATACACATTCTAGTTTATACACATTCTAGTTTATACACATTCTAGTTTATACACATTCTAGTAGATACACATTCTAGTTTATACACATTCTAGTTGATACACATTCTAGTTTATACACATTCTAGTAGATACACATTCTAGTTTATACACATTCTAGTAGATACACATTCTAGTTTATACACATTCTAGTAGATACACATTCTAGTTTATACACATTCTAGTTTATACACATTCTAGTAGATACACATTCTAGTTTATACACATTCTAGTTGATACACAGTCTAGTTGAAACACATTCTAGTAGACACACATTCTAGTTGATACACATTCTAGTTGATATACATACATTCTAGTAGACACACATTCTAGTTGAAACACATTCTAGTTGATATACATATATTCTAGTAGATACACACTCTAGTAGATACACATTCTAGTTGATACACACTCTAGTAGATACACATTCTAGTAGATACACATTCTAGTAGATACACATTCTAGTTTATATACATACATTCTAGTAGATACACATTCTAGTTGATACAAACTCTAGTAGATACACATTCTAGTAGATACACATTCTAGTAAATACATATTCTAGTTGAAACACATTCTAGTTGATATACATACATTCTAGTAGATACACATTCTAGTTGATATACATTCTAGTTGATATACATACATTCTAGTAGATATACATTCTAGAAGACACACATTCTAGTTGATATACATACATTCTAGTCGATACACATTCTAGTTGAAACACATTCTAGTTGATATACATACATTCTAGGAGACACACATTCGAGTCGAAACACATTCTAGTTGATATACATACATTCTAGTAGATACACATTCTAGTTCATACACATTCTAGTAGATATACATTCTAGTAGACACACATTCTAGTTGATATACATACATTCTAGTAGATACACATTCTAGTCGAAACACATTCTAGTTGATATACATACATTCTAGTAGATACACATTCTAGTTGAAACACATTCTAGTTGATATACATACATTCTAGTAGATATACATTCTAGTCGATACACATTCTAGTTGAAACACATACATTCTAGTAGACACACATTCTAGTCGATACACATTCTAGTTGATATACATACATTCTAGAAGACACACATTCTAGTTGAAACACATTCTAGTTGATATACATACATTCTAGTAGATACACATTCTAGTTGAAACACATTCTAGTTGATATACATACATTCTAGTAGACACACATTCTAGTCGAAACACATTCTAGTTGATATACATACATTCTAGTAGATATACATTCTAGTCGATACACATTCTAGTTGAAACACATACATTCTAGTAGACACACATTCTAGTTGATACACATTCTAGTTGATATACATACATTCTAGTATACACACATTCTAGTTGAAACACATTCTAGTTGATATACATACATTCTAGTAGATATACATTCTAGTAGACACACATTCGATTCGAAACACATTCTAGTTGATATACATACATTCTAGTAGATAAACATTGTAGTTGAAACACATTCTAGTTGATATACATACATTCTAGTAGACACACATTCTAGTAGACACACATTCTAGTTGAAACACATTCTAGTTGATATACATACATTCTAGTAGATACACATTCTAGTTGATATACATTCTTGTTGATATACATACATTCTAGAAGATACACATTCTAGTTGAAACACATTCTAGTTGATATACATACATTCTAGTAGACACACATTCTAGTTGAAACACATTCTAGTTGATATACATACATTCTAGTAGATACACATTCTAGTTGAAACACATTCTAGTAGATATACATTCTAGTAGACACACATTCTAGTCGAAACACATTCTAGTTGATATACATACATTCTAGTAGATAAACATTCTAGTTGAAACACATTCTAGTTGATATACATACATTCTAGTAGACACACATTCTAGTAGACACACATTCTAGTTGAAACACATTCTAGTTGATATACATACATTCTAGTAGATACACATTCTAGTTGAAACACATTCTAGTTGATATACATACATTCTAGTAGAACACATTCTAGTTACACATTCTAGTTGAAACACATACATTCTAGTAGACACACATTCTAGTCGATACACATTCTAGTTGATATACATACATTCTAGTAGACACACATTCTAGTTGAAACACATTCTAGTTGATATACATACATTCTAGTAGATATACATTCTAGACGATACACATTCTAGTTGAAACACATTCTAGTTGATATACATACATTCTAGTAGATACACATTCTAGTTGAAACACATTCTAGTTTAAACACATTCTAGTTGATATACATACATTCTAGTAGACACACATTCTAGTTGAAACACATTCTAGTTGATATACATACATTCTAGTAGATATACATACATTCTAGTAGATATACATTCTAGTAGACACACATTCTAGTCGAAACACATTCTAGTTGATATACATACATTCTAGTAGATAAACATTCTAGACACACATTCTGAAACACATTCTAGTTGATATACATACATTCTAGTAGACACACATTCTAGTAGACACACATTCTAGTTGAAACACATTCTAGTTGATATACATACATTCTAGTAGATACACATTCTAGTAGACACACATTCTAGTTGATATACATACATTCTAGTAGATACACATTCTAGTTCATACACATTCTAGTAGATATACATTCTAGTAGACACACATTCTAGTTGATATACATACATTCTAGTAGATACACATTCTAGTTGAAACACATTCTAGTTGATATACATACATTCTAGTAGATACACATTCTAGTTGAAACACATTCTAGTTGATATACATACATTCTAGTAGATATACATTACATTCTAGTCGATACACATTCTAGTTGAAACACATACATTCTAGTAGACACACATTCTAGTCGAAACACATTCTAGTTGATATACATACATTCTAGAAGACACACATTCTAGTTGAAACACATTCTAGTTGATATACATACATTCTAGTAGATACACATTCTAGTTGAAACACATTCTAGTTGATATACATACATTCTAGTAGACACACATTCTAGTCGAAACACATTCTAGTTGATATACATACATTCTAGTAGATATACATTCTAGTCGATACACATTCTAGTTGAAACACATACATTCTAGTAGACACACATTCTAGTTGATACACATTCTAGTTGATATATACATACATTCTAGTATACACACATTCTAGTTGAAACACATTCTAGTTGATATACATACATTCTAGTAGATACACATTGTAGTTGAAACACATTCTAGTTGATATACATACATTCTAGTAGACACACATTCTAGTAGACACACATTCTAGTTGATATACATACATTCTAGTAGATAAACATTGTAGTTGAAACACATTCTAGTTGATATACATACATTCTAGTAGACACACATTCTAGTAGACACACATTCTAGTTGAAACACATTCTAGTTGATATACATACATTCTAGTAGATACACATTCTAGTTGATATACATTCTTGTTGATATACATACATTCTAGAAGATACACATTCTAGTTGAAACACATTCTAGTTGATATACATACATTCTAGTAGACACACATTCTAGTTGAAACACATTCTAGTTGATATACATACATTCTAGTAGATACACATTCTAGTTGAAACACATTCTAGTAGATATACATTCTAGTAGACACACATTCTAGTCGAAACACATTCTAGTTGATATACATACATTCTAGTAGATAAACATTCTAGTTGAAACACATTCTAGTTGATATACATACATTCTAGTAGACACACATTCTAGTAGACACACATTCTAGTTGAAACACATTCTAGTTGATATACATACATTCTAGTAGATACACATTCTAGTTGAAACACATTCTAGTTGATATACATACATTCTAGTAGACACACATTCTAGTCGATACACATTCTAGTTGAAACACATACATTCTAGTAGACACACATTCTAGTCGATACACATTCTAGTTGATATACATACATTCTAGTAGACACACATTCTAGTTGAAACACATTCTAGTTGATATACATACATTCTAGTAGATATACATTCTAGTCGATACACATTCTAGTTGAAACACATTCTAGTTGATATACATACATTCTAGTAGATATACATTCTAGTCGATACACATTCTAGTTGAAACACATTCTAGTTGATATACATACATTCTAGTAGATATACATTCTAGCCGATACACATTCTAGTTGAAACACATTCTAGTTGATATACATACATTCTAGTAGATACACATTCTAGTTTAAACACATTCTAGTTGATATACATACATTCTAGTTGAAACACATTCTAGTTGATATACATACATTCTAGTAGATATACATTCTAGTCGATACACATCCTAGTTGAAACACATACATTCTAGTAGACACACATTCTAGTCGATACACATTCTAGTTGATATACATACATTCTAGAAGACACACATTCTAGTTGAAACACATTCTAGTTGATATACATACATTCTAGTAGATACACATTCTAGTTGAAACACATTCTAGTTTAAACACATTCTAGTTGATATACATACATTCTAGTAGACACACATTCTAGTTGAAACACATTCTAGTTGATATACATACATTCTAGTAGATATACATTCTAGTAGACACACATTCTAGTCGAAACACATTCTAGTTGATATACATACATTCTAGTAGATAAACATTCTAGTTGAAACACATTCTAGTTGATATACATACATTCTAGTAGATAAACATTCTAGTTGAAACACATTCTAGTTGATATACATACATTCTAGTAGACACACATTCTAGTAGACACACATTCTAGTTGAAACACATTCTAGTTGATATACATACATTCTAGTAGATACACATTCTAGTAGACACACATTCTAGTAGATACACATTCTAGTAGACACACATTCTAGTTGAAACACATTCTAGTTGATATACATACATTCTAGTAGATACACATTTTGGTTGAAACACATTCTAGTTGAAACACATACATTCTAGTAGACACACATTCTAGTCTATACACATTCTAGTTAATATACATACATTCTAGTTGAAACACATTCTAGTTGAAACACATTCTAGTTGATATACATACATTCTAGTAGATATACATTCTAGTCGATACACATTCTAGTTGAAACACATTCTAGTTGATATACATACATTCTAGTAGATATACATTCTAGTCGATACACATTCTAGTTGAAACACATTCCAGTTGATATGCATAGTAGTAGACACACATTCTAGTAGATATACATTCTAGTTTATATACATACATTCTAGTAGATACACATTATAGTCAATACACATTCTAGTTGAAACACATTCTAGTTGATATACATACATTCTAGTAGATATAGATTCTAGTTGAAACACATTCTAGTTGATATACATTCTAGTTGATATACATACATTCTAGTAGATATACATACATTCTAGTAGATATACATTCTAGTTGAAACACATTCTAGTAGATATACATACATTCTAGTAGATATACATTCTAGTTGAAACACATTCTAGTTGATATACATTCTAGTTGATATACATACATTCTAGTAGACACACATTCTAGTTGAAACACATTCTAGTTGATATACATACATTCTAGTAGATATACATTCTAGTTGATATACATACATTCTAGTAGATATACATTCTAGTTGATATACATACATTCTAGTAGATACACATTCTAGTTGATATACATACATTCTAGTAGATATACATTCTAGTTGAAACACATTCTAGTTGATATACATTCTAGTTGATACACATTCTTGTTGATATATATTCTAGTCGATACACATTCTAGTTGATACACACTGTAGTTGATACACACTGTAGTTGATACACACAGTAGTTGATTCATACTCCAGTTGACAAAGCGACAAATTGTCAGTGTGTAAGGGACAGAGACAGGGACAGAAAAAGGAACAGATACATGGACACTGACAAAGACAGATGGGGACAGGGACAGAGACAGAAACAGGGACAGAGACATGGACCAAGACAGGAACAGAGACAGGGACACTGACAAAGACAGACGGGGACAGGGACAGAGACAGATGGGGACAGAGACGGACAGGGACAGAGACGGACGGGGACAGAGACAGGGACAGAGACAGTACGAGGACAAAGACACTGACAGGAGAGGTGACAGTGACCAAAGCTGCTGCCTGGCTGCCGCGTGTCTCTCTCAAGTCCCTCTGCGGCTGTTTCGGCATCATCACTCTACGGGGCTTAAGCTGCCATCAGCGGCAGACATTTTACATTCCGCCGGCGTATCCTAATGAGAGGCGTGGAGCTGACTGTCTGACACTGTCGGACCACATCAATCCAAACTATGTCTCTTAATCCTCTCCTGCCAGGCGCACGCTGGCCTGCCTCCTTCCTCCTGCCGGCGGTCAGAGCCCTTGGGGAAGGGGGAGGGGTTGTCAACGGGTGGGTACACACACTTACTCAATCACATCCACACACTCACATACTTACACAATCACACAAACACACAGAGTTTAAATTCTCTCCGTTTTTGTCAGACGAGCTAGCTAGCCCAGGGGAAGTCCATGGACTGCATCCTGTCTGAGAAGCTTTGGACTGCTAGTCTCAGATCACTCATTCATGCCAATTACCCACCCAGCACACACACAGATGTAGCATACCTGTCATATTACCACCCATGACCTTCTCCATACCTGGGGAATGTGATCAAGCACGGGTGTCTGTGGGAAATGTGATCACAAAGACTCAGTGCTGTCCAGAAGTTGAGTGATGGCCCATTTAAATGTTCAGGCCCAGTGTGAAATATCCCTATACCTTCCCCCATACGGATTACCTACATGGGAAAGGTAGCTTATACATAATGAGAGAGCAGGTTATTGAGAGAATGCATGATTAGCAACTGCCACTGTCATCCTCAAAGAGACTGTGTAGTACTGTGGTAATGAACTATATTAAACTTGCCACCGGTTTTCCTACAGGTGTGTCAAAGGCAGTGACTGTTCCAGTCCTTGTGCTGCACTGCTGTTGAGCCAAAACGTGTATAGGGACTGTAACTAACATGGCATGTGAAAAACATAAGAAACCATGTGTCGGGTGTGTGTGTGGGGGGGGGGGGGGACTGCTGCACTCTGCCACATCTGCTATGCAGCACACATTGTGGCGGTGCGATGGTGGAGGTGGCGGCTCCCCAGGCCAGTGATGGATGACGAGGCAGGGCTCAAACAGCTCTGGGCACTGATAGAGAGAGAGAGAGCCTTATCGCCCAGATCAAATTCACACACCTCCACCTCCTCTTACCAGCACCCACCCCCTCTTCCTCCTACCCTCCTATCATCTACAATCTATTATCAGTTTTTTGGAGAGGGAGAGGACTGCACTCCCTGTAAGGAGCCAGTCGATTGGTCAAATGTCTAAACCAAAAACACAGCAGTTTGTGGTCAGCAATGGCTTAAGAGTGAGGGAATAGGGGTTTAAGATAAACCTTTATTGTAAAGAAAATATTGATGCAATCAGACAGTAACTAAGACTCCCATATAAATCATCTTGACTAAGCATTACGTTGTCACATGGGCTCGCCAAGATAAACCGATTTAAAAACATTTTTAAAAACATCAATAACACACATTGAGGTAAATCCGAGACATGAGAGAATTATATTGAAATAATATGGGTTTGCCAGCGTCTGCAGATAGATAACTGACTGTTTGCACACTGTCCCAAGGACACTCCTGACACTGTAGCGAGAGTAAACAGCAGCCAGCCAGCGAGACAACCCTGTCCATGGTGTTTGCTCACTCACTGTGATCCTCAGCGAGAAACCCTTGTGAATCCTGGGTAAATAAGGCAGATTGAGAGCCCGGTCCGGTCTGAGGCTGGGCCGCCATGCTGTCAACATGGAGCTATGCAAACACGCAACAAGACAGAGAGTAATGCTCCGTGTAGCAGGCCTACAGCATGAGTGCATGTTTGTATCCTGACTGGGACCTTTCCTAGTGCTACCCCCCTAAACACTGACCTCCAGGTGACTGATAGCTAACCAGACAGATCATCTTCTACTAGGACACCCTTGAGGGGACACTGTCAGTGTTGTATTGTAGGGGCGGAGAAAGGGTAAGAGGTGTGTATGGACTGGAAAAACCCATGTAATGTCACAGGCAATTTCATGCCATTGAGAGTGTGTTAAACCCCCCCATAGACAGCAGTGAGATAGGAGACAGCAGATAGGATTAACCTGTTCTAGCCACCTGTGTCCTGAATCCTGAACAGATGTAATGGTACATAAAGATACCATCATGTGGTCTGTCTGTCACTTATACAGAACACGCTTTCTACTATCAATTTTCCCAAACAGATATTCCTCTACATGTATATGCAGTATTCCAAGCATGGATTAAACATCAATTTGAACTCTCTATAGCCCAGCATGAGATAAGCTATTCACACATTTTGGTATTCCATCTATAGTCTGTTACGATGCTGCTTTTGAGGAACCAGTGCAGACCGAATGAATATTGAGTATTGTGACAGTAGGCTGATAAAGTTGATTGATGATGAACAGCTGAAGGGTAAGGCAGATCACACAGACTCCTTAACATCCCTAAAATGTAAACAATATACACGTAAGTCAATTGTATTTGTGTTCCACTGTGAGTCCTGTAATGGTCATAAATCAACCACTGAAATGTTTTCCAGACAGTGGCTCCTCTAGAATATTCAACCAGTGCTGGCTTCCTAGCTATCGATGGAGAGAGAAAAAAGGGAGAGCAATTTAAAAACAATTTAAGACAGGTAACTGGAGAGGAGGGGCAATTTAGTTGGAACCTATTATCCCTACTATCGATGCCTGTCTATTCCCTTTCTGATGCTAGCCAATAAGACACTAGGAGCTTTTCACCACGCAGGGCTTGGCCATCGTCCCTAAAACACTTCTTCCAGTGTGACTTGAATCTCTCCCACAGACTTCCATTAAACCCACAGACTGCTAAGGTGGCTGAAATACATGATACGTACCGCATGTCATGAAAAGTATATTACTCTACTAATGAATATCCACTTTAGCAATTAAACTATCTGTATTCAAAATTAGACTATCATATAGGATGGGTCGACACCGGAACAGGTTCTAATACCCTGATAACCTATGGCCAGAATAACAAGAGTGCAGCCTTTAAAGAATAAGGGGACCTTCTAGCCTCCAGCACCCTCTTGTTAGAATAAGCAGATCTTCGTGCCTCCAGCACCCTCGTTAGAATAAGGGGATCTTCTATCCAACTGCTCCTTCTGTAGTCCTTCTGTAGCTCAGTTGGTAGAGCATGGCGCTTGTAACGCCAGGGTAGTGGGTTCGATCCCCGGGACCACCCATACGTAGAATGTATGCACACATGACTGTAAGTCGCTTTGGATAAAAGCGTCTGCTAAATCGCATATATATTATTATTATTATATTATGCTCCTACTGCTTTCTCTTTATTGACTTCCTCTGCTATGTCAGTTTGGGCACCTCTCCTAATACAACACCTAGAATAAGCCTCTCTAGCCTGGCATTGCCAGGTTGATGACATCCTCTCTTCCCCAAGGTTGTGGAGGAGAGAGAACGAAGGAGAGTTTAGTGAGGACAGAAGGTGTCCACTGATAAGGAGCAGGTGGTACCCTCCTCCTCTGTGTCTCAAGGCTGCAGCAGTTTCAGTAGCAGAGAGCCCTGCCTCATGATTCCCTGTTCTACCTACCTGGCACCCAGAATCATGCACCTGCCTGCTGCTCTCTATCAACGCTGGTTAAGACAGCAGATACATGATCAATAGGCTCAATAGGTTGAACAATCCCTAATGCAGATCACATAATGAGTAGTAGCAAATACAGACAACACTTCTGTAGGCCTATTGCATGTGTCTGAGTATGAGTCATTATATTGTTAACTGAGCCAGCATTGGGAATGGTCTCGTTTCTAACTAACCACGTGTCACTGGCCCTGTGCTGGGGTTAGTACTGATGAGGCCAACCAGTTCAGAGAAAAATCCTAATTTGATCCAATTAAAGCAGTGCAGTCAATTTCAGTAACACCCCATACCCTCTTCCTTCCCCTCTTCCCCCTCTCCATCCAAACATGGTATAAATCATGAAGACATTAAATTAGCTGTGAATAAATTAAGACAAGCAAAGTTTTAATTTCCAATTACATCTCTACCCGCAAACACACACCCACACACAGTGCCTTCAGAAAGTATTCACACCCCTTGACTTTTTCCACATTTTGTTGTGTTACAAAGTGGGATTAAAATGGATTTAATTGTATATTTTTTTCAACGATCTACACAAAATATTATATAATGTCAAAGTGGCAGCGTTGAGTCTTTCTGGGTAAGTCTTTAGGAGATCTCCACACCTGGATTGTGTTCTTTTTAAAATGCCAAATTGGATGTTGATCATTGCTAGACAAACATTCACCGTCTTCTTGGTAAGCAACTCCAGTATAGATTTGACCTTGTGTTTTAGGTTATTGTCCTGCTGAAAGTGGAATTCATCTCCCAGTGTCTGGTGGAAAGTAGACTGAACCAGGTTTTCCCTCTAGGATTTTACAAGCATACCCACATTATGCAGCCACCAATATGCTAGAAAATATGGAGAGTGGTACTCAGTAACGTTTTGTATTGGATTTGCCCAAAACATAAAGCTTTATATTCAGAACAAAAACGTAATTGCTTTGCCACATTTTTGCAGTATTACTTTAGTGGCTTGTTTTGGAATATTTTTTATTCTGTACAGGCTTTCTTATTTTCACTCTGTCAATTAAGTTAGTATTGTAGAGTAACTACAATGTTGTTGATCCATCCTCAGTTTTCTCCTATCACAGCCATTAAACTGTTTTAAAGTCACCATAGTGAAATCCCTGAGTGTTTTTTTTTAGTTAAGAAGGACGTCTGTATCTTTGTAGTGACTGGGTGTATTGAGACACCATCCAAAGTGTAATTAATAACTTCACTACGCTCAAAGGTATAATCAATGTCTGCTTTTTTAATGTGAGGCATTGGAAAAGCTCCGTGGGTCTTTGTGGTTGAATCCGTGCTTGAAATTCACCGCTCGACTGAGGGACCTTACAGACAATTGCGCGTGGGGTACAGAGATGAGGTAGTCATTCAAAAATCATATTAAACACTACTAAACACAATTTTTGCAACTAATGTGACTTGTTAAGCAATATTTCTCGTGGTCAAATTGATCTCGTTGTCAAATTGACTGGAGCCAGCAAATCTCGTTGTCAAATTGACTGGAGCCAGCAAATCTCGTTGTCAAATTGACTGGAGCCAGCAAATCTCGTTGTCAAATTAACTGGAGACAACAAATCTCTGGTCAAATTGACTGGAGACAGCAGATCTCATTGACAAATTGACTGGAGCCAGCAAATCTCTTGTCAAATTGACTGAGGCCAGCAAATCTCTTTGTCAAATTGACTGGAGCCAGCAAATCTCTTGTCAAATTGACTGGAGACAGCAAATCTCGTTGTCAAATTGACTGGGGCCAGCAAATCTCTTGTCAAATTGACTATAGCCAGCAAATGTCTTGTCAAATTGACTGGAGCCAGCAAATCTCGTTGTCAAATTGACTGGAGCCAGCAAATCTTGTTGTCAAATTGACTGGGGCAAACAAATCTCGTTGTCAAATTGACTATAGCCAGCAAATCTCTTGTCAAATTGACTGAGGCCAGCAAATCTCTTGTCAAATTGACTATAGCCAGCAAATGTCTTGTCAAATTGACTGGAGCCAGCAAATCTCGTTGTCAAATTGACTGGAGCCAGCAAATCTCGTTGTCAAATTGACTATAGTCAAAATCTCTTGTCAAATTGACTATGGAACAGTCACTTTACAGTGCATCTAAATCTTAAGGGGGGGGTGAGAATTACTTATCAAATCCTAGGTATTCCTAAAGAGGTGGGGTTTCAGGTGTCTCAAATTGACTGGAGCCAGTAAATCTGAGGGAGTTTGTCAAATTGACTGGAGCCAGCAAACAGTTGTCAAATTGACTGAGCAGCAAATCTCTTTGTCAAGTGGTAGGGACGAGCAGGCCAGAGGATGAATCTCCTTGTCAAATTGACTGATCAGAGCCAGCAAATCTCTTGTCAAATTGACTGGCAAGCACCATGGTCTTGTAGCGGATGGAGACAGCAAATGGAAGCCAGTTGTCAAATTGACGGGGTGAGTGAGCAAATCTCGTTGTCAAATTGACTGGATGCCAGCAAATCTCTTGTCAAATTGACAGGGAGCCCAGCCAACAGCAGTTGCAAATCCAGACGGGAGATGACAAGTGCCTGGATTAGGACCTGCGCCGCTTCCTGTGTGAGGCAGGGTCGTACTCTGCGGATGTTGTCAAATTGACTGGAACGGGCCACCGCCTTGATGTTGGTTGAGAAACATGTTGTCAGGATTGTCAAATTGACTGGGAGCCAGGACACAATGGAGTTGTCAAATTGACTGGGAGATCATGCAACGGGCAGTCCTTGTCAAATTGAGGAAGAGCAAAGCTCCGTTGTCAAATTGACTGGAGGTGGTGATCCGTCATCTTGTCAAATTGACTGGAGACAGCAGAGATCTCGTTGTCAAATTGACTGGGGCCAACAAATCTCGTTGTCAAATTGACATGTGAGGTTATGACAGAGGCAAGTGACTTGGTGTGTCAAATTGACTGGAGAGGGCCAAGAACAGAGCCCTGGGGGTCAAATTGACGCGTGGTGAGGAGACAATTCTCGCCACGCCACCTGGTAGGAGCGACCTGTCAGGTAGGACAGCAAATCAAGCGTTGTCAAATTGACTCGGAGAGGGTGGCCAGCAAATGATGGTTCACAGTATCGAAGGCAGCCGATAGATCAAGAAGGATGAGAGCAGAGGAGAGAGAGTTAGCTTTCAGTGCGTGTGTCAAATTGACTGGAGACAGCAAATCTCGTTGTCAAATTGACTGGAGCCAGCAAATCTCGTTGTCAAATTGACTATAGTCAGCAAATCTCTTGTCAAATTGACTATAGACAGCAAATCTCCTGTCAAATTGACTGGAGCCAGTAAATCTCTTGTCAAATTGACTGGAGCCAGCAAACCGCTTGTCAAATTGACTGGAGACAGCAAATCTCATTGTCAATTTGACTGGAGCCAGCAAATCTCGTTGTCAAATTGACTGAGGCCAGCAAATCTCTTGTCAAATTGACTGGAGAGAGCAAATCTCGTTGTCAAATTGACTGGAGCCAGCAAATCTCATTGTCAAATTGACTATAGCCAGCAAATCTCTTGTCAAATTGACTGGAGACAGCAAATCACATTGTCAAATTGACTATAGCCAGCAGATTTCGTTGTCAAATTGACTGGAGACAGCAAATCTCTTGTCAAATTGACTGGAGACAGCAAATCTCGTTGTCAAATTGACTAGGGCCAACAAATCTCGTTGTCAAATTGACTGGAGCCAGCAAATCTCTTGTCAAATTGACTGGAGACAGCAAATCTCGTTGTCAAATTGACTGGGGCCAACAAATCTTGTTGTCAAATTGACTGGAGACAGCAAATCTCGTTGTCAAATTGACTGGGGCCAGCAAATCTCGTTGTCAAATTGACTGGGGCCAGCAAATCTCGTTGTCAAATTGACTGGAGACAGCAAATCTCTTGTCAAATTGACTGGAGACAGCAAATCTCGTTGTCAAATTGACTGGAGACAGCAAATCTCGTTGTCAAATTGACTATAGCCAGCAAATCTCTTGTCAAATTGACTGGAGACAGCAAATCTCGTTGTCAAATTGACTGGAGACAGCAAATCTCGTTGTCAAATTGACTATAGCCAGCAGATTTCGTTGTCAAATTGACTGGAGACAGCAAATCTCTTGTCAAATTGACTGGAGCCAGGAAATCTCTTGTCAAATTGACTGGGACCAACAAATCTCATTGTCAAATTGACTGGAGCCAGCAAATCTCTTGTCAAATTGACTGGAGACAGCAAATCTCGTTGTCAAATAAGGTGAATGCACCAATTTGTAAGTCGCTCTGGATAAGAGCGTCTGCTATATGACTTAAATGTAAATGTAAATTGACTATAGCCAGCAAATCTCTTGTCAAATTGACTGGAGACAGCAAATCTCATGTCAAATTGACTGGAGAGAGCAAATCTCGTTGTCAAATTGACTGGAGCCAGCAAATCTCGTTGTCAAATTGACTATAGCCAGCAGATTTCGTTGTCAAATTGACTGGAGACAGCAAATCTCGTTGTCAAATTGACTATAGACAGCAAATCTCTTGTCAAATTGACTGGAGACAGAAAATCTCTTGTCAAATTGACTGGAGACAGTAAATCACGTTGTCAAATTGACTATAGCCAGCAGATTTCGTTGTCAAATTGACTGGAGACAGCAAATCTCTTGTCAAATTGACTGGAGCCAGCAAATCTCTTGTCAAATTGACTGGAGACAGCAAATCTCAGTTGTCAAATTGACTGGGGCCAACAAATCATGTCAAATTGACTGGGGCCAACAAATCTCGTTGTCAAATTGACTGGGGGCAAATCTCGTTGTCAAATTGACTGGAGAGAGCAAATCTCGTTGTCAAATTGACTGGGAGAGCAAATCTCGTTGTCAAATTGACTGGAGCGTTCAGCAAATCATGGAAGGGGTTGTCAAATTGACTATAGCCAGCAAATCTCTTGTCAAATTGACTGGAGACAGCAAATCACATTGTCAAATTGACTGCCAGCCAGCAGATTTCGTTGTCAAATTGACTGGAGACAGCAAATCTCTTGTCAAATTGACTGGAGCCAGCAAATCTCGTTGTCAAATTGACTGGAGACAGCAAATCTCGTTGTCAAATTGACTGAGGCCAGTGATCTCGTTGTCAAATTGACTGGAGACAGCAAATCTCGTTGTCAAATTGACTAGAGCCAGCAAATCTCGTTGTCAAATTGACTATAGTCAGCAAATCTTTTGTCAAATTGACTATAGTCAGCAAATCTCTTGTCAAATTGACTATAGACAGCAAATCTTGTTGTCAAATTGACTGGAGCCAGCAAATCTCTTGTCAAATTGACTGGAGACAGCAAATCTGATGTTGTCAAATTGACTATAGCCAGCAAATCTCTTGTCAAATTGACTGGAGACAGCAAATCTCATGTCAAATTGACTGGAGAGAGCAAATCTCGTTGTCAAATTGACTAAAGCCAGCAAATCTCTTGTCAAATTGACGATAGCCAGCAAATCTCTTGTCAAATTGACTGGAGACAGCAAATCACGTTGTCAAATTGACTATAGCCAGCAGATTTCGTTGTCAAATTGACTGGAGACAGCAAATCTCTTGTCAAATTGACTGGGGCCAACAAATCTCGTTGTCAAATTGACTGGGGCCAACAAATCTCGTTGTCAAATTGACTGGAGACAGCAAATCTCGTTGTCAAATTGACTGGAGCCAGCAAATCTCTTGTCAAATTGACTGGAGCCAGCAAATCTCTTGTCAAATTGACTGGAGACAGCAAATCTCTTGTCAAATTGACTGGAGACAGCAAATCTCGTTGTCAAATTGACTGAAGACAGCAAATCTCGTTGTCAAATTGACTATAGCCAACAAATCTCTTGTCAAATTGACTGAGGCCAGCAAATCTCTTGTCAAATTGACTATAGCCAGCAAATCTCTTGTCAAATTGACTGGAGACAGCAAATCACGTTGTCAAATTGACTATAGCCAGCAGATTTCGTTGTCAAATTGACTGGAGACAGCAAATCTCTTGTCAAATTGACTGGAGCCAGCAAATCTCTTGTCAAATTGACTGGAGACAGCAAATCTCGTTGTCAAATTGACTATAGCCAGCAAATCTCTTGTCAAATTGACTGGAGACAGCAAATCTCTTGTCAAATTGACTGGAGCCAGCAAATCTCTTGTCAAATTGACTGGAGACAGCAAATCTCGTTGTCAAATTGACTGGGGCCAGCAAATCTCGTTGTCAAATTGACTGGGGCCAGCAAATCTCGTTGTCAAATTGACTGGAGACAGCAAATCTCGTTGTCAAATTGACTGGAGACAGCAAATCTCGTTGTCAAATTGACTGGAGCCAGCAAATCTCGTTGTCAAATTGACTATAGCCAGCAAATCTCTTGTCAAATTGACTGGAGACAGCAAATCTCGTTGTCAAATTGACTGGGGCCAACAAATCTCGTTGTCAAATTGACTGGAGACAGCAAATCTCTTGTCAAATTGACTGGAGCCAGCAAATCTCGTTGTCAAATTGACTGGACAGACAGCAAATCTCGTTGTCAAATTGACTGGGGCCAGCAAATCTCGTTGTCAAATTGACTGGGGCCAGCAAATCTCGTTGTCAAATTGACTGGAGACAGCAAATCTCTTGTCAAATTGACTGGAGACAGCAAATCTCGTTGTCAAATTGACTATAGCCAGCAAATCTCTTGTCAAATTGACTGAGGCCAGCAAATCTCTTGTCAAATTGACTATAGCCAGCAAATCTCTTGTCAAATTGACTGGAGACAGCAAATCTCGTTGTCAAATTGACTGGAGCCAGCAAATCTCGTTGTCAAATTGACTGGAGCCAGCAAATCTCGTTGTCAAATTGACTATAGTCAGCAAATCTCTTGTCAAATTGACTATAGACAGCAAATCTCCTGTCAAATTGACTGGAGCCAGTAAATCTCTTGTCAAATTGACTATAGTCAGCAAATCTCTTGTCAAATTGACTGGAGACAGCAAATCTCGTTGTCAAATTGACTATAGCCAGCAAATCTTCTTGTCAAATTGACTGGAGACAGCAAATCTCGTTGTCAAATTGACTGGAGCCAGCAAATCTCGTTGTCAAATTGACTGGAAGCAAATCTCTTGTCAAATTGACTATAGCCAGCAAATCTCTTGTCAAATTGACTGGGGCCAGCAAATCTCGTTGTCAAATTGACTGGGGCCAGCAAATCTCGTTGTCAAATTGACTGGAGACAGCAAATCTCGTTGTCAAATTGACTGGGGCCAGCAAATCTTTTGTCAAATTGACTATAGAAGCAAATCTCTTGTCAAATTGACTATAGACAGCAAATCTCCTGTCAAATTGACTGGAGCCAGCAAATCTCTTGTCAAATTGACTGGAGACAGCAAATCTCGTTGTCAAATTGACTATAGCCAGCAAATCTCTTGTCAAATTGACTGGAGACAGCAAATCTCATGTCAAATTGACTGGAGAGAGCAAATCTCGTTGTCAAATTGACTAAAGCCAGCAAATCTCTTGTCAAATTGACTATAGCCAGCAAATATCTTGTCAAATTGACTGGGGCCAGCAAATCTCGTTGTCAAATTGACTGGGGCCAGCAAATCTCGTTGTCAAATTGACTGGGGCCAGCAAATCTTTTGTCAAATTGACTAGAGACAGCAAATCTCTTGTCAAATTGACTGGAGCCAGATCAAATCTCTTGTCAAATTGACTATAGTCAGCAAATCTCTTGTCAAATTGACTGGAGACAGCAAATCTCTTGTCAAATTGACTATAGCCAGCAAACTTGTCAAATTGACTGGAGACAGCAAATCTCATGTCAAATTGACTGAGAGAGCAAATCTCTTGTCAAATTGACTAAAGCCAGCAAATCTCTTGTCAAATTGACTATAGCCAGCAAATATCTTGTCAAATTGACTGGGAGCCAGCAAATCTCGTTGTCAAATTGACTGGGAGCCAGCAAATCTCGTTGTCAAATTGACTGGAGACAGCAAATCTCGTTGTCAAATTGACTGGGGCCAGCAATCTTTTGTCAAATTGACTATAGACAGCAAATCTCTTGTCAAATTGACTATAGACAGCAAATCTCCTGTCAAATTGACTGGAGCCAGCAAATCTCTTGTCAAATTGACTGGAGACAGCAAATCTCGTTGTCAAATTGACTATAGCCAGCAAATCTCTTGTCAAATTGACTGGAGACAGCAAATCTCATGTCAAATTGACTGGAGACAGCAAATCTCGTTGTCAAATTGACTAAAGCCAGCAAATCTCTTGTCAAATTGACTATAGCCAGCAAATATCTTGTCAAATTGACTGGGGCCAGCAAATCTCGTTGTCAAATTGACTGGGGCCAGCAAATCTCGTTGTCAAATTGACTGGAGACAGCAAATCTCGTTGTCAAATTGACTGGGGCCAGCAAATCACGTTGTCAAATTGACTATAGCCAGCAAATCTCTTGTCAAATTGACTGAGGCCAGCAAATCTCTTGTCAAATTGACTATCACCAGCAAATTTCTTGTCAAATTGACTGGAGACAGCAAATCTCGTTGTCAAATTGACTGGAGCCAGCAAATCACGTTGTCAAATTGACTGGAGCCAGCAAATCTCGTTGTCAAATTGACTATAGTCAGCAAATCTTTTGTCAAATTGACTATAGACAGCAAATCTCTTGTCAAATTGACTGGAGCCAGTAAATCTCTTGTCAAATTGACTATAGTCAGCAAATCTCCTGTCAAATTGACTATAGACAGCAAATCTCCTGTCAAATTGACTGGAGACAGCAAATCTCTTGTCAAATTGACTGGAGACAGCAAATCTCGTTGTCAAATTGACTATAGCCAGCAAATCTCTTGTCAAATTGACTGGAGACAGCAAATCTCGTTGTCAAATTGACTGGAGACAGCAAATCTCGTTGTCAAATTGACTATAGCCAGCAAATCTCTTGTCAAATTGACTGGAGACAGCAAATCTCGTTGTCAAATTGACTGGAGACAGCAAATCTCGTTGTCAAATTGACTATAGCCAGCAAATCTCTTGTCAAATTGACTGGGGCCAGCAAATCTCGTTGTCAAATTGACTGGAGACAGCAAATCTCGTTGTCAAATTGACTGAGCCAGCAAATCTCGTTGTCAAATTGACTGGAGACAGCAAATCTCTTGTCAAATTGACTGGAGACAGCAAATCTCGTTGTCAAATTGACTGAGCCAGCAAATCTCGTTGTCAAATTGACTGGAGACAGCAAATCTCGTTGTCAAATTGACTGGGGCCAGCAAATCTCGTTGTCAAATTGACTGGGGCCAGCAAATCTCGTTGTCCAATTGACTGGAGACAGCAAATCTCGTTGTCAAATTGACTGGAGACAGCAAATCTCGTTGTCAAATTGACTGAAGACAGCAAATCTCGTTGTCAAATTGACTATAGCCAACAAATCTCTTGTCAAATTGACTGAGGCCAGCAAATCTCTTGTCAAATTGACTAGCCAGCAAATCTCTTGTCAAATTGACTGGAGACAGCAAATCACTGGAGACAGCAAATCACGTTGTCAAATTGACTATAGCCAGCAAATCTCTTGTCAAATTGACTGAGGCCAGCAAATCTCGTTGTCAAATTGACTATAGTCAGCAAATCTCTTGTCAAATTGACTATAGACAGCAAATCTCCTGTAAAATTGACTGGAGCCAGCAAATCTCTTGTCAAATTGACTGGAGCCAGCAAATCTTGTCAAATTGACTATAGCCAGCAAATTGCTTGTCAAATTGACTGGAGCCAGCAAATCTCATAGTCAAATTGACTGGAGCCAGCAAATCTCGTTGTCAAATTGACTGAGGCTAGCAAATCTCTTGTCAAATTGACTATAGACAGCAAATCTCTTGTCAAATTGACTGGAGCCAGCAAATCTCTTGTCAAATTGACTGGAGACAGCAAATCTCGTTGTCAAATTGACTGGGGCCAACAAATCTCATTGTCAAATTGACTGGAGACAGCAAATCTCGTTGTCAAATTGACTGGGGCCAGCAAATCTCGTTGTCAAATTGACTGGGGCCAGCATCTCGTTGTCAAATTGACTGGAGACAGCAAATCTCGTTGTCAAATTGACTGGAGACAGCAAATCTCTTGTCAAATTGACTGGAGACAGCAAATCTCGTTGTCAAATTGACTGAAGACAGCAAATCTCGTTGTCAAATTGACTATAGCCAACAAATCTCTTGTCAAATTGACTGAGGCCAGCAAATCTCTTGTCAAATTGACTATAGCCAGCAAATCTCTTGTCAAATTGACTGGAGACAGCAAATCACGTTGTCAAATTGACTATAGCCAGCAGATTTCGTTGTCAAATTGACTGGAGACAGCAAATCTCTTGTCAAATTGACTGGAGCCAGCAAATCTCTTGTCAAATTGACTGGAGACAGTAAATCACGTTGTCAAATTGACTATAGCCAGCAGATTTCGTTGTCAAATTGACTGGAGACAGCAAATCTCTTGTCAAATTGACTGGAGCCAGCAAATCTCTTGTCAAATTGACTGGAGATAGCAAATCTCGTCGTCAAATTGACTGGGGCCAACAAATCTCGTTGTCAAATTGACTGGGGCCAACAAATCTCGTTGTCAAATTGACTGGAGAGAGCAAATCTCGTTGTCAAATTGACTGGAGAGAGCAAATCTCGTTGTCAAATTGACTGGAGCCAGCAAATCTCGATGTCAAATTGACTATAGCCAGCAAATCTCTTGTCAAATTGACTGGAGACAGCAAATCACATTGTCAAATTGACTATAGCCAGCATATTTCGTTGTCAAATTGACTGGAGACAGCAAATCTCTTGTCAAATTGACTGGGGCCAGCAAATCTCGTTGTCAAATTGACTGGAGACAGCAAATCTCGTTGTCAAATTGACTGGGGCCAGCAAATCTCGTTGTCAAATTGACTGGGGCCAGCAAATCTCGTTGTCAAATTGACTGGAGACAGCAAATCTCGTTGTCAAATTGACTGGGGCCAGCAAATCACGTTGTCAAATTGACTATAGCCAGCAAATCTCTTGTCAAATTGACTGAGGCCAGCAAATCTCTTGTCAAATTGACTATCACCAGCAAATTTCTTGTCAAATTGACTGGAGACAGCAAATCTCGTTGTCAAATTGACTGGAGCCAGCAAATCACGTTGTCAAATTGACTGGAGCCAGCAAATCTCGTTGTCAAATTGACTATAGTCAGCAAATCTTTTGTCAAATTGACTATAGACAGCAAATCTCTTGTCAAATTGACTGGAGCCAGTAAATCTCTTGTCAAATTGACTATAGTCAGCAAATCTCTTGTCAAATTGACTGGAGACAGCAAATCTCGTTGTCAAATTGACTATAGCCAGCAAATCTCTTGTCAAATTGACTGGAGACAGCAAATCTCATGTCAAATTGACTGGAGAGAGCAAATCTCGTTGTCAAATTGACTAAAGCCAGCAAATCTCTTGTCAAATTGACTATAGCCAGCAAATATCTTGTCAAATTGACTGGGGCCAGCAAATCTCGTTGTCAAATTGACTGGGGCCAGCAAATCTCGTTGTCAAATTGACTGGAGACAGCAAATCTCGTTGTCAAATTGACTGGGGCCAGCAAATCTTTTGTCAAATTGACTATAGACAGCAAATCTCTTGTCAAATTGACTATAGACAGCAAATCTCCTGTCAAATTGACTGGAGCCAGCAAATCTCTTGTCAAATTGACTGGAGACAGCAAATCTCGTTGTCAAATTGACTATAGCCAGCAAATCTCTTGTCAAATTGACTGGAGACAGCAAATCTCATGTCAAATTGACTGGAGAGAGCAAATCTCGTTGTCAAATTGACTAAAGCCAGCAAATCTCTTGTCAAATTGACTATAGCCAGCAAATATCTTGTCAAATTGACTGGGGCCAGCAAATCTCGTTGTCAAATTGACTGGGGCCAGCAAATCTCGTTGTCAAATTGACTGGAGACAGCAAATCTCGTTGTCAAATTGACTGGGGCCAGCAAATCACGTTGTCAAATTGACTATAGCCAGCAAATCTCTTGTCAAATTGACTGAGGCCAGCAAATCTCTTGTCAAATTGACTATCACCAGCAAATTTCTTGTCAAATTGACTGGAGACAGCAAATCTCGTTGTCAAATTGACTGGAGCCAGCAAATCACGTTGTCAAATTGACTGGAGCCAGCAAATCTCGTTGTCAAATTGACTATAGTCAGCAAATCTTTTGTCAAATTGACTATAGACAGCAAATCTCTTGTCAAATTGACTGGAGCCAGTAAATCTCTTGTCAAATTGACTATAGTCAGCAAATCTCCTGTCAAATTGACTATAGACAGCAAATCTCCTGTCAAATTGACTGGAGACAGCAAATCTCTTGTCAAATTGACTGGAGACAGCAAATCTCGTTGTCAAATTGACTATAGCCAGCAAATCTCTTGTCAAATTGACTGGAGACAGCAAATCTCATGTCAAATTGACTGGAGAGAGCAAATCTCGTTGTCAAATTGACTAAAGCCAGCAAATCTCTTGTCAAATTGACTGGAGACAGCAAATCTCATGTCAAATTGACTGGAGACAGCAAATCACGTTGTCAAATTGACTGGAGACAGCATATTTCGTTGTCAAATTGACTGAAGACAGCAAATCTCTTGTCAAATTGACTGAAGACAGCAAATCTCGTTGTCAAATTGACTGGGGCCAACAAATCTCGTTGTCAAATTGACTGGAGACAGCAAATCTCGTTGTCAAATTGACTGGGGCCAGCAAATCTCGTTGTCAAATTGACTGGGGCCAGCAAATCTCGTTGTCAAATTGACTGGAGACAGCAAATCTCTTGTCAAATTGACTGGAGACAGCAAATCTCGTTGTCAAATTGACTGAAGACAGCAAATCTCGTTGTCAAATTGACTATAGCCAACAAATCTCTTGTCAAATTGACTGAGGCCAGCAAATCACGTTGTCAAATTGACTATAGCCAGCAAATCTCTTGTCAAATTGACTGAGGCCAGCAAATCTCTTGTCAAATTGACTATCACCAGCAAATTTCTTGTCAAATTGACTGGAGACAGCAAATCTCGTTGTCAAATTGACTGGAGCCAGCAAATCACGTTGTCAAATTGACTGGAGCCAGCAAATCTCGTTGTCAAATTGACTATAGTCAGCAAATCTTTTGTCAAATTGACTATAGACAGCAAATCTCTTGTCAAATTGACTGGAGCCAGTAAATCTCTTGTCAAATTGACTATAGTCAGCAAATCTCCTGTCAAATTGACTATAGACAGCAAATCTCCTGTCAAATTGACTGGAGACAGCAAATCTCTTGTCAAATTGACTGGAGACAGCAAATCTCGTTGTCAAATTGACTATAGCCAGCAAATCTCTTGTCAAATTGACTGGAGACAGCAAATCTCATGTCAAATTGACTGGAGAGAGCAAATCTCGTTGTCAAATTGACTAAAGCCAGCAAATCTCTTGTCAAATTGACTGGAGACAGCAAATCTCATGTCAAATTGACTGGAGACAGCAAATCACGTTGTCAAATTGACTGGAGACAGCATATTTCGTTGTCAAATTGACTGAAGACAGCAAATCTCTTGTCAAATTGACTGAAGACAGCAAATCTCGTTGTCAAATTGACTGGGGCCAACAAATCTCGTTGTCAAATTGACTGGAGACAGCAAATCTCGTTGTCAAATTGACTGGGGCCAGCAAATCTCGTTGTCAAATTGACTGGGGCCAGCAAATCTCGTTGTCAAATTGACTGGAGACAGCAAATCTCTTGTCAAATTGACTGGAGACAGCAAATCTCGTTGTCAAATTGACTGAAGACAGCAAATCTCGTTGTCAAATTGACTATAGCCAACAAATCTCTTGTCAAATTGACTGAGGCCAGCAAATCTCTTGTCAAATTGACTATAGCCAGCAAATCTCTTGTCAAATTGACTGGAGACAGCAAATCACGTTGTCAAATTGACTATAGCCAGCAAATCTCTTGTCAAATTGACTGAGGCCAGCAAATCTCGTTGTCAAATTGACTATAGTCAGCAAATCTCTTGTCAAATTGACTATAGACAGCAAATCTCCTGTAAAATTGACTGGAGCCAGCAAATCTCTTGTCAAATTGACTGGAGCCAGCAAATCTTGTCAAATTGACTATAGCCAGCAAATTGCTTGTCAAATTGACTGGAGATAGCAGATCTCATAGTCAAATTGACTGGAGCCAGCAAATCTCGTTGTCAAATTGACTGAGGCTAGCAAATCTCTTGTCAAATTGACTATAGACAGCAAATCTCTTGTCAAATTGACTGGAGCCAGCAAATATCTTGTCAAATTGACTGGAGACAGCAAATCTCGTTGTCAAATTGACTGGGGCCAACAAATCTCATTGTCAAATTGACTGGAGACAGCAAATCTCGTTGTCAAATTGACTGGGGCCAGCAAATCTCGTTGTCAAATTGACTGGGGCCAGCATCTCGTTGTCAAATTGACTGGAGACAGCAAATCTCTTGTCAAATTGACTGGAGACAGCAAATCTCGTTGTCAAATTGACTGGAGACAGCAAATCTCTTGTCAAATTGACTGGAGACAGCAAATCTCGTTGTCAAATTGACTATAGCCAGCAAATCTCTTGTCAAATTGACTGAGGCCAGCAAATCTCTTGTCAAATTGACTATAGCCAGCAAATATCTTGTCAAATTGACTGGAGACAGCAAATCTCTTGTCAAATTGACTATAGCCAGCAAATCTCTTGTCAAATTGACTGGAGACAGCAAATCTCTTGTCAAATTGACTGGAGCAAATCTCAGTCAAATTCTCATTGTCAAATTGACTGGAGACAGCAAATCTCTTGTCAAATTGACTGAGCCAGCAAATCTCGTTGTCAAATTGACTTGTCAAATTGACAGATTGACAGCAAATCTCTTGTCAAATTGACTGGAGACAGCAAATCTCTTGTCAAATTGACTGGAGACAGCAAATCTCGTTGTCAAATTGACTGGCCAACAAATCTCGTTGTCAAATTGACAGCAAATCTCGTTGTCAAATTGACTGGGGCCAGCAAATCTCGTTGTCAAAAGCAAATCTCATTGTCAAATTGACTGGAGACAGCAAATCTCTTGTCAAATTGACTGGAGACAGCAAATCTCGTTGTCAAAATTGACTTGAGCCTGAGGCCAGCAAATCTCTTGTCAAATTGACTATAGCCAGCAAATCTCTTGTCAAATTGACTGGAGACAGCAAATCACGTTGTCAAATTGACTATAGCCAGCAAATCTCTTGTCAAATTGACTGGAGACAGCAAATCTCGCAAATCTCTTGTCAAATTGACTGTAAAATTGGAGCCAGCAAATCTCGTTGT
The DNA here is from genome assembly GCF_021184085.1 of Oncorhynchus gorbuscha. Lineage (NCBI taxonomy): Eukaryota > Metazoa > Chordata > Actinopteri > Salmoniformes > Salmonidae > Oncorhynchus > Oncorhynchus gorbuscha. The sequence continues at coordinate 37,864,606 of NC_060198.1, read as the reverse complement.
CAAATTGACTGGAGACAGCAAATCTCGTTGTCAAATTGACTATAGCCAGCAAATCTCTTGTCAAATTGACTGGGAGCCAGCAAATCTCATTGTCAAATTGACTGGGAGATCTCGTTGTCAGCAAATCTCTTGTCAAATTGACTGGAGACAGCAAATCTTGTCAAATTGACTTGCAAATATCTTGTCAAATTGACTGGAGACAGCAAATCTCGTTGTCAAATTGACTGGAGCCAGCAAATCTCTTGTCAAATTGACTGGGACAGCAAATCTCGTTGTCAAATTGACTGGTGGAGACAGCAAATCTCTTGTCAAATTGACTGGAGACAGCAAATTGACTGGAGACAGCAAATCTCTTGTCAAATTGACTGGAGACAGCAAAACTCATTCTCAAATTGACTGGAGACAGCAAATCTCATTGTCAAATTGACTATAGCCAGCAAATCTCTTGTCAAATTGACTGAGGCCAGCAAATCTCTTGTCAAATTGACTGAGGCCAGCAAATCTCTTGTCAAATTGACTATAGCCAGCAAATATCTTGTCAAATTGACTGGAGACAGCAAATCTCGTTGTCAAATTGACTGGAGACAGCAAATCTCATTGTCAAATTGACTGGAGCCAGCAAATCTCGTTGTCAAATTGACTGAGGCCAGCAAATCTCTTGTCAAATTGACTATAGACAGCAAATCTCTTGTCAAATTGACTGGAGACAGCAAATCTCGTTGTCAAATTGACTATAGCCAGCAAATCTCTTGTCAAATTGACTGGAGACAGCAAATCTCATGTCAAATTGACTGGAGACAGCAAATCTCGTTGTCAAATTGACTGGAGACAGCAAATCTCTTGTCAAATTGACTGGAGACAGCAAATCTCATTGTCAAATTGACTATAACCAGCAAATCTCTTGTCAGATTGACTGAGGCCAGCAAATCTCTTGTCAAATTGACTATAGCCAGCAAATCTCTTGTCAAATTGACTATAGCCAGCAAATCTCTTGTCAAATTGACGATTGCCAGCAAATCTCGTTGTCAATTTGACTATAGCCAGCAAATCTCTTGTCAAATTGACTGGAGACAGCAAATCACATTGTCAAATTGACTATAGCCAGCAGATTTTGTTGTCAAATTGACTGGAGACAGCAAATCTCTTGTCAAATTGACTGGAGACAGCAAATCTCTTGTCAGATTGACTGAGGCCAGCAAATGTCTTGTCAAGTTGACTATAGCCAGCAAATCTCTTGTCAAATTGACTATAGCCAGCAAATCTCTTGTCAAATTGACTATAGCCAGCAAATCTCTTGTCAAATTGACGATTGCCAACAAATATCTTGTCAAATTGACTATAGCCAGCAAATCTCTTGTCAAATTGACGATTGCCAGCAAATATCTTGTCAAATTGACTATAGCCAGCAAATCTCTTGTCAAATTTACTGGTCTATGGTCAAATTGACAAGAGATTTGCTGGCTCCAGTCAATTAGACAGTGCTGAGCAATTAACCAACATTTCCGTTATCTTTCCATTTTTAAACAACTCATTGACTGACCTTGGTTTAATTATTGAATTCCATTTAGTTTTTTCTGTGAGCTCAATGGGCATTTTCTTACAGCAATTTCTCTAGATATAAATCAGATCAAGCCAAACTGTGCAATGTAAGGTAGTAGGGAGTTGTAGTTTCCAACAGGCCAATATTCTACGTAGTTTAGCGCAGAAAACATGGTAATTAACTACAATGACCATAATCCATTGCATGCCTACTTGTCCAGTCTGTGTGGGGCATACACCGAGAGGGAGAGAAGAGGAGACAGAAAAACACGTGATAGAGAGCAGTTGCGTGAGGTATCTCTCCCTGAAAATACATGATCTAAGTGAAGCTGCTACTCTCTGTTATTATCTATGCATAAGTCACTTTAATAACTACCCACATGTATATATTACCTCAATTACCTTGACTAAATGGTGCCCCCGCACATCGACTCTGTACCGGTACCCCCTTGTTGTTACTTGTATTTCTTTTTTTAAGGTATTTTTCTCAAAACGGCATTGTTGGTTAAGGGCTTGTAAGTAAGCCCATTTCACTGTAAGGTCTACACCTGTTGTATTTGGCACGTGACAAAATTTGTATTGGTATCAGGAATGATAAAATGTATTTAACTAGGCAAGTCAGTTAACACATTTTTATTTACAATGACAGCCTACCCTGGCCAAACCCTAACGACGCTGTGCAAATTGTGTGCTGCCCTATGGGACTCCCAATCACAGCAGGTTGTGATACAGACTGAAATCGAACCAGGGTCTGTAATGACGCCCCCTAGCACTGAGATACAGTGCCCTAGATCGCTGCGCCACTCGGGAGCCCTAAAAGTACCTTATTTACTTTGAAGAATCACTCAAATTAGTGATTTTGTCAGATAGCAGCTCTATATAGATGAGATGACGGAATAAAGTCATGAAATAGAACTAATGTAATATACACGACTGAAATATTTTATTAAAGTAATGTGAATAAATGACGGTTAAAAGATTATATGTAGTAAGGGGCAGTCTACCGTCATGGGACTTTTATTCATCGTTTTATTCTGTGTTACAGCATTCAACCCACATAATGCATAGTGCATTTGTTTTATAAATGTGCGAAACCTAAACACCCTCAAAAAGCATAAAAAACACTCAGAATTCATTTGACAAGAGCCAGTCCATCTTTTGTTGGCCAATAAGAAAAAAACACAAAATATTGTGAAAAACTATCATTCCACTATTAAAATGTTCTATATCTCTTTAATTATCACAGAACTGTCTCAAAGTCACAAAGACGAGGCAAACCCACACTTTAGAAGACAAGGATATCCCAGTTTATTTTGAGGAGACATTGGTTGTCAGTTCATTTAACTGGCTTACATGCAGATCTTATCTGACAGGCTGCTTAAAACAAAAACGTGCAAAAACGTGGAAAAACAGCAGTCAACAAATGAATGGAAACAATAACCCCGGGAAAAAGGCACATTTCACAACTCCAAAGAAGAGTCAGACACACGCATTTAAAATCTTTTCAAAGTGACACATACACTGACACAGAAGAATACACACACAGACAAACACTCTCAGAAACAGTCAATATTCACTTGAAATCTTACTTCCCCAACCCAGTTCAAAGCATATTGCACATTTGTATTGAAAAGAAGACGAGGAAAAATAAGAAGAGGAGTAACTATCCATCACAATCTGGAGGCTTAAAGGAACAACTGACTACTGAATTTTGGAAGGAGCTGCATGCAGAAATGTAATGTTGACAATAATTACCAGAAGGAACACAAGATTGAAGAGAAGGAACCCAAGATTGAGAGAAGCAGTGTTACAGAAATAGTCAGCACTCTTTTTCTGTCCTAACACACACAATACCAACAACATGCAGAGGCCTCTTATTCAATAGTCCTCAACAATACTGTACAGCCATCAATATGCTACAATGCATGACTATTAGTCTAATGCATTTTAAATAGTGTCAAGCTGTATATATTGATGGGTTAAGAATACCATTGAAGACTGTTAGATAACTACCATAGTTATCAACCCTTACAACATCTTCAAACCATTTGCAAAAGTCTACGTAAAACACACAAAAGGTCAAACCCAAGGCAATTATGTGCAAACTTGTGCAATGTTGCAGGTGCAAACCATGAATGGCAATAAGTATTTCCCTTTTTGACCAGCAGTGTGCTCATGACAGCCAGCTAACGATACACTTTAGCTATTACTTTAGCACTTACATAGTAAAAGAGAACCACTATTCTAAATGTGACCATGTAATATGGAACCCTACACCACAAAACATGATTTACATTCCCCAACAACAATACTGCTTCACAAAGGTATGACTCCTGTAGTTGGGCTCCAAACTTGATGACTATAATGGGACATAATATATATTCTATAGAGCAGAGATATATATATAGATATATAGAACCAGAGGACATGACAATGAGGAGACAGAAGCGTATAATGTGGACATTAGCATGAGCAGAGCTCGGGGTGAAGAGGATGTTCCCACATGTCTGGAAGTAAAATCTAATTAGTCGATCAAACTGAGCTACCAGGAAACTCTAATAAAACCTCAAGTAAGGAGCTGACGACAAATCAGCCAGCTGAGAAGTTCTCGTTACGAGCGAGCACGAGACAGATGGTTAAAATCAAATCAAACTTTATTTGCCATATGCGCCGAATACAACAAGTGTAGACTTTACCGTGTAATGCTTACTTACAAGACCTTAACCAACAGTGATTGCAAAAAGAGATATACTGGGACTACTGCAGAGGTGTCTTTGTGTGGCACAGTAGACACTGTACCAGTTGGCTCCTGGTGATGTAGCCAACATAAACCTTCCTGTGTCCATTGATAACTATCTGGGGTCAAAGTTCAACAGAGAGCAGTCGGGTGCTGACATGGAGTTGATGAAGGGCTGATGATTTGGTGGTGAACAGTAAAACATGAGGGTGGTTTGTGTACAGTTTGAACTCAAGATCGGTCTCCTGATGACCAGAGACGGAGCTCTGTCATCAGGCCCATCAGTCAGGGATCTGTCATGGACAAAGGTTCATTGTTCACAGGGAAGACAAGGAGAACTGAGGCAGAGCCACCAGTGAGGAATGTAGAAATACCAGCCATAATAAACTGATTAAAACAGATTCATTTAGCTTGCTTTTTTCACCATCCCAAGTTCATTTTAAAGCCACATTAAAGTCTCTCTGCATTGCCATTAGGAACAGGAGCGTTGAGTTAGTTGTCAGGTTCTATTTTTCCTCCACTCTCCATCCTCTCTCCATAGTTTCAGCATATTCTGTCTTTAGCCGCACTGTTTCTGAAGGTCCAGAGGAACACTGACACCTCCCTGCTCTATCCTTCCTTCAGTTATTTTGGATTTAAAATTAGGCATTTGGAACAAGTTGACCAGCTCTTTGTATATGCTTAAAAACAGTGCTGTTGTAGTGTAATGCCTTGCTAATACAGTCCGATTGTTCAGCTTGTATTTTTCTACAGAGGGACACTGGAACAGAGTGAACAAGGTCCTCTTCCTTGTGTTCCTACATACGGTAGCAGCTTTCATACAATCACGAGATATTTGGTCCCTTTCCACAAATGGTATAGATTACTCTTAAAAGGGGTGATCTGCAGTTGATATAATTAATAAATGTATGTGCTCATTGATTCTTGAAGAATATAACTTAAATAAATGCCTCATCCGCTTAGTTCAACTCTCAAAACTGATCAGTACCTATAATATAAGCTTGTTGTACTCCAATGTTGTAAACAAAGTACATGTAAATAAACACTATATAGCCTAAAAACATGTTTAAAATTATAATTGTGAAATCATGGAATGCTGGTCCTTGTATGCATAGCTTGATCTATGAATTTCATAATGGTTTACATCTCCAGCCCCAACCTCAAGCTTTTTACCGAAACAGGAACTGTTTGTAAACAAAGTAAATGTAAATAAACACTATATAGCTTTAAAACATTGTTAAAACTATCATTTTGATATCATGGATGGCTAGTCCTTACATGCATAGCTCGGTCTATGAATTTGATAATGGTTACATTTCTACAGTCCCATCCTTTGGATGGGTACCCACATGCCTCTTATCAGAGATGGGTGTCACCAGGGAGGGCAGAGAGTGCTGGCACATGAAGGAGTAGACACACACTCCAAACAGGTTTGGACACACAGGGGTGGGGAGGACACTTTATAATGGTTACATTTCTCCAGTCCCATCCTTTTTACTGACACAGGGGTGGGGAGGACACTTTATAATGGTTACATGTCTCCAGTCCCATCCTTTGTACTGACACAGGGGTGGGGAGGACACTTTATAATGGTTTCAGCTGCTGATTACCGCTGTAATTAAAAGGGTTCCCATGCTACAAGAGCAGCATAAAAAAGGCACATCGTCCAACCTGTACTGTTCTGGAAGGCCTCAGGTAGAGAGAATGTAGAAATACAAGACACCCACACAGAGAAACCGGTCTTTCACAGTCAGTCCGTGTCCTCATTTCTTGGTGTCCTCCAGGATGATGTTGGCTGTGACAAACATGAGGCAGAAGGTAGCCCACACCACTACGAACCACACCCAGAAGGTGTGGCGGAACGGGGACCGGTGCTTGTTGACCTCGTCCGTGCCCAGCATAGGCACCAGGTGGCGCCGGCCGTAGTACACCAGTAGGGCGGGAATGATGTACTGGATGCCCGTGCCAGCGTAGGCGCCCGTGATGCCCACCAGGGACTCCAGGTTGTGGGTGCAGAAGGCCACGATGATGGGCGGTACCAGGGTGATGAGGGGGAAGACGATGCGGTCAACCACCCAGGGGTAGGTGCCCCCGTCACGGTGGAAGAGGGTCTTCCAGTTGTTGCGCAGCGTGACTGCGATGATGGGGAAGTTGGTGCTGATGGTGAAGACGGGGAAGAGGCCCAGGAAGTAGCGCAAAGCGGGGATGTCCAGCACGTCACAGTTGTCAGTGAAGTTGAGGGTGTACATGTCGTGTAGCAGCGAGCTGTCGAAGCAGAAGATGGCTGTGAAGGAGAGCAGGCCGTAGAAGCCAAGGATGAGGACATAGTCACACACCACCAGGGTACCCACACGCCTCTTATCAGAGATGGGCGTCACCAGGGAGGGCAGAGAGTGCTGGCACATGAAGGAGTAGACACACACTCCAAACAGGTTTGGAACCCCCGAGATCTGGGCCATACGGGGGTGGCCTTCGCCCCGGCCTTTACCAATACGGATCAGAGCCAGGATAATCATCATGGTGAATGCTGAAAGACACACAGAAAAACAGCGGGTACTGGAGTTAAGTGATGTAACAACACCAAAACAAACAAGTAGTGTGTGTGTGAACATATTAAGACTGTTTCAAGGACAGCTTTTTTCCATCTACGTAACATTACAAAAATATGAAACTTTGTCCAAAAATGATGCAGAAAAATGTATCCATGCTTTTGTTACTTACTTTGTTAATAAACTTAATTTAGTGCTAAATACGGCTGCTAGAATCCTGACTAGAACCCCAAAATTTGATCATATTACTCCAGTGCTAGCCTCCCTACACTGGCTTCCTGTCAAGGCAAGGGCTAATTTCAAGGTTTTACTGCTAACCTACAAAGCATTACATGGGCTTGCTCCTACCCATCTTTCCAATTTGGTCCTGCCGTACCTACCTACAGGTACGCTACGGTCACAAGACGCAGGCCTCCTAATTGTCCCTAGAATTTCTAAGCAAACAGCTGGAGGCAGGGCTTTCTCCTATAGAGCTCCATTTTTATGGAATGGTCTGCCTACCCATGTGAGAGACGCAGACTCGGTCTCAACCGTTAAGTCTTTACTGAAGACTCATCTCTTCAGTGGGTCATATGATTGAGTGTAGTCTGGCCCAGGAGTGTGAAGGTGAATGGAAAGGCCCCGGAACTACGAACCGCCCTTGCTGTCTCTGCCTGGCCGGTTCCCCTCTCTCCACTGGGATTCTCTGCCTCTAACCCTATTACAGGGGCTGAGTCACTGGCTTACTGGCTCTTCCATGCCGTCCCTAGGAGGGGAGCGTCACGTACCTGACGTGATCTTCCTGTCTGGGTTGGAGCCCCCTCCCTTGGGTTGTGCCGTGGCGGAGATCTTTGTGGGCTATACTCGGCCTTGTCTCAGGATGGTAAGTTGGTGGTTGAAGATATCCCTCTAGTGGTGTGGGGGCTGTGCTTTGGCAAAGTGGGTGGGGTTATATCCTGCCTGTTTGGCCCTGTCTGGGGGTATCATCGAAAGGACAACAGTGTCTCCTGACCCCTCCTGTCTCCATTATTTATGCTGCAGTAGTTTGTGTCGGGGGCTAGTATCAGTCTGTTATATCTGGAGTACTTCTCCTGTCTTATCCGGTGTCCTGTGTGAATTTAAGTATGTTCTCTCTAATTCTCTCTTTCTCTCTCTCGGAGGACCATACCTCAGGTCTACCTGGCATGAGGACTCCTTGCTGTCCCCAGTCCACCTGGCCGTACTGCTGCTCCAGTTTCAACTGTTCTGCCTGCGGCTATGGAACACTGACCTGTTCACCGAATGTGCTACCTGTCCCAGACTTGCTGTTTTCAACTCTCTGGAGATAGCAGGAGCGGTAGAGATACTCTTAATGATCGGCTATGAAAAGCCAACTGACATTTACTCCTGAGGTGCCGACTTGCTGCACTACTGTGATTATTATTATTTGACCATGCTGGTCATTTATGAACATTTGAACACCTTGGCCATGTTCTGTTATAATCTCCACCCGGCACATCCAGAAGAGGACAGGCCACCCCTCATAACTTTTCTAGGGAGTTTTTCCCTAGCTACCGTGCTTCTACACCTGCATTGCTTGCTGTTTGGGGTTTTAGGCTGGGTTTCTGTACAGCACTTTGAGATATCAGCTGATGTAAGAAGGGCTATAGAAATACATTTGATTGGTGTGTACGACATTTCAAAAAAGGTCAAATCAGCTCCCACAGAGGGACTGAGATAGCCTCAAGGGAGCCTTGATTTAAACTGCATGAGGCTATCTACTAGGAGAGTTGAAAGGGAAGCTGTTACGGTAAAATAAAGCTCAAATTTCCTTTAGACCAAATCAAACCCATATTCTACTTGGTTGCATGCAAACTAAAACACAAAAATCCTCAGAGTAAAGTAAAATATTTAATGTAAAAAGTGAATTAAATTGTAAGCTAAATATTGGCCAAATCTATAATACACCTACATCATCTCATGACAACAGTAATAGGATTGGCCGAGTAAAGAAATGACATGGAGGCATTTAAGGATACAGATAATACATATAATTTTTTGGGACATTCGACTTCGGGTCACCGGGTTCACATTATTGCATATTTCTGATGCCAAATTGTGATCCGGTGCATGCCAACTAGGCAAAGCTACACACCGCTTAATCCCTGAATGCTTTTGATGGGTCCAGATATTGCAACATCCCAGAGGTCAGATTAGGGCCAAACCTCTGGAATGATCCCTTTATGTAGCCCTCCCCTAATCCACCCCTACCTTTCATTATAGCACCACTGTTTTTAAAAATACCTTTTAAAGGACAAGCCTTCTACCATTGCTAATCTGAAAGCGATTAATGTTGACAAGGCAAGATCGTTTAGGCCCTAATGGGCTGTGGGAAGAATGCTGAGCTGGCCAGGACGGACACATAACTCAGCTTCCTCCTCTGTCCTCCATGCTGCTAATGCCTGAGCATGGCCATCCAGGTAGAAACACAAGCCAGCATCAGTCAGCTGACTGCAGAAACAATATGACCTAACCCCCCCCCCCCCCCCATCAAAGGGCAGGAGGCTTTATGCCTCATGAGGATAATACTGAGATATTGCCTTCCAGTTGCCTGATCCAGAAACTATCCCGCAGGCAAAGACTACAGCCTATAGGAATGCTATTGATTATATTCAGTGTGTGAAGGCTCTCTGACTCTCAGTTCATCCAACCTAAAGTCAGCAGAGGTTGGAGGCTGGGTGGTACAAAAGGCGTCAGCGTCTCCACCTCCTACTGTTTGCGCAAAGGCCATCCCCAAATCGATTGGTGCGACTGCCTCTGTGGCGGTTGGGCTTTGCGTTACTATATGAGAGCTTTAGGCATGGATGCCAGTCTTATTAAAGGCTCAGAGTCATGCCTGCCCCCCCCCCTAATCCATCCCCTCACCTTCCCAAATCCAAATCAGGCCATTAAACTGGGAATCAGTCACAGACGCACTCCACGGCCCACTCCTCAGCTTTCATCACACTCACACGGGGTGACGTTCAGAACGCACATTGCTTCACTACTCACCCCACTACACCATACCACTAGGACCCCACTTCAAAACACACCCACACAGCCCTGCGTAGCTATGCAGGTTAGACTAGAGCCAAAGCTCTTTTGTACTTACCGGCAATATCTCAGAATCTATCTGGGCCCAATTGCCAGGAGAGGCAACCCATCAGTGTCAGGGGGGAGGATGGATTGGCTCTTTAGATAGGGCCTGAGTGAGGGGCCAGCGGATTACCAATTCATCTGCAGCTACTGGGGCGGTGGGAGGGGGTATAGGGAGGAGACGTGGGAGAGGGGTGCCACCGGCAGCCTCATCCTCCTTCAAGGTCTCTCACTAGCATCAGGTGAGGTCGGGACAGGAGTGGAGTCCTCTGCTCCAATCCTTCAATGTTTGTTTTTTACACTCTTCAGGGCACAGGTGAAATATTCCAGAGCTAGCAAGGGGGAAAGGGGCTGGGAACGTGGAGTTTTAATCTGCCCCTATTAATCAGGTACTGTGTACTTCTGCCGTGGCACTTTAATGTATGTCAGGGGGATGAAATGATTCACTCCAATTACAAGGACAAAATGTTCCGAGGAGGGGATGGGGGAAAAACGACCAATGACAGAGGTAGTAGGATAGCTAACAAGTAGTGGGATTATGCCTTTGGAGAGAACAAGCAGAAATAAGTCAAGAGTTGTTAACTAACAGGCTAAATACAAACATCTTATTTTGACTAATGTGATTACTTATTCATCTTAAAATAGGACAAGATACTCTTAAAAACATGTTTTTCCTTGTGCTTTATGTGGACTTAGTTTGGGGTGGACACTGAGATAAAGATGCCCAGCAGTGGCCAAAGTCCTACCTGTTGAGGATTTCAGCTCAGATAGTCAAGATTTAAAGGATACCTGGCCTACATCCATTGTCAACATTGGCTCAGGACAGGAGAAGCAGCCAGAGCAGAATCCTGTTTTAACACAGTCTATGTAGAGAATGGGACAGTGGGCAGTGGACCAGCACTCAAGGACATCGGCAAATAACACCTTCACAACAAGTATAATCCCCAAAGACATCACATCAAAACATATGGAAAAACTATGCAGATGAGGTCAACACTCAATGTGCTAACATGAGCCACATTGGGACTCTGAGAATACACTATGTATTGTAGTGACGTTTTCTTTGTATCTTCATCTGACTGGACATGAGAGACTGTCAGTGGGGGTGGTTATCAGCTGTCCCTCTCACTTCAGGCATGGAACACAATGTGCTGTATGACAGTCTGCCTGCTGTACTCTCCCTCTCTCTCCCACCCGAGAACTAATGTACATCCGCTGTGTGTGAAACAGCCATCAAAAGGAGCCGTCCCGCTGGTCATGACAGAGGATGGACAGCGGGAGACGCTTCTCCTCTATTCCCTGACATTAACGGTAACAGACTATACAGGAAGGAACATGGGCGGAGGGCGTTTAATTAAGAGTCTTATAGGACGGGACGCCACGCACACCTAGTGTACAGATGCTTAACCTTCACCAGAACAACAGGTCTTTTCTCTGCCAGCAAGGCTGAAATGTTAGGTTGTCGTGGTGCAACAAGCACAGTGATTCATCACACTCCCCTCTTATCCCCTCGGTGAGGCCCATGGAAGCCTGGAGGAAAATGGCACTGGTATTTATGTACAGTCTTCTTCATCTTGATGTATCTGCCTCTGATGCCGGAGCCCAGCGCACTCCTCTCGGCAGGGTTTGAACTGTAAAACCCCTGGCGACACCGTCAGTGACTGGCTCCTTTATGAGGGAAGGGCCACGCTTTAACAAGCTGATAGAAAACTTTGCTCTTTTCCTACCGTACGGCGGCACAGGCTAAGGTTGGGACAAGAAGGCTCTGCATCGCGCCTCAAATTGATAGTGAATGGCAAAAAGGCATAGCGGCTCCGCGGGTATCTACACAGGCTGATCAGACAGTGTGAAGGGCAGGGAGAGTTTGGGGGAAATATATTTTTTTAAACCATGACTTTCAGGTCAAGATGTATCACATGGTATTAGAGTGGAATGACATTGGCAGCAATCTTTGACCTGGCTCCATTTTGAGCAGGTATACCGGAGCGGCTGAATGGAACCCACCCAAATAACTGGTGCAACCTTCTGGGTTATAGATCGGGAAGCCATAGCCAGGTCACAACTTAAATAATTACTTTGGCAGCTGCTTGACAAACACACATCTGTGATAGAGAACAAGTGAGGTTCAAAGGTAAACAATGATCTGTAAAAAAGCATAGTTGACCCTTCTACTGTAGTTCTGTCCTAAAGTTTCTCTCCTATGGCAGAGGAGATGGAGTGACAGAGAATTTCTCTCCTATGGCAGAGGAGATGGAGTGACAGAGAATTTCTCTCCTATGGCAGAGGAGATGGAGTGAGAGAATTTCTCTCCTATGGCAGAGGAGATGGAGTGAGAGAATTTTCTCTATGGCAGAGGAGATGGAGTGACAGATAATTTCTCTATGGCTCTGATCCCGACTATCATGCTTTAGTGCTCATTAAAGACAAGGCCTCATTTGTCTTACTTAAGGCACTGAACTAACTCCTCTTATCTTTGAAAGAGAATGATAATTGATAAGATGAAAGAACTGGACACTAGTAGAACAAAGTACATTTTGATAATGTACTCATTCATCATTCCTTTGCAACTGGATCATGCTACACGAGTTAGGGCAACCATGTGTGGGTTTTATAGTACTTGGTGGAGCCTTAGCTGAGAATCTCAATGTTTTATCTGTCTAACTGCGAGGAATAGGAGGAAATCTTTGATCACTAGGAGTGCTTTAGAGGCACGGGGACAGTGTGTCTGTAGAGAAAATCCAACGTAGTTAGTCAGATTACAAGCCATTGGTAATAGCATAGAGCCAGCATTAAATAAGTCATTGCATCATAAATTCACAGCAAATTAAATATTTTTCAACCGCCATAATGATTTAAAAAATATTTTTAAAAATGGTACATTTTACATTCCTTCTTGCGGCCATATTGCTCTCCTCCCTCTAAAGGGCAGTGTCATTGACTTCCTGATGGAGTCTACTCTAAAGCACTCTTTTCACCCTCCTGGTAATCCTCAATCAACAATGGACACTCCTTCTTGCCTCTCCATCGATGGACACTCAGGTGAAAAACTAATTAATTCAGATGGGATGAGCCATTTTCTTTGCAGAGATATCTCTGATGATATGGTGATTACCTGGACTTTTACATTAACACTCTGCTCTTCACGCCTGTCTGCAGGTTACACTCGTCACAAGGCATCGGGGAGGGACTGAGTGCATTGTGTAGGTGTCAAACAGTCACATATCACATCCACATAACTGCTATCTGTGATATATAGCACTTCAATGGGGATGGCCATGACTTGTGGGGAATGTTTCAACTTAAACGCCCCCCAGAGGAGGCACTTACAGTTGTATCTCCAGTGGTAGCAAACAAAAGAGTTTGGCCGGCACTCTCAACCCCCCAAAGAACTGTAGAATACAGTATCTGTAGAAGAGGGACTCCTCTTCAGTCGCTGTCCTGTGACGGGTTTCCTTGACTTCATTAAGGAGCACAAAATGACTTCAGGTGAGGAGCTTTGAAGCACACAACTGTTCTGATTTTGTGAGTAGTACACTCCCTGTACCATTGCTTTTGCGCTTGATGTGGGAAGAAGTGTCTATAATAACAGTTGACAGGTCAAGGGCTTTTCATGTGCTTTCATCTTTCTGACATTAAAAGACATACGGGATATAATTCTAGCAAAGGCTTTGACAGTAGATAGGAACATTAATCTCTACTGGTATACAAACTGACCTCTTGCTACTTCCATTGCCTAACAGATTAAAATCCAAGTCCCACTCCAGCAGCACTCCTTTGCAGCAATCATCCCATTATTAATTAAAGGGCAACTCCACCACTTTTCAAACTCATTTTCATTATCTCCAGCACCAAACCAATGTTTACATAATTTGTGAAAACAGTGTTTCTATGATCTGTGGTTAAAACAATAAGAAAGGACATTCTCTCATGACAGGGTAAGATTTAAAACCTGCAACAAGTGTCGAGCCAGAGGGAGGGTATTTCCTTGCTCCCCACGTCACCACGAATCTCATAGTGTTTAAAACATTTTAACCATTTTTTTCTATAAAACATAGAAATGCACAGTTTTCACATATGTAGACACTGGTATTGTGCTGGAGATAATGAAAATGAGTTTGAAAAGTGGAGGAGTTGCCCTTTAAAATCAGGTGCTCCATGATGAGACCACTTGGTTGAGTCTCAGTGGCAATGAGCAGCTCTGGCAGTTTTTGCCCGATTTCGAGGTTTGCAGAATCTTTTACTGCAGATGTTTTTTGGTGATATCCTATAATGGCATAGTCTTGGTTATCAGAAGCAGGGGGAGAGAACGCGTGTGATAGCTGGTGATAATTGCCTGCTAGCCTGGCTACTTCGAGACAAGCCCCGCGATCAGGGTGTGCAGTATCGCAGCAGGGCTGCCATTTAACACCCCACACAGCAGCTCAACTCCACCGGGCAGAGCAGAGTTCAACTCCATGACGTTATCTACAGTGTTCACGAAAACATCAATTAGTCCAATCACTCAGCCATGCCGCTGCAAATTGCACATTCGGCCAAAGATAAGAAACAAAATGCACCTACCTTCCTTACCATAAGGCTGAGCTAAGCCACGCTCCAAACACTGGGATCTCGAAAACACATCCGCTTGATGCTGCCCCCACCCCTTAACTTCTCAACCGCAAATGTTTAAAACCAACAAGCTCTTCTGTGCTACTGCTGACATTTTTTTAAATTGTATAACAAACTAATAGAAGTCAAATGTTTATGTAAATTCAGTGGGTGGTTGCACCAGGTTAGTTAAAACACCCATCCAACAGTAACTAAACATTCAGTGAGTGCAGAATATTAATGTATTTTTTCTTCTGACCATATCAAATCATTTATTGAGCATAGAAAGCTTGGCTCGTGATGCAATGGACGTACAAGGCAGACAAGATATAAATAAACCAAATTCTCATCTGCTTCCGTCTTCAATATCAAATCCTGTTCAGGTCTGACATTTCTTTCAAATGAGACAAACGTAAAATGTTCAAAGCAAGTTGTGCATTTGACCTCTAGTATTCCTGCAGATCAATGATGAAACCCTGAGAAAGAGTGTACACTACAACACCAGACTGCAGTTAAAACTACATTCTAGAAGCACTGTGTCTTACATTCTCAGTCCTCCCTCACCTCCCTCCCAGACAAGGAAATGGAGGCGATGACAACAACACAGTGAGGTGAGAGGGGGACGGAAGTCAACAGTCATGATTAAGGGCTTAGTTGTCAGGGTATTGAGCTACAACTGACCCCAGGCAACACCACAGCAGAGAAATCCTACACGTTTTCCCCTAATCACCTCCTAGAAATTGTGTTCACTATCAAAACTAAGGTCTCATTACAAAATGAAACACCAAACACCAATACTAAAAAGGATCAAGGAGAGGTGCCCAAAAACAAATAGGGAAAAAAGCTGCCCATGTGTATTTCTCTATATATACAGTGGGGCAAAAAAAGTATTTAGTCAGCCACCAATTGTGCAAGTTATCCCACTTAAAAAGATGAGAGGCCTGTAATTTGCATCACAGGTACACTTCAACTATGACAGACAAAATGAGAAAAACAATTCCAGAAAATCACATTGTAGGATTTTTAATGAATTTATTTGCAAATTATGGTGGAAAATAAGTATTTGGTCAATAACAAAAGTTAATCTCAATACTTTGTTACCCTTTGTTGGCAATGACAGAGGTCAAACGTTTTCTGTAAGTCTTCACAAGGTTTTCACACACTGTTGCTGGTATTTTGGCCCATTCCTCCATGCAGATCTCCTCTAGAGCAGTGATGTTTTGGAGCTGTTGCTGGTCAACATGGACTTTCAACTCCCTCCAAGAATTGTCTATGTGGTTGAGATCTGGAGACTGGCTAGACCACTCCAGGACCTTGAAATGCTTCTTACGAAGCCACTCCATCGTTGCCCGGGCGGTGTGTTTGGGATCATTGTCATGCTGAAAAACCCAGCTACGTTTCATCTTCAATGCCCTTGCTGATGGAAGGAGGTTTTCACTCAAAATCTCACGATACATGGCCCCATTCATTCTTTAATTTACACGGATCAGTCGTCCTGGTCCCTTTGCAGAAAAACAGCCCCAAAGCATGATGTTTCCACCCCCATGCTTCACAGTAGGTATGGTGTTCTTTGGATGCAACTCAGCATTCTTTGTCCTCCAAACACGACGAGTTGAGTTTTTACCAAAAAGTTATATTTTGGTTTCATCTGACCATATGACATTCTCCCAATCTTCTTCTGGATCATCCAAATGCTCTCTAGCAAACTTCAGACGGGTCTGGACATGTACTGGCTTAAGCAGGGGGACACGTCTGGCACGGCAGGATTTGAGTCCCTGGCGGCGTAGTGTGTTACTGATGGTAGGCTTTGTTACTTTGGTCCCAGCTCTCTGCAGGTCATTCACTAGGTCTCCCCGTGTGGTTCTGGGATTTTTGCTCACCGTTCTCGTGATCATTTTGACCCCACGGGGTGAGATCTTGCGTGGAGCCCCAGATCGAGGGAGATTATCAGTGGTCTTGTATGTCTTCCATTTCCTAATAATTGCTCCCACAGTTGATTTCTTCAAACCAAGCTGCTTACCTATTACAGATTCAGTCTTCCCAGCCTGGTGCAGGTCTACAATTTTGTTTCTTGTGTCCTTTGACAGCTCTTTGGTCTTGGCCGTAGTGGAGTTTGGAGTGTGATTGTTTGAGGTTGTGGACAGGTGTCTTTTATACTGATAACAAGTTCAAACAGGTGCCATTAATACAGGTAACGAGTGGAGGACAGAGGAGCCTCCACTCAGAGGAGAAGAAGTTACAGGTCTGTGAGAGCCAGAAATCTTGCTTGTTTGTAGGTGTTCAAATACTTATTTTCCACCATAATTTGCAAATGAATTAATAAAAAAATCCTACAATGTGATTTTCTGGATTTTCTTTTCTCATTCTGTCTGTCATACTTGAAGTGTACCTATGATGAAAATTACTGGCCTCTCTCATATTTTAAGTGGGAGAACTTGCACAATTGGTGGCTGACTAAATACTTTTTTGCCCCACTGTATATATCAAAACTCAACAGAGATATGAGTAAAGCGGACTTAGGATCTGAGCTCGGTTTATGTTTTGTTTCTGAAAGAGAAGTGTCAAACTAAGACATCTACATCTGCATTGGTTGCTGTTTGGGGTTTTGGCTGGGTTTCTGTACAGCACTTTGTGACATCAGCTGATGTCAAAAGGGCATTATAAATACATTTGATTGAAGACATATTTTCTATTTGAACAACTCCATGGTCAGTGTTGACTAGAAGTAATGTCCGTTGTGACAAGAAAAGGAATGATGCATTCCAATCTGCAGTTTTCCTTTAATGCAAATTTCACAACTTCTGAGCTGTGCTGATGTTGGAAAGTTCATGAACGCCCAGCCATACTTCAACATTCCCCGTGAGACGCACTCTACATTAGCCTTTCTGGGGAAACTCTTAGGTTCCGCTCAATCAGCCACGAGTAGAGGTCCCTCCCTGACCTTCAAAAACAAATACTACCCTCTCTCTCTGCTTGAAATGGCAATAGGTAGCTGTAACGCTCCCTGGTTACTCCCTAAACCAAGACAGTGGGATGGACTGGATAGGGATCCACAGATCACTGTGGGCTGGGGCCTGTGGTTCCAGCTATTCATTTCTCCAGAGAGAGTAACAGCCCTAGTTCATTTCACAGCCTCTTTTCCTATTGAGCTGGAGGTTACTCCACACAAAGCTTGGCTGGGGTGGTGTAGTTCACCATGTCTAGAAAAACAAATGTGCCAGTGGGAGGACAGTGTTCTCAGAATGCATGATTTCTCCATTCCCATCATACAGTAGGATCTATATGCCATGGCTGTAAGGGTAATAAATAGCGCCTCGGAGGCTCTTCACCTATCCATCCATCCATCCCTGTGGAGACAGAAGCAGGGTGATTAATGCTCGTTTACCGAGCTAGGTGCCTTTCCGTCTATTCCTCTCCACTCAATATCAATTAAAGTGCCGGCTCTTAACCCTTCTCCCGGTCTGCTGTCAGATAATGATAACCCTCTTTCTCTTCACAGTGTGCTGCTAGAGAGGATGGGGACAAGGTAACAAGGCAGCAAGCTTTATCTATTCACATAACTCACCCAATGGAGATGGGTTTCAACAAACAAGCGTGTGAGCACATATGGAAGTTCATAGAGACGGTGCAGTATGTGAGCGATATAGTCATTCAACTAAGAGCCTATGAGGTCATCAGGCAACAGAACTGTGACATTAAAAGATGGGTCAGGGGAACCGAGTATAGAGTAGGAGGAATAATAAACAGGAACATGAACGGGAAACGCAAATGGGTCTGGAAACAGGGCTACACAAAGTTTCTAATGGCTCCAGCAAAGTGGGACCATGGACAGAAGCAGCTACAAGCAGAGTGATGGGATCACAACCAGGACAGGAGATGGAGTTACAAGAGGAATACACATATGGACTACTATGAGATGGAGTTACAAGAGGAATACACATATGGACTACTATGAGATGGAGTTACAAGAGGAATACACATATGGACTACTATGAGATGGAGTTACAAGAGGAATACACATATGGACTACTATGAGATGGAGTTACAAGAGGAATACACATATGGACTACTATGAGATGGAGTTACAAGAGGAATACACATATGGACTACTATGAGATGGAGTTACAAGAGGAATACACATATGGACTACTGAGATGGAGTTGAGATGGAGTTACAAAAGGAATACACATATGGACTACTATGAGATGGAGTTACAAGAGGAATACACATATGGACTACTATGAGATGGAGTTACAAGAGGAATACACATATGGACTACTATGAGATGGAGTTACAAGAGGAATACACATATGGACTACTATGAGATGGAGTTACAAGAGGAATACACATATGGACTACTATGAGATGGAGTTACAAGAGGAATACACTATATGGACTACTATGGACTACTATGAGATGGAGTTACAAGAGGAATACACATATGGACTACTATGCGATGGAGTTACAAGAGGAATACACATATGGACTACTATGCGATGGAGTTACAAGAGGAATACACATATGGACTACTATGCGATGGAGTTACAAGAGGAATACATGAGATGGAGTTACAAGAGGAATATGGACTACTATGAGATGGAGTTACACATAGACTAGGAATACAGGAATATGGACTACTATGAGATGGAGTTACAAGAGGAATACACATATGGACTACTATGAGATGGAGTTACAAGAGGAATACACATATGGACTACTATGAGATGGAGTTACAAGAGGAATACACATATGGACTACTATGAGATGGAGTTACAAGAGGAATACACATATGGACTACTATGAGATGGAGTTACAAGAGGAATATACATATGGACTACTATGTCCACTATGTAAGTCATGTCCTCATTGGGGGAAGACAAAACATGTGTAGTGAGCTTGGTTGGACAGTGGGGGCTCAGCTGAGTGACACTGACAAGGCCACAGGCAGTGAGCAGGGCACAGGGCTTCAACACATCTCGCCTAACATTCCCCCCCTACTCATCCACCACTATCATCACCCTGCCCAATGGAGATGGAAGTGGCTGAACGGGGGACATAACTACGCAGGTATCAATATCTGCTATCTTAGAAGACAAGAAAGGATCTGATAGTGGTGGAAAGTCATTAAATCCGGCAAATGCAGGCTACTGTAAAAATGAAGAAAAAGGTGACGAACATGCACTGTCAGTTTTGTCAGACAGTTTGCTATAATGCAGTTATATTTTAAAGGATAACTGCATACTGGTTGGCACTAGAAAAAAAGGAAAAGCTCAGTAGTACTAATTGCTTATTAAAATATACGAGTTGTCAATAGGTGAGAATCCTGTGGTTCGATGTTGTGATATGGTTTCAGAGTGACAAGAACATTAATATAATTGCTGTCTAAAAACGTATCATACTGTACAACATCAGTGTCATCATGGAAATCATTTGACTGAAAACAAAAAACCCTGGAGGACTCGTTTCAAACATGTCTTAAGACATTCTCAGTCTCCTCATAAACTGTCTCATAAAAAATATATATATAAATTCTTACACTTGAGGGTTTTGTTTTGTTAGTAACTCTTCATTAACATTAATGAGGATCTGTTGTTCGTGCTTATTTGGGGGCTTTAAGGTGCGGAGAAGGAGTCACAGGATGATTCGGAGATACCTGGTACATGAAGGTGTAAAACCATGGGCCTAATCCAGAGACGTATTCACAGTGCATACTAATGACATTCTTAAAACAATCATGAATCCCATCATCGTGACAGAAATAAGAGGTTTACTATTACTTTCACTATATCGTTAAGTTGGTATTAAATTCCTCCCTTGAGACCAAAGCTTTGTTAAGTCACAACCTTCGCCAAGACATAAGCTATGCTACACGCATATTTTATTTTACCTTTATTTAACTAGGCAAGTCAGTTAAGAACAAAATCTTATTTTCAATGATGGCCTAGGAACAGTGGGTTAACTGCCTGTTCGGGGGCAGAATGACAGCTCAGGGATTTGAACTTGCAACCTTTCGGTTACTAGTCCAGCGCTCTAACCACTAGGCTACCCTGCCGCCCCAGCATTCAAGCCCAACAACGTGTCCAATTCAGCAGCTTCAGTGGGTGAAAAGAGTGGAGCTAAATCAGAGTGAGGAGATGAGTCAGAGGACACGTGATAAAATGGATAACATGTGAAATGAATCACTCCCGAGTCCCATTGTCTTGCTGCAGGGCAACGATAAAGCACAGTATCTTTAACAGGACAGACAATCAATGCCTTGAGAGCATAACACATCCTCTTTAACCACAAGGCCCTCGAAATGACCACATACATAATCAAAATCGCTTTTAAATGGGAAACGTTTGAGGAATTGGAACACATAGGTTACCTCGGAAACATTGAACTGGTGCCAGAGGCTGTAACTTTGAAAGAAGGACAGCTAAAGATTGTATAAATGACTTAATAACAGTCATGGAGAAAAAGACCCAGAATACATTCTGGCTGACGATGCATTGGCTCGGTAATCAATTATTTGCCTTGAAGTGGTACCCTTTGTGATGAACCCACTCGCTCGCTTTAAGTTTATGGCCAGAGTATCATGCCATAAAAAACTAATATATACACTGAACAAAAATATATACGCAACATGTAAAGGGCTGGTCCCATGTTTCATAAAAGATCCCAAAAATGTCCCATATGCACAAATAGCGTATTTCAGTAAAATGTTGTGTACAAATTTGTTTACATCCCTGGGGACAATAAAAGGCCATTAAAATAAGCAGTTTTGTCACAGATGTTTTGACACAATGCCACAGATGTCGCAAGTTGAGGAAGCATGCTGACCACAGTAAATCCTTCAGATCTGTTGCCAGAGAATTGAATGTTAATTTCTCTACCATAAGCCGTCAGTGTAGAGAATTTGACAGTACGTCCAACTGGCTTGTAACCATGCTAGCCCAGGACCTTCACAGCTGGCTTCTTCACCTGCAGATCTTCTGAGACCGGATGAAACCCGATAATTAACTGTACTGGGCAGATGTGTGGGCGAGCGGTTTGCTGATGTCAACATTGTGAACAGAGTGCCCCATGGTGGCGGTGGGGTTATGGTAGGAGCAGGCATAAGCTACAGACAACAAACACAATCACATTTTGAAAGCACTGAGATACCGTGACGAGATCCTGATGCCCATTGCCATGCCCATTGCCATTCATCTGCCGCCATCACCTCATGTTTCAGCATAATGCACAGCCTCAGGTTGCAAGGATTTGTACACAATTCCTGGAAGCTGAAAATGTCCCTGTTCTTCAATGGCCTGCATACTCACCAGACATGACACCCATTGAACATGTTTGGGATGCTCTGGATACAACCTGTACGACAGCATGTTCCAGTTCCCGCCAATATCCAGCAACTTCACACAGCGGAAAAACATTCCACAGGCCACAATCAACAAGAGATGTCACGCTGCATGAGGCAAATGGTGGTCACACCAGATACTGACTGGTTTTCTGACAATTCCCCTACCTTTAAAAAAAAGGTATCTGTGACCAATAAATGCACAGCTGTAGTTCGTGTCATGTGAAGTCCATATATTAGGGCCTAATGAATTGATTCAATTGACTGATTTCCTTAAACTGTAACTAGGTGAAATTGTCTTTGAAATTGTTGCATGATGCGTTTATATTTTTGTTCAGTGTATTTATGCGTTACCGAATGGAGTAACATTTTTCCATTTGCCGGATGTATTTTTTTATTGCGCATCCAATTACTCGAGACCTTTGTCAGTGAGCTCTCTCTTTCAGGGTTGGATAGGCTGGTATAGCCAGACAAACAAGCCCTAAAGGTTTAGCAGCAAATCTAGTACAGACAGATGCTGTTTCTGTGTCAAAATGAGACTAGAGACTCTGTAGAGACAGGGTGGAGAGGTCAGACAGGCTATGCTGCCCCTGTCCTGATAACAGCACCACATAAATTGCCAGAAAACTCTTCAACACAAATTTCAGAGGGCAATATCAGTTGAATATGTCTTTAGACAGCCACTTGCCTTTCATGAAAAAAAATAAAAGCAGTACTTAAAATGATCAATTAGGTTAGGTCTCCAAAGTGAATTCCTCTGAGATTAGCTAAACATTAGAAACTTACCTAAACTGAAAAAATTAATAAAAATTGACACTAGAGATTTAGGACTCAAGCATGCTGTCCAGCCCATTCATTTTTCTTCAGCCGTCTTTTCCTCCTAAACCTTGGCCCATAATGTTTTTCTTATACGATTTAAAACGGTCTCCAACCCTGTGTTTGATGGCTGCATAAACACCTCAGCTTTCAGTGCCCTATGCTTTGAAGGCAGGCCATCTATCCTCATGCGCCGTGGCACCGGTGCAGTAAGGAAACAAAGAGCTGCCACTGCGGCCATTTTGAATCATTAGCTGGTGCTGTAGAGGCTTGTAGAGGTGACACAGCCAATCAATCACAGGTAGAGCCAGGGGAGGGCGGGGATGTAAAAGGGAGTGGAAGGGGTGTAGCCAGAATCCCAGGGTGCTTTGTAGATAGCCAGATAATGGACAGTGTGTGTTGTTTATGTGTGCCTGTGTGTGTGCCTGTGTGCCTGTGTGTGTGTGTGCCTGTGTGTGTGTGTGCCTGTGTGTGTGTGTGCCTGTGTGTGTGTGTGCCTGTGTGTGTGTGTGTGTGTGTGCGTGTGCGTGTGCGTGTGCGTGTGTGTGTGTGTGTGTGTGTGTGTGTGTGTGTGTGTGTGTGTGTCTGTGTGTTGTTGTGGGTGCCAGTAGTATGCCCACACGGGGGTGGCGGCAGAGCCATGATTCAGTAGTGTTGTGATTTTAACAGCAGGTCCAGGACGGGCGGTTTATTTTCGTCCGTCACCCTGTGAGTGACGGTCCAATCAGGCCTGGGACGGGCTGTCAGGCCTGTCAGGCTGAGGGATGAGAGGAGATGGGAATCAGGGCACGGAGCAGGACTGCCGTATGATCGACGGACCCAGGTACAGGAGCCACAGAGAGGGGAGAGGAATGAAAGAGGGAGAGGAAGAGGAGGACTGCTCTCACCAAGGTTCAGACCGTCAGCCAGGTGGAATAAAGTGTTTTTTTTTCTAAACATTTGCAACAGTGACAAAGAGCAATCTGGGAGAAGGCGTGAGACCGTGACCCGGGGATAATGGAGTGTGATATTTAATGGAAGGAAAGACACACCCTCCATCATGCAGACAAACTTGGAAGAGATAATGCACATTAAAGCGCTTCCTAAATAAATACCCATGACAGATTTACCATTTCGATAAAGTTCCTGGGAATTTCACAGCTTGAATTGCTCTACCTACAAAATAAATTGAGATCCACATTTAATGTGATTATTTGAAGATGCATGCCTTGAGTCTGTCCAGAGCAACCTTTATCAGCCTATGGTGTTTATATACCTTAAGGTAAGATAAGTTACTCTTACCGATCCAGCGCATGAGTGAGGTGAGGATCTGGAGGTATTTAGTCTTCTGAGCATCGAAGAAGACGAAAGGGCCCAACATCACAGTGAAGATGCTCTGTAGAGAGGGAGAGATCATCTTAAAACACATTGGAAATCACTTTATACAACATATTCACAAACCAGTGTGTGTTTGGGTTGTGTTTATACTTCCACAGCATGGGAAATAAATGGCAAATGGTACAATTGGATTTTTCCAAGATGAAAATAGAGAACGAGGCTATTTATTCCCTTTCCACCCAATATACACCAAGATGCCAAACCCCAAAATAAAACATTTAAGTTGAAATTCTTTGAAGCCATCATAGTACCGATTGCCTCATAACAAAGATGGGTCTTATCGAGAGTTGCAATCATCAGTGACTTCAGCCCCCTCTCTCTATTCCCCATCTATCACATTCTCTCTGACAATCCCATGTCTGATAGCGGAGGTTGAGTGACGTGTGATCTCAAGGCCAGTCACTTCAGTGGCATGTCATCTGAAGAGGAGCCTGCAGGGTAGAACTCACACAGTCAGACACAATAATCTCTAACAGGGCCTGGGGGTGAGAGCTCAATCAGAAGACCAAAGTGGAGACAGAAAGATACAGATGGAGAAATGTTCCACTCAGAAAACTGATCTGCTCCAGTCACTCTCCATCTCCAGGACCTCTGACCCCTCCCATGAACTTCCCTAACTCCACCCTCCCCCACCCTTAGCTCTCCCCTTCCCTTTGTGCTGTATTTACAGGGTGGGCCCGTGGGTTGTGAGGGCAGGACACAGTGGTCAGTGTTGGTGACATAAGTGTGAGACCGGACAGAGAATGTTGACAGCCTCTACCTGCACAAGGAGGCCATCCACTGGGGACAGGGAAGGGTACAATGCTGGCTGGATGCTAATGCCAAGAACGCAACAGAGAGACCAGCCGACAGGGAAGGGTGGGACCAGATCTCTTACGGCTGAGATCCCGCTAACGGGATCGATATGACAACAGCCAGTGAAAGTGCAGGGCGCCAAATTCAAACAACAGAAATCTCATAATTAAAATTCCTCAATCATACAAGTATTTCACACCATTTTAAAGATACACTTCTTGTTAATCCCACCACAGTGTCCGATTTCAAAAAGGCTTTACGATGAGAGCACACCAAACAATTATGTTAGGTCAGTACCTAGTCACAGAAAAACACAGCCATTTTTCCAGCCAAAGACAGGAGTCACAATAAGCAGAAAGAGATAAAAATTAATCACTAACCTTTGATGATCTTCATCAGATGACACTCATAGGACTTCATGTTACACAATACATGTATGTTTTGTTCGATAAAGTTCATATTTATATCAACAAATCTGAGTTTACATTGGAGCGTTAAGTTCAGTAATGTTTTGCTTCCAAAACATCCGGTGGTTTTGCAGAGAGCCACATCAATTTACAGAAATACTCATAATAAACATTGATAAAAGATACACAAATGTTATGCATGGAACTTTAGATACATTTCTCCTTATTAATGCAACCGCTGTGTCAGATTTTTTTAAATAAACTTTACGGAAAAAGCACACCAATAATCTGAATACGGCGCTCAGACACAAAAACAAGCCATACAGATACCCGCCATGTTGTGGAGTCAACAGAAGTCCGAAATAGCATTATAAATATTAACTTACCTTTGATGATCAGAATTCACTCCCAGGAATCCCAGTTCCACAATAAATGTTTGTTTTGTTCGATAAAGTCCATCATTTATGTCCAAATACCTCCTTTTTGTTCGCACATTTAGTTCACAAATCAATATTCACGACGCGCAGGCCAGACGAAAAGTCAAAAAGTTTGTTACAGTTCGTAGAAACATGTCAAACAATGTATAGAATCAATCTTTAGGATGTTTTTAACATAAAACTTCAATAATGATTCAACCGGAGAATTCCTTTGTCTTTAGAAATGCAATGGAA
Source organism: Oncorhynchus gorbuscha (assembly GCF_021184085.1). Lineage (NCBI taxonomy): Eukaryota > Metazoa > Chordata > Actinopteri > Salmoniformes > Salmonidae > Oncorhynchus > Oncorhynchus gorbuscha. The sequence goes on along the minus strand of NC_060198.1, from coordinate 37,838,699 downwards.
CGCAGCTACCTCTCACGGGCGCACGCCTGACTGAGCTCATGGCCTACCAGACCTCTGGTTGAAACAGCTCTCATTCTCTCCTCCTTCACAGTAGAAGCCTCAAACCAGGTTCTAAAGACTGTTGACATCTAGTGGAAGCCTTAGGAAAGTGCAATCGGACCAAATGTACACTATCTTGGATAGGCAAAGAGTTGAAAAACTACAAACCTCAGATTTCCGACTTCCTGGTTGGATATTTTCTCAGGTTTTTGCCTGCCATGGGAGCTCTGTTATACTCACAGACATCATTCAAGCAGTTTTAGAATCTTCAGAGTGGTTTCTATCCTAATCTACTAATAATATACATATCTTAGCTTCTGTGCCTGAGTAGCAGTTTACTCTGGGCACCTTATTCATCCAAGCTACTCAATACTGCCCCCCAACCATAAGACGTTAAGTCCTTATTATTTCCTGAATTATGGAGAAGAATTGCAAATCCCACGTGTCAGAAGATGAAAGTGCTGAATAGTACTTAATACCAGCTACGAGTGACTGCTACAAATCAGTGCAGAATTCCCGAAAATGTATTACATCTTGGAGCGACGGACATAAATTTGCAATACTCATTAATGTGTAAAGGAGGAGGTATTATGGAAAGTGTGGACTGTCCTAAAGAAGAAGGTTGAGTGACAGTGAGACATATTTCAGCTCTGAATGGTCAGTGGTGCCTGGGTCTGTCTCTGTACCTGTGGTATGAGACAGTCTAACGTGTCATACTTCATCCTCCAGCCAGACAACAGTCCATCACAGGCCTGATGATACCTCCCATCCATCTGCCACCAAGTGATGGACTGCTACCACTCTTGGCCTGAGAACACATGCTATATGCCATCTCAGAGGTGGGGAATATGTGCTTGTCAAGAATAGGGCAGCAGGTAGCCTAGTGGTTAGAGCGTTGGATTAGTACCGAAAGGTTGCAAGATCAAATCCCTGAGTTGACAAGGTAAAAATCTGTCGTTCTGCCCCTGAACAAGGCAGTTTACCCACTGTTCCTAGGCAGTCATTGAAAATAAGAATTGGTTCTTAACTGACTTGCCGAGTTAAATAAAGGTAAAATAAAAAGGGCCCTCAAGGCTTTACATTGGAGAGAGAGTCTACTGGACCGGACAAAGACCCATATCAACAGAGATTCTCCATGAACGTGAAGAGCATGTTAGAACGGGACCTTTTCACTGCCATAGCTGGAGGCAACATATGGTCTCTACAGAAGAGGAGATAGTTCTGTGGATGAGACTCTGGTGTTAAAGCAGTAGTGCGCATGTGGCTGGAGGGGTCTGCTATGAAATGAAGACGTTTTTAAAACAAACAAAAAAGTAAGAAAACAGGAGATGATGCAAACGAGAAAAGAAACAAAGTTTAAAACTGATCTTGTTTATAAAAATATAAAAATAAGAGTGGGGAGGCATAGTGGCTGATGAATTTCACCCTTCTTGTGCAGTCAGCACCACACATGAATCAAGACCCCCTCCTCTAACCAATTACAACCTCCCACCACAGCCAGACAATAAGGCCTCAGGACACTGGACTGCACTTAACCACAGCACAACAGCCACAGGAAGCAACACAAAACAATTGAAATGGATAAAGAATACAAATAGCAAATAAAGCTCTGTGCTGTATCTTGATAAGGATTTGTCGGTGAAGGCCAGCAGTGACTTGCAGTGATTTACAGAGAGTTGGAGAGAGCCTTTCATCTCTGACAGAGAGAGCAGAGATGGAAGAAACCATTTTGCCAACAAGGTTTTGTGATGGTAATGACAAATGGGATGGGGAATGGGGTGGCATCACACTGGCAAGCGATGCCAAGGCCAGGACCGGAAGGGAAGGCTGACAGAGGGGCAGAGCTGGAGGCACGAGAGGCATGGCTTGTGTACAGTATGGGGGGGGAGGGAGGAACAGAGGGAGTGTGGGTCAGGGGAGAAGGCATCAGGTGCCATGTGCTGTAGAGTGACTCAGACCCAGTGTTGGCAGGGCCTTAGGAGCAGGAGGGCACAGGGGGGGGGGGCAGAGAGAGAGACGGAGGAATAGACAGAGCGACAAGAGGCACTGCTGCAAGAGATAACACTTACCTAGTCACTCGCCATAGAATTACACACACTGCACCATCTTACTATGGGACGGAAAATGAGCCTAGAGACAGGGACAAGGAAGTGAAAAGGCCAAAGGAAAGCTCATTAAAATAAACGCTGCAAATTCAGAGCCTTAGACGGACGTTTTTAGAGCTATAGGAAATGGAGAGGGGCATCTGGAGGTAGTCTGCATGTGGTCAGTGAGTCATGTCGCCATAGCTGACTGAACTGGCAGGTCAACACACAAATCTCCTCTCCTGAACAATGAACTTCACAGAGTCAATAAACTAGGCTTTAGATTGACAGATGAAATGTATACCGACTACCGGCATAACACCATTTTGTGATGGTTGGTGGTGTAGCTAGTACACACACACACACACACACACACACACACACACACACACACACACACCTTTGAAAATTGTTGTGACAGGATATATTAATGGGGATAATGTCAGTTTTCACTAATCAAAGGCTATTTCATTCATGGCTTCTGACTGAGACTTGAGGACAACATCACTAATAAAGCAGTTGGGATTGTGATTCAATTCAAATCCATTTTGGGCCAGCTATTATAATCCTCAGAACCAATGACAGTGAAATCATGTCCTTTCAAATCCCTAGCCCTCAGCGCCATCTGTGTTCAGTGATCTTTCATTTGAAAGGCAGTTCTGCTATTAATAAGGTTTGGTGTAGACGGAGTCAGTGCCCACGGGCCAGCCAAGCACTCAGGTGGACTTATTTAGGACTGTCAAGGAGACACAGGAAGCAAAGCACTCCCTGCCAAGTACACAAAGGGGAAAAACAAAGGCAATATAGGTAGAGTTCCATGTCTTAGGAAGATTGACTGGCACTTGGTTTCGATGCATTTAATTCTACATTCAAGATGCTCTACTGATTTGTTCATCTCACTCTTCCCTGCGCTGCACTGAAATAGATTTTTGTCTATGCATGTTCTTTCCTGACCCAGAGTGCTTACGTTTCAAACGTATGCAATAAAAGTATCCATAGTGAGAACAAACCCTGTCATGGAGAAAACATTATTTTCCTTCCCTCTCTTCGCGGTGTGATGATGATTTTGTTCTGGCAGAGTGACACCCTCAATCATGACTTGGAGTGTTTCATTTTTGACGACAATGACATTCTTAAGCTTCAGCCAGTTCTTGCCTCAATATCAGACAACGGTGAGCAACACCAAACCTGACACAATCACACACTTGAGTGAAATGCAATAAACAATAAGTCAAGAGATGAAAACTGCAAAAGTGACCAGGCTGAAGACGGATACAAACACTGATTTATTCTATTACCCCGGCTGAAAGGGTACACACTCTCTCCACGGACCATTAGAGCACTTCTGGAAGCAAGAGACAAGCGAACAGACCCCCTAGGGACAATATCCTATCTGATAACAGTGACAGGAGAACATGTCGTAGTTCTGTTTTTGCCATAATAATTAGTCAACATGAGGTTTGTTGCCAGGTGAACACACAGTAAGATTGTGTCATTGTGTCCATCTTTGAAAAGCGAGTCAGGTAAAGAGCTGTTTATGTCTTGAAGGGGCAGGGTTGTATTTTAAGACAGGCTTGTACAAGCTTAGAAGCCAATAGTGAGGGTAGCATACAGTTTTATATGATTATTCATTATGATAATGTATGGGGATAATAATACATTTTATTTTGTAAAGTGGTTACTTGCATTAAGCACAATACAACTACATTTCCAGTCACCTCCTTGTTTGAAGGACAAGTGGCTAAACAGGTTAATGTCAAGTCCTGCATGTTTTCAAAAGGCTCAAGGAATGTAGGCTTACAATGAACACCGCAATGGCTGCTACTGTAGGCTGTATCATAGAACAGCTTTCAATAGCTATTTCCATGTTAAAATGTTATGGGATGCATTTCTCCATTGTTTTTGATGGCAGGCCACTCTTGTAGGGCCTGTATTATGATCAAATAGCAACAGTAGTCTACTTTGCCACTTAACTTAAAAAGCGGGTACAGCCAGTGTTCACAGTAAAAGCGCCGGAAGTTCAGAATTTATACAAGGTTCAAGTTTGTGCTCAGCAGACCTAATAATTTGCTCAGTGCCGAAAGAAATGATGGAACATTGATGGTGACCCAGAAAAAGAGAAGGCTCAAAGGACACCATCCGTTTCTCATCATGTCCCAATGTCAGGGCCAGAGGGCCTGGAAATCTCCTGCCGCCTCCTCTCTCACATTCTCCATCTCTCTCTCTTCCTCTTCACACAGTAGGTACCTCCAGCAGGCCATCCCACTCCAGACAGCCATGTGGCTACAGTAATGAGCTCCCCAGCCGAGCAGGCCACCTCCTGTGCATGGTGGGGAGGTGAGCTCATTCACTGGAGTGCTGGGAATGACTCACCTGTCAGTTCAATCACCATGGGACTAGAGTCATCAAAGTGCTGGAGAAGAAGACTTTCGGGGTTTGGTGCTTTTGTTGAAAGTGCAACAGTATGGCTCCTAAGGCCCTCGCAGTTTGGTTATAGAAAGGGAGATGTTGTGTGATCATGAAATATACTAGTAGTGTTGTGGGAACTACAAATTCATTGATATCAATCAAACTTAAAAACCCAAATCATTGGGTTGTTTAATCTGCCGGTGTCCATAATCTCTCCAAAGATCATGGTGGAAAAAGTGGCTGACAATCAATGTCAACAAGTAATCCATATTTTATGTGAAAGATTTGTGTGTAAGGGAATCGTGTGTATGCAACAGCCTTTGATTAGCTTTGGCTTGCGTCATCTTTGAGTCAATCCGTTGGTCTGGTTAATCACTGCATGTGTGAGTATTTCACGTGGGCACTTCAGCCATTACAGTTGCCCCACATAACACATCTCTGATCCATGCACCCATTTGAATAATTAATCACCATATTGGTTACCTCATTCTGGAGGGGTCAGCCAGTTACCACCACCACACAGCTGTCTTGGTGCTCGAGGATAGGTTGGTTACAGGGATTGGATTCAAATCATAGAGTACTGCATCACTTGACTGCTACAAAGCTGTTTGGCATCTTGCTTTTATATTGCTTAGTGTTCTGGCCATTGTGTTATTTCTGGTGTTTGGGTGGAGGCAGAGGCAGAGGGGGTTAATGGATGAAAACACAGAAGCCAGAGACCACTCATGGTTAATTCTCTATGGTCGTGGTCATGAGAATGACATGTGGTCATGCAGCCTGGAACACTGTAATCCACCCACCATCAAAACAGCCGAACAAGGATTACTATTCCCAATCCCCACAGTCCCAAGATCCCCAGCCATTTGTTTCAGATGTTAATCTTCATTCCGGACAGATTTCACATGGAAAAACCTACATGGGTGGGAGGAGGGAGATAGGATTCCATTCTGGCTCATTTCTGACTAATGAGAACAAATGATAAAATACATTAAATAACAATTCAACTGAGGTCACCGGTTTCCTTTCAACTTCCTTCGAAAGAAAAGGGAAAACAAGAGAGGTTGGGTGGATGCGGTTCTACTGATTTATACAGACACAGTGGAGCGAGGTACCATCTTTTAGAATGTGTTTGTTGTGTTTAATTTATGGAAGACTGCTTGACAGGATATCAGCATCTCGCATGGAACAAATCAGCAGGTGCACAAGCGGATAGGCAAACCAGGCTGGACGACTGCTACAAACCAAACATTCACATATTTGAATAAAAATGCCAGGTCCATTGATTTGCCTTCAACCAAATTCCATCCTACTCAACACATATTCATTGTTAAATATTCAGACTCCTTTCATTCTCAGAACCATCACTATCTCTACTCTGGTGGTATTTCCTGTGATTCAGATAGCGAACGGGTTTGTCCATTCAGAGTGACTGTACGACTGGAACCATTATTTAGAGGCCAGTGAGAGCAGGTCTGTGGTTACAGCCCTTACATTTACATTTACATTTAAGTCATTTAGCAGACGCTCTTATCCAGAGCGACTTACAAATTGGTGCATTCACCTTATGACATCCAGTGGAACAGCCACTTTACAATAGTGCATCTAAATCTTTTAAGGGGGGTGAGAAGGATTACTTTATCCTATCCTAGGTATTCCTTAAAGAGGTGGGGTTTCAGGTGTCCCCGGAAGGTGGTGATTGACTCCACTGTCCTGGCGTCGTGAGGGAGTTTGTTCCACCATTGGGGGGCCAGAGCAGCGAACAGTTTTGACTGGGCTGAGCGGGAACTGTACTTCCTCAGTGGTAGGGAGGCGAGCAGGCCAGAGGTGGATGAACGCAGTGCCCTTGTTTGGGTGTAGGGCCTGATCAGAGCCTGGAGGTACTGAGGTGCCGTTCCCCTCACAGCTCCGTAGGCAAGCACCATGGTCTTGTAGCGGATGCGAGCTTCAACTGGAAGCCAGTGGAGAGAGCGGAGGAGCGGGGTGACGTGAGAGAACTTGGGAAGGTTGAACACCAGACGGACTGCGGCGTTCTGGATGAGTTGTAGGGGTTTAATGGCACAGGCAGGGAGCCCAGCCAACAGCGAGTTGCAGTAATCCAGACGGGAGATGACAAGTGCCTGGATTAGGACCTGCGCCGCTTCCTGTGTGAGGCAGGGTCGTACTCTGCGGATGTTGTAGAGCATGAACCTACAGGAACGGGCCACCGCCTTGATGTTAGTTGAGAACGACAGGGTGTTGTCCAGGATCACGCCAAGGTTCTTGGCGCTCTGGGAGGAGGACACAATGGAGTTGTCAACCGTGATGGCGAGATCATGGAACGGGCAGTCCTTCCCCGGGAGGAAGAGCAGCTCCGTCTTGCCGAGGTTCAGCTTGAGGTGGTGATCCGTCATCCACACTGATATGTCTGCCAGACATGCAGAGATGCGATTCGCCACCTGGTCATCAGAAGGGGGAAAGGAGAAGATTAATTGTGTGTCGTCTGCATAGCAATGATAGGAGAGACCATGTGAGGTTATGACAGAGCCAAGTGACTTGGTGTATAGCGAGAATAGGAGAGGGCCTAGAACAGAGCCCTGGGGGACACCAGTGGTGAGAGCGCGTGGTGAGGAGACAGATTCTCGCCACGCCACCTGGTAGGAGCGACCTGTCAGGTAGGACGCAATCCAAGCGTGGGCCGCACCGGAGATGCCCAACTCGGAGAGGGTGGAGAGGAGGATCTGAAGGTTCACAGTATCGAAGGCAGCCGATAGGTCTAGAAGGATGAGAGCAGAGGAGAGAGAGTTAGCTTTAGCGGTGCGGAGCGCCTCCGTGATACAGAGAAGAGCAGTCTCAGTTGAATGACTAGTCTTGAAACCTGACTGATTTGGATCAAGAAGGTCATTCTGAGAGAGATAGCGGGAGAGCTGGCCAAGGACGGCACGTTCAAGAGTTTTGGAGAGAAAAGAAAGAAGGGATACTGGTCTGTAGTTGTTGACATCGGAGGGATCGAGTGTAGGTTTTTTCAGAAGGGGTGCAACTCTCGCTCTCTTGAAGACGGAAGGGACGTAGCCAGCGGTCAGGGATGAGTTGATGAGCGAGGTGAGGTAAGGGAGAAGGTCTCCGGAAATGGTCTGGAGAAGAGAGGAGGGGATAGGGTCAAGCGGGCAGGTTGTTGGGCGGCCGGCCGTCACAAGACGCGAGATTTCATCTGGAGAGAGAGGGGAGAAAGAGGTCAGAGCACAGGGTAGGGCAGTGTGAGCAGAACCAGCGGTGTCGTTTCACTTAGCAAACGAGGATCGAATGTCGTCGACCCTTTCAAAATGGTTGACGAAGTCATCTGCAGAGAGGGAGGAGGGGGGGGGGGATTCAGGAGGGAGGAGGTGGCGGCAAAAGGCTTCCTAGGGTTAGAGGCAGATGCTTGGAATTTAGAGTGGTAGAAAGTGGCTTTAGCAGCAGAGACAGAGGAGGAAAATGTAGAGAGGAGGGAGTGAAAGGATGCCAGGTGGCAGTGGCTGCGTTGTTGACACTACACTAATCAAGTCGTTCCGTTGAGTGTAATAGTTTCTACAGTGCTGCTATTCGGGGTTGTGATTACGTTACGTTGCATTAAAAGAACGACAATAGCTGGCTAGCTAACCTAGAAAATCGCTCTAGACTACACAATTATCTTTGATACAAAGACGGCTATGTAGCTAGCTATGAAGCTAGCTACGATCAAACAAATCAAACCGTTGTACTGTAATGAAATGAAATGAAAATGTGATACTACCTGTGGAGCGAAGCGGAATGCGACCGGGTTGTTGAGTGCGGAAGTTCTATTCGGTAGACGTTGGCTAGCTAGCAGTGTCTCCTACGTTAAGGACGACAAATAGCTGGCTAGCTAACCTCGGTAAATTAAGATAATCACTCTAAGACTACACACTCTAAACTACACAATTATCTTGGATACGAAGACAGCAAAGACAACTATGTAGCTAGCTAACACTACACTAATCAAGTCGTTCAGTTGAGTGTAATAGTTTCTACAGTGCTGCTATTCGGTAGACGGTGGACGTTTGCTAGCTGGCTAGCTGCTGGGCAGATAGCAGTGTAGACTACGTTAGGACGACGAAATACACTAATTACGCAATTATCTTTGATACAAAGACGGCTATGTAGCTAGTTAAGAAGAAATTGCTAAGATTAGACAAATCAAACCGTTGTACTATAATGAAATGTAATGAAAAGTTATACTACCTGCGGACCGAAGTGCGGATGCGACCGCTCGCTCCAACCCGGAAGTCGGTCAGCCCAACCCGGAAGCCCATCAGCCCTGTAGTGACTGATGGGTGTGAGCTGGGAGACTGGGTCAATGTGTGATGAACACTGAAGCGACAGTGTCTCTCCCAGCTGGCCACTGGCACGCAGTGGAGGGACGTGCCAGTGGCCAGCTGGGAGAGACACTGTCGCCCCAGCTCACACCCATCAGTCACTACAGGGCTGATGGGCTTCCGGGTTGGGCTGACCGACTTCCGGGTTGGAGCGACAGGAGGAGTGTGAAGGTATAGTGGCGAACACAGAAACTATGATCCACTTGGCTCTGCCAAGGCTGTTCATCACTGGGCTGTTGCTTTCCCTCATACTCATAAGTGATACTGATGATGAGCCTCAATAGTATGCATTGAGATTGTGAAAACAAAAAAACAGGGTTATTCCCAACTCCGAGCATGCGCTGACCAACTGGCAAGTGTCTTCAATAACATTTTCAACCTCTCCCTGTCGGAGTCTGTAAAACCAACATGTTTCAATGTCCCTGTGCCCAAGAACAGGAAGGTAACCTGCCGAAATGACTACTGACCCATAGCACTCACGTCTGTAGCCATGAAATGCTTTGAAAGGCTGGTCATGGCTCACATCAACACCATTATCCCAGAAACCCTAGACCCACTCCAATTTGCGTACTGCAGGAACAGATCCACAGATGATGCAATCTCTATTGCACTCCACACTGCCCTTTCACACCTGGACAAAAGGAACACCTATGTGAGAATGCTATTCATTGACCACAGCTCAGCGTTCAACACCATAATGCCCTCAAAGCTCATCACTAAGCTAAGGACCCTGGGACTAAACATCTCCCTCTGCAACTGGATCCTGGACTTCCTGACGGTCCACCCCCAGGTGGTAAGGGTGGGTAACAACACATCCGCCACACTGATCCTCAACACGGGGCCCCCTCAGGGGTGTGTGTTGTCCCCTCCAGTGCTCCCTGTTCACTCATGACTGCAGAGCTAGGCACGACTCCAACAACATCATTAAGTTTGCTGATGGCAACAACGGTAGGCCTGATCACCGACAACGATGAGACAGCCTATAGGGAGGTCAGAGACCTGACCGTGTGGTGCAAGGACAACAACCTCTCCCTCAACGTGATCCGCAAGGCACTACAGAGGGTAGTGCATACGGCCCAGTACGTCACTGGGGTCAAGCTTCCTGCCATCCAGGACCTCTATACCAGGCGGTGTCAGAGGAAGACCCTAAAAATTGTCAAAGACTCCAGCCACCCTAGTCATAAACTGCTCTCTCTGCTACCGCACGCGGTACCGGTGTGCCAAGTCTAGGTCCAAGAGGTTCCTAAATAGCTTCTACCCCAAGCCATAAGACTCCTGAACATCTAATCAAATGACTACCCACCAGACTATTTGCATGGCCGCTCCGCAAGGAAGAAGCGACTGCTCCAAAACCACCATAAAAAAGCCAGATTATGGTTTGGAGCTGCACATGGGGACAAAGATCGTACTTTTTGGAGAAATGTCCCCTGGTCTGATGAAACAAAAATAAAACTGTTTGGCCATAATGACCATCGTTATGTTTGGAGGAAAAGGGGAGGCTTGCAAGCCCAAGAACACCGTTCAATCGTGAAGCATGGGAGAGGCAGCATCCCGTTGTGGGGGTGCTTTGCTGCAGGAGGGACTGGTGCACCATGAGGAGGTAAAATTAGGTGGATATATTGAAGCAACATCTCAAGACATCAGTCAGGAAGTTAAAGCTTGGTCCAAATGGACAATGACCCCATGCATACTTCCAAAGTTGTGGCAAAATGGCTTAAGGACAACAAAGTCAAGGTATTAGAGTGGCCATCATAAAGCCCTGACCTCGGGAATTGTTGTGAAAAATTGAGTTGAAATGTAGTTGGCTAAGGTGTATTATGTATGTAAACTTCCGACTTCAACTGTACATCCAATAGGCCATAAAAGCCCATGAGGGATGTATAAACCCAAACTGATGGTGATAACAAGTCAATTGATTCATTGAACATGGTGAGGGCAAGGGGAACAAGGAGAGAAATGAGAGGAGAAAGTGAGAGTGCGATTAAAACGACGGCCAACACATGAGAAGGAAAGAGGGCTTATGGGACAGTACTCTCAAACGTTCTGGCACTTTGCGTCTGTCAAGATGAAAGAGAGACTACCTCCGACATCATTAATCACCAAAATGTATTACTATCACGCAGCCATAATTAAAAAACGAAATTAATTACTAAATAAATTGATGCTTAAATAGAAAAGATTGCCTTGCCGAATTTCCTAAACAACCAACACCCAGCCCTTGCTCTAATGAAAAAAATGAAAGCAATTAAGTAACAAGGCTATATTTTGCCTCAGTCAAATTATTGAGACAAATTGAATTAAATGATTTAGGGATACAAACATTAGGCCTCTCCATGATAATCTGTGTGCAGAGGAACACCACAGACTGTCACAAAAGTGTATCAAGCTCATCCATGATCACATATTCAACAAGGGTAGAAGGGTACTAACACAGTGTAGGAGGATTGGGATGTTTCTACTGCATGGACCAAGGGGCCCAATTCAGTGTCAAGAGGCATAAATCAAACACCATTCAGTATTTGCAGCGAGGGGGAATGTTTGAATTAAAATGTATCAAGTACAGTTTTCACACCATGAACATTATTCACAGAGCAAAAATTTTTTTATGTTGTAGATATTCAGTTACAGAGTTTGATTAAGATAGGCCTAAAGTTTTCAAAATCAGAAGCACGCTTCTCATTGGTGTCACCGTAACTGCACACAGACGATCTTTAAAACTTAAACTAAGGGCTCAGACACGTCAATAGCTTTTGCTGGCCGAGAGTGTTTAGCACCTCTGAAATTAATTTGCGAACTGAGTGCGCACCTATTTTTAGGAATGACCCCAATTAGTCGACTGGTCGATTGTTTGGTCGTTAAGTTGTTGGTCGACCGAGATTGCTTTAGTAGAGACATAACATAACATATAGCTCAAAAAAATAAAGGGAACACTTAAACAACACAATGTAACTCCAAGTCAATCACACTTCTGTGAAATCAAACTGTCCACTTAGGAAGCAACACTGATTGACAATACATTTCACATGCTGTGAAATGAGACGGAGTCTACAACCCACACAAGTGGCACAGGTAGTGCAGCTCATCCAGGATGGTACATCAATGCGAGCTGTGGCAAGAAGGTTTGCTGTATCGGTCAGCGTAGTGTACAGAGCATGGAGGCGCTACCAGGAGACAGGCCAGTACATTAGGAGACGTGGAGGAGGCCGTATGAGGGCAACAACCCAGCAGCAGGACCGCTACCTCCGCCTTTGTGCAAGGAGGAGCAGGAGGACCACAGCCAGAGCCCTGCAAAATGACCTCCAGCAAGCCACAAATGTGCATGTGTCTGCTCAAACGGTCAGAAACAGACTCCATGAGGGTGGTATGAGGGTCCGACGTCCATAGGTGGGGGTTGTGCTTACAGCCCAACACCGTGCAGGACGTTTGGCATTTGCCAGAGAACACCAAGATTGGCAAATTCGCCACTGGCGCCCTGTGCTCTTCACAGATGAAAGCAGGTTCACACTGAGCACATGTGACAGAGTCTGGAGACGCCGTGGAGAACGTTCTGCTGCCTGCAACATCCTCCAGCATGACCGGTTTGGCGGTGGGTCAGTCATGGGTGGCATTTCTTTGGGGGGGCCGCACAGCCCTCCATGTGCTCGCCAGAGGTTGCCTGATTGCCATTAGGTAATCCTCAGACCCCTTGTGAGACCATATGCTGGTGCTGTTGGCCCTGGGTTCCTCCTAATGCAAGACAATGCGAGACCTCATGTTGCTGGAGTGTGTCAGCAGTTCCTGCAAGAGGAAGGCATTGATGCTATGGACTGGCCCGCCCGTTCCCCAGACCCGAATCCAATTGAGCAAATCATGTCTCGCTCCATCCACCAAAGCCACGTTGCACCACAGACTGTCCAGGAGTTGGCGGATGCTTTAGTCCAGGTCTGGGAGGAGATCCCTCAGGAGACCATCCGCCACCTCATCAGGAGCATGCCCAGGCGTTGTAGGGAGGTCATACAGGCACGTGGAGGCCACACACTGAGCTTCTTTTTGACTTGTTTTAAGGACATTACATCAAAGTTGGATCAGCCTGTAGTGTGGTTTTTCACTTTAATTTTGAGTGACTCCAAATCCAGACCTCCATGGGTTGATAAATTAGATTTCCATTGATAAGTTGTGTGATTTTGTTGTCAGCACATTCAACTATGTAAAGAAAAAAGTATTTAAGAATATTTCATTCATTCAGATCTAGGATGTGTTATTTTAGTGTTCCCTTTATTTTTTAGCAGTATATATAATATATATATCTCATGTCAGTGAACTAATTGATTGTGGAGGCCTAGACTAAAAGCCAATGTATGCTTGATTCAAAAATGTGGTTGGAGGCTCCATATGGCGTGTGTGAAGCAATAGAGGAACCTCCAGAGGCCAAATCGAGCTCTGTACCTCTTCACCATGCGCCTCCCAAATTGTTTAACAATGCAGAGGGCTCTGTACAGCTCCGCATTGAGATGGTAGGTGGGCGTGGTACATCCTGTATAAAAACAAACTCACTTCCTTGACAACAGCTGTGCATTGCTCTGAAGGGCAAGAAGTATGAATGCCCTGACTTCTGCTGAGGCCATTCTTGCCCTGACTTCAGCTGAGACCATTTCACCGTAAATGCATCATGGCCAATGCTGACGACTGATTGACCATGTGCCCAGATGCACAATGCACTTCCCTCTCCAGAATGCACTCTCTCCAATTCACACAAAGAATGCACTGTGTGTGAATTGTTAACGTTCGATTGCTAGTATATGTCAATTCCCCATTACATACGGTGCATTCAGAAAGTGTTTAGACCCCTAGACTTTTTCCACTTTGTTATGTTACAGCCTTTTTCTAAAGTGGATAAAATAGTTCCCCCCCCCCTCGTCAATCTACACACAATACCCCATAATGACAAAGCAAAAATATATTTTTTAGAATTTTGGCAAATTTATTAAAAATAAAAATCACTTTTCCATAAGTATTCAGACCCTTTACTCAGTACTTTGTTGAAGCACCTTTGGCAGCCATTACAGCCTTGAGTCTTCTTGAGTATGACACTAGGCACACATGTATTTGGGAAGTTTCTCCCATTCCTCTCTGCAGTTCCTCTCAAGCTCTGTCAGGTTGTATGGGGAGCGTCGCTGCACAGCTATTTTCAGGTCTCTCCAGAAATGTTAGATGGGGTTCAAGTCTGGGCTCTGGCTGGGCACTCCAGGACATTCAGAGACTTGTCCCGAAGCCACTCCAACATTGTCTCGGTCATTGTCCTGTTGGACGCTGAACCTTTGCCCCAGTGAGGTCCTGAGTGGTCTTGAGAAGGTTTTCATGAAAGGATCTCTGTACTTTGCTCCGTTCATATTTCCCTCAGTCCTGACTAGTCCCCCAGTCCCTGCCACTGAAAAACATCCCCACAGCATGATGCTGCCACCACCATGCTTCACTGTAGGGATGGCGCCAGGTTTCTTCCAGACGTGAAGCTTGGCATTCAGGCCAAATAGTTCAATCTTGGTTTCATCAGACCAGAGAAATCTTGTATCTCATGGTCAGAGTCCTTTATGTGCCTTTTGGCAATCTCCAAGCGGGCTGTGCCTTCTACTGAGGAGTGGCTTCCGTCAGGCCACTATCATAAAGGCCTGATTGGTTAAGTGCTGCAGAGATGGATTGCCTTCTGGAAGGTTCTCCCATCTCCACAGAGGAACTCTGTAGCTCTGTCAGAGTGACCATCGGGTTCTTGGTCACCTCTCCCTGACCAAAACCTTTCTCCCCCGATTGCGCAGTTTGGCCGGTCGGCCAGATCTAGGAAGAGTCTTGGTGGTTCCAAACTTCTTCAATTTAAGAATGATGGAGGCCACTGTGTTCTTGCGGACCTTCAATGTTGCAGAAATGTTTTTGTACCCTTCCCCAGATCTGTGCCTCGACACAGTCTCGGAGCTCTACGGCCAATTCCTTCAACCTCATAGCTTAGTTTTTGCTTTGCCATGCACTGTCAACTGTGGGAACTTGTATAGACAGGTGTGTGCCTTTCCAAATCATGTCCAATCAAATTAACTTACCACAGAATAAGGCTGTAACGTAACAAAATGTTTAAAAAGGGAAGGGGTCTGAATAGTTTCTGAATGCACTGTTATCACCAGTAGTACATGTAAGGTAAATTCCTGTAATTATTTTGATCTACAATGTTTGTTACTTTGGGTATGGTAATTTAATTTAATGCATTCAATATTATTCCAGTCTTCCTGTTCTCATTGTCGAAGTGAACACATTGTTTGCAGAGTGCACAACCTATGCTACTCTTGGTTTGTTTAATTCCATTTACAGGTTCTGTCAATTTAGTCATTGTATTTTGTTTGGAGCGCTCCTGTCAATGTTGAGTAAGGATGCACACACATAGAAGTAGGCCTATAGGCCACCTGGCCTGCGCACAAATGTAGGCATATAAATATTCCCATTTGGAGATCTGATAGTATTGCTGATTGGCTTAACACACCACCACTAATGAGTGATGTTTTCTTCACCTAAAACAGCAAGCAAACAAAGTCTATTTTTACATCCATTTACAGCTCTCTCCCTTTCGATAACCACTTGGCATGAAAGGGAAAAATATCATGCCCTTGATCCAGTGGAAAAGTCAGAAAACAGGCTTCTTATCAGTGCTGGACTTAGGTTCTGGTACTCATTGTAGTTGGTACGGTTTATATTTAGGTGCAGGAGTTCCACAATCATTTTGAGCTAATATTCTATAAGAGGAAAAGCTCTCAGCTCCGGTAAGCTCCAGCCGAAGTCGAGCACTGCTTCTTAGCCTTCAGCTGTGTCTGTATCGAGCTCACTGGCGCAGGAAACTGAGGGCCCAGAATATTTTATTCAATGTTGCAAGTTCAGTAGCGCAAGCTTTGGGCCAGACCCAAGTTAATAGTTGATACCATGTTTAAACTTTGTTGCAGACAGGCCATGTGTAGCCAAAGTGATTTAAAGGATAAAAACATTGCAGGTAGAAATATCCAGATTTAAAAAAAAATATATATATATATATATGTTTTTATATAGGCAATTTCTGCATAGTTAGAAATTGCAATAGAGGTTACTTTTTTAGGTTTGTATCATTTTCATTTAGATAGAATTTTGAAAAACCACATGACAATGATTGAGATACGTTGAAGACGTCATTATAAATAGAATCGCATGACAAATGTAGGCAGTCTGACGTCTACAGCGGGTGGTCCCTAAAACAGCGTGCTGAACGATCTGCAGACGAACGCTAGATCCACATTCGGTGTGACGTGTGTGTGTGTGAGCCCCAACTCCTGCAGTCTTCAGAAGAATACATTCGTAGAGCTGCATCGAACAACTTGTTTTGATCCCCCCCCCCAAAAAAAAAGCAATTCTGCTATACAAACACAAAATACATAAATGACTTGAAGGGATGTTAGGCCTGGGCTCATTCATTATTTTCCCCTCAGTGAGTGTAGGAGAGACACACAGAGACAGAGGCTTTATTGGGTATAAAGGAGAGCTTATCTTGTGGTAGCAGCAGCCTTGCCATCCCCCTGTGTGACGAACAGGCATAGACTCATCAATGTCAGATCTCCTCTCCATCAACTGTGGATGCATCACTGGCCCTGCAGGCCCAGAGGTCACTATCAGGCAAGCGGAAACTGAACACTTCCAAAATAAAACAGGGATGTAAAACCACCCGAGATGAATAAATAACACAGTCTCTCTCTGTAGACATGGCTTGTGTGTGAAAGTCCACCTTCAGGAGGTCAGTGAGCCAGGCTGGGACTATGGACGGGTTGGAACCTTGTCAGATAGAATGGGTCAGTGTCTCTGACAGGATCTTTATACAGAGGTGTGTGGACCTAAGTAGCCTGACATACAGGGTTCCCACTGTTAAGTTCATGTTTTAAGTATCCCTATATTTCTGTTATTACGGGGCTATCACTCAGTCAAGAGTGCGCCTACGCAGGGAGTCTTGTTGTTGATGGACCTAGCCTTGAGTGGAATGGCTACCTTGTAGTGTGTTCATACAGTATAGTAAACTTTTAAAAAGTTGAACCTTGCCGTTGTGTCATTTCAAGTTAACAATGGTAGTAGAGGATGGCTAATAACTACAATATGCCACCTCACTTCGACGAGAAGAAGTAGTACGAAAGTTGGAAAATGAACTTGGAATCTGGACACGCGTTATTTATCTGGACGCGCCTCCCGGGTGGCGCAGTGGTTAAGGGCGCTGTACTGCAGCGCCAGCTGTGCCATCAGAGTCCCTAGGTTCGCGCCCAGGCTCTGTCGTTACCAGCCGCGACCGGGAGGTCCGTGGGGCGACGCACAACTTGCCTAGCGTCGTCCGGGTTAGGGAGGGCTTGGTCGGTAGGGATGTCCTTGTCTCATCGCGCACCAGCGACTCCTGTGGCGGGCCGGGCGCAGTGTGCGCTAACCAAGGTTGCCAGGTGCACGGTGTAGCCTCCGACACATTGGTTGGCTGGCTTCTGGGTTGGATGCGCGCTGTGTTAAGAAGCAGTACTAAGAAGCAGTACGGCTGGTTGGGTTGTGTATCGGAGGACGCATGACTTTCAACCTTAGTCTCTCCCGAGCCCGTACGGGAGTTGTAGTGATGAGACAAGATAGTAGCTACTACAACAATTGGATACCACGAAACTACAACAATTGGATACCACGAAATTGGGGAGAAAAAGAGGTAAAATAAAAAAATAATAATTATATATATATTAATCTGGACGCGAAAAAGCAAGCACTTGCGGTGGTATTATCACTGGAGGGAAGAGCGAGAGATACAGCACTAAAAATATCCGTTGAGGATTTGAACAAGGATGATGGTATGGAAACTTTGATCAGAGCACTGAATTCTGCATTTATAAAAGAGAAAGACCGTGCCTACAGTGTTACGAGAGATATTTAGTTTGCAATGACGGTCTACATCATTGATTTTGAACAGAGGTACGATAAGATACGCAAGTACCACATGGTTCTCCTGGATGCAGTGTTATCTTTCAAGTTGCTGGATACTGCCTGTCTAGATGGTAGGGAGAAACAGTTGGCTTTGACTGCTTGTACTGTGCTGACTTTTGCATCAATGAAGTCGGCACTAAAAATATTTTGGGGTGAAAAGACGTCTGTCGCACCAATAACAGATGGAATGCAAGTGAGTGATGCAGCATATTACACCTAGCAGCAGAGAAAAGGCTCCAACAAGTCACGTTCTCAAGACAACCAGAAGAGGGCGCCATTTCCCGGCACAAATCCACTGGACAAATATGGAAGGAGAACAAAATGTGCTATTTGTCAAAGCACTTACCATTGGGTTAGACTGTCCTCATAAAAATTAACAAGTTAAACTAACAGAGGAAAATGTAAACACAAAGATAGAGCAGTGTAACATTACACTGTTTTCAAATGAATCTGATACTGAGATCAAATTTGGAGATGGGAGAATTGTCCATTCTACCAAGAGTTAAGATACCAGCTAAAATTGGTCAGACTAAGTGTCACATTGAAACAGAGGTGGTCCCTACAGATATCCCCTTACTATTAAGTGAAGCTTCCCTCAAGAAGGCAGGGGCTGTACTAGATGTAAAAAATGATAAGGCAGTGATGTTTAAACAACCAATGACTCTTGTACTTACTACCTCAGGCAACTATTGTGTAAACATTTTAGACAAAGACATCACACAGAGTCCATGTAGAAATGAGATTCTGATTGACACAGAGCACATGGAGATTCTGACATTCACAGAGTCAGTTAAGAACACATTCTTATTTTCAATGACGGCCTAGGAACAGTGGGTTAACTGCCTTGTTCAGGGGCAGAATGACATTTTTACCTTGTCAGCTCAGGGATTCAATCTTGCAACCTTACGTTTAACTAGTCCAATGCTCTAACCACCTGCCTCACGAGGATCCCGCCTGTTACGCGAATGCAGTAAGAATGCATTAAACTTAATCAATCATAATCACTAGTTATAACTACACACGGTTGATGATATTACTAGTTTATCTAGCGTGTCCTGCGTTGCGATCCCCGTACAGGGATCAACGTCGGGGGAAACTTCAGTGACAACTAAAAATACGTCGTAACATGAAACATTCTTGAAAATGCAAGTGTCTTACACCCTTCAAAAGATTAGAATCTTGGTAATCAAACTACGTTTTCCGATTTAAAATAGCTATTACAGAGAACAAATGCCATGCTTTTGTTTGAGAAGAGCGATCAACAACAAAAAACATTTTCCGCCATGACAGTTTTTACACATTCACATCTGAAGGTAAAATTATGACTTACATTCTGATATCTTGCTCTTATTTCTCTTCCTGAGGGTCCCAGTGATCAAATGAAGTGGCGTTTTCTTTGATAAAATCCATTTTTAAAGCCTAAAACGAAACATTTTGTAAACCGTGTGTCGTGAATTCCATCTCTCAACTTTCTACAGAGCATTCGACGTAATTACACACAGTAAACAATCGTTTATCTAGTCATAGTTGGTTTCAGTGCAAACCTCTGGATGTTTGCAACACAGCCAAACTTGATTGTTTTTTTTTTGTGGGGAGTATTGACCGAAGTGAACTGATTTGAAAACAGCGAGCAATGACTTCATTGTGCACCAATAATTTGAGCTGTGTGTGTACACACACACACAGCTCAAAAAAATAAAGGGAACACTTAAACAACACAATGTAACTCCAAGTCAATCACACTTCTGTGAAATCAAACTGTCCACTTAGGAAGCAACACTGATTAACAACACATTTCACATACTGTTGTGCAAATGGAATAGACAACAGGTGGAAATTATAGGCAATTAGCAAGACACCCCCAATAAAGGAGTGGTTCTGTAGGTGGTGACCACAGACCACTTCTCAGTTCCTATGCTTCCTGGCTGATGTTTTGGTCACTTTTGAATGCTGGCGGTGCTTTCACTCTAGTGGTAGTATGAGACGGAGTCTACAACCCACACAAGTGGCTCAGGTAGTGCAGCTCATCCAGGATGGTACATCAATGCGAGCTGTGGCAAGAAGGTTTGCTGTGTCTGTCAGCGTAGTGTCCAGAGCATGGAGGCGCTACCAGGAGACAGGCCAGTACATCAGGAGTCCGCCTCCGCCTTTGTGCAAGGCACTGCCAGAGCCCTGCAAAATGACCTCCAGCAGGCCACAAATGCACATATGTCTGCTCAAACGGACAGAAACAGACTCCATGAGGGTGGTATGAGGGCCCGACGTCCACAGGTGGGGGTTGTGCTTACAGCCCAACACCGTGTAGGACGTTTGGCATTTGCCAGAGAACACCAAAATTGGCAAATTCGCCACTGGCGCCCTGTGCTCTTCACAGATGAAAGCAGGTTCACACTGAGCACATGTGACAGACATGACAGAGTCAGGAGATGCCGTGGAGAACGTTCTGTTGCCTGCAACATCCTCCAGCATGACCGGTTTGGCAGTGGGTCAGTCATGGCGAGGGGTGGTATGTCTTTGGGGGGCCGCACAGCCCTCCATGTGCTCGCCAGAGGTATCCTGACTGCCATTAGGTACCGAGATGAGATCCTCAGACCCCATGTGAGACCATATGCTGGTGCTGTTGGCCATGGCCCTCCCAATGCAAGACAATGCTAGACCTCATGTGGCTGGAGTGTGTCAGCAGTTCCTGCAAGAGGAAGGCATTGATGCTATGGACTGGCCCGCCCGTTCCCCAGACCTGAATCCAATTGAGTACTTCTGGGACACCATGTCTCGCTCCATCCACCAAAGGCACGTTGCATCACAGACTGTCCAGGAGTTGGCGGATGCTTTAGTCCAGGTCTGGGAGGAGATCCCTCAGGAGACCATCCGCCACCTCATCAGGAGCATGCCCAGGCGTTGTAGGGAGGTCATACAGGCACGTGGAGGCCACACACACTACTGAGCCTCATTTAGACTTGTTTTAAGGACATTACATCAAAGTTGGATCAGCCTTTAGTGTGGTTTTCCACTTCAATTTTGAGTGTGACTCCAAATCCAGACCTCCATGGGTTGATAAATTTGATTTCCATTGATCATTTTTGTGTGATTTTGTTGTCAGCACATTCAACTATGTAAAGAAAAAAGTATTTAATAAGAATATTTCATTCATTCAGATCTAGGAAGTATTATATATATATATATATATATATATAAAATACTTCATATATATATATATACATATATATAAAATACTTCATATATTCCATGTCAGATATATATATTTTCCATTCAATTGGAATGGAGTAGAACAACAAACACACACATGGCCACTGCGTCTGGGGGAGGGCAGGCCCACAACAATGTCCAGAGTTGAATGGAACAGCACTTCACCTTAGTGACTGTTCCCTCTGCTCTATACAATACATATCTGTTTATTTTATGTGATGATAAAAGGCTCATACAATACAAATCTATGTTTTCCTTCACAGTGATAGTGACTCTGACTGGGAGGCCCCGGTGCCAAGGTGCCCATCCCCCACTAAAGCGGGTTCATCCAGCCGGACTCCTGCTGCCTCCAGCTCCACACCTACCCCCGCCCGGCGGTAGAGGGGCAATGGCACTCTGTGCTGGAGGAGGCTGTGGAGCCACATGCTCCAATATTCCGACCAAAAAGGCCACCAGGACCTCAGCTCGACATGACATCAAAATACAGCCCCATGCAACTTTTTCAATTGTTTTTCACCCCAGCAGTTGTTGATTCCCTGGTGTGTAATACTAACAAGTATGGGGCTAGGAAGCAAGCAGGAAAGAAAGAAGCATGGAAGCCCATTTCCATGTCAGAACTTTTCTGCTACTTTTCACAGGTAATTTACATGGGGCTGGTGAAGTTAAAAACCCTAAAGGATTACTGAAAAACATCCCCACTCTATCACCTGCCTTTCCCCCCCACTGTCATGTCCTCTACAAGGTTTTTAAGTATCTCACGGGCACTTCACATCAGTGACCCAGAAGTTGATGAGGAGAATGACAGGAGGATAGGCACCGCAAGGTTTGACAGGCTCTGCAAAGTCAAACCTCTCTACCCCAGCTTGGTTGAGGCCATAGATGAGAGGTTGGTAGCCTCAAAGCCCAGAATTGGCCTAAAACAATACATGCGTAACAAACAAACTAAGTGGGGTTACAAGCTGTTTGTTTTGGCTGATTCTGTGTGTGCCTACACATGCAATTGTTTTGTCTATGAGGGGAAGAACACTTGTGCGACTGATAACGGACTCCAATTACTCTGTAATGGAGTTATTGGATTTTCAGGGCTACAAACTCTTTGTGGACAACTTCTACACAAGCCCTGCCCTGTTTGCAGACCTGAGGAAGCGGGATGTGTGGGCTTGTGGCACCATTCGGACCAACAGAGTGGACTTTCCGAAGACCAAGGTAAATGACATGCATAAGCGGGATGAGCGGGGTACCATGCGATGGATCCGTGAAGATGGCCTGCTGTTTGTGAAGTGGATGGACACCAGAGAGGTGGTGATGTGCTCCACTATCCACAAGTCCTTCAGTGACGATCACGTCGTCAGGCGTGTGAAGGACGCTACTGGGGCATGGACCACCAAAAATGTCCCCATTCCTGCAGCCATCAAGGACTACAACAATAGCATGGGAGGTGTAGACCTATCAGACGCACTGATACTACAATGTTCTACATAAGACAAAGAAATGGTACAAGACATTGTTTTACCATTTCATTGACATTGCTGTGGTGAATTCCTTCCTCCTGCAGAAGGAAATGGCGAAGACCTGTGGACAGCCCCCCATCTCACAGCTAGCCTTCAGGGAGCTGCTCATCTGGGAGCTTGCTGGCTATAGCAAAAATGCCAATGCATCACATTCTGCCCCCTCTACCTCTGCCAGCTCTACTCCTGCCTCCAGTGGTGTTCATATGCCACAGTTCATTACTGCAGGCATGACTGTGCCTCGGGGCCAAAAGGGCAAAGCATGGAGCTGTCGTTGTGTTCTTTGTCACATGAAGTCCCCCATCACCTGCACCAGTTGTTCAGTTTGCCTCTGCTTTACATCAGAAAGAGACTGCTATGGGACATGGCACAGGTAACAAAATATTGTGTAGAGGACTTCCAAACCCCTGTTATTTTTTAAATATATTTTTTTCTAATATTTAAAAAAACATTTGTATATATTTTTGTGTGTGTTAGAATTGCTTTTTGATATGTTGTATATAGTTATTTGCACTGTTGTATATAGTTATAGGTAATTTCACCAATTCGGCCAACTTGTGTGGGACACCTGGATGACTCCATGCTAAATGTCATGTAGCTCACCCATTCCTGAAGTTATCAGTCTGAAACTTGCACACCTACAGTTGCCCTCTGGTGTTATCCATCAAAATTATCTCCAGCATCCTATCTGACTGTGTGGCTATTCTAGTACATATGAAAGATGATGCTACAACAATAAAAAACTATAAACTTATGCTCTTTCTTTCTCTTTTCTTCCACCAGATCTACTGTGTTATATTCTCCTACATTCAATTAACACAAACACAAACTTTAGAATGTTTCCATTCAAATGATAACAAGAGTATGCATATCCTTGCCTCTGGGGCTGAGCTAAAGGCAGTTAGATTAGGGTATGTCTTCGGCCAGAAATGGAGAACAAGCGATGCAGCCATAAGAGGTTAATGGGTGAAGGAGGAAGATTCTCACCTATCTGTTGGCAGTCAAAAAGGATCAGAAGGGTTGTCCGAAGCACACTTGCTGGAGAAACCCTTGCTCTTGCGGATGGAATTGACAATGCAATCTTTCTTGCAACTCTGTTGTGGCAGTGTAGCCTAGTTGTTAGAGCGTTGGACTAGTAACTGAAAGGTTGCAAGTTCAAATCCCCGAGCTGACAAGGTACAAATCTGTCGTTCTGCCCTTGAACAAGGCAGTTAACCCACTGTTCCTAGGCTGTCATTGAAAATAAGAAATTGTACTTAGGGGGCAGCATTTTCACTTTTGGATAAATAGCGTGCCCAATTTCAATTTCCTGCTACTCATGCCAGGAATCTAAGATATGCATATTATTAGTAGATGTGGACAGAAAACACTGACGTTTCTAAAACTGTTTGAATCATGTCTGTGAGTATAACAGAACTTATGTAGCAGGCAAAACCCCGAGGACTAACTGTTCAGATTTTTATTTTTTGCCTCTGACTGTTCCCTGTCTTTGCCAAGGGATATTTCTTAGGAACCTGTTTTCAGTTCCCACCCGCTTCCACTGGATGTCACCAGTCTTTGGAATTTGGTTGAGTTTATTCATTTGTGCAACGAAGAAGAAGCACATCCTGGAACAACTTTACACTATTGAGAGTTGCGCAAGACGTGAAAAGGAGCATGGTTTGTTTACTTCCTGTATTGAACACAGATAGCCCCGTCCACAATTTGATCGATTATTAACGTTAAAAATACTTAAAAGTTGTATTACAAAAGTAGTTTGAAATATTTTGGCTAAGTTTATAGGCAACTTTTGAAATGTTTTGTAGTGACGTTGCGTTTTTTCTGGATCAAATGTATCAAATAAATGGACATTTGGATATATATGGACAGAATTAATCGAACAAAAAGGACCAATTGTGATGTTTATGGGTCATATTGGAGTGCCAACAAAAGAAGCTCGTCAAAGGTAATGCATGTTTTATATTTTATTTCAGTGTTTTGTGTAGCTCCTGCAGGGTTTAAATATGCTGCTTTCTTTGTTGACATTGTGCAGATAATAGCTTCTTATGCTTTCGCCAAAAAACTTTTAAAAATCTGACATGTTGGCTGGATTCACAACGAGTGTAGCTTTAATTGAATATCTTACATGTGTGATTTAATGAAAGTTTGAATTTTATATATTTTTTTGAATTTGCCACGCTGCATTTTCCCAAGTGGGATGCAACTGTCCCCTATACCATAAGAAGTGACGTGCCTAGTTAAATAAAGGTAAAAATACATTTTAAAAAGAGCTTACCACTGGTGAGACAAAACGGCACATTCTACCTGCAGTGTGTCACTGACACACTGCATCAACACATTAGTTGATGCTGTGAAGTCAACCAAGTCTGTCACAGAGAAAATACTTTGTCTTGAGATTAGCAGCATCAAGGAACTTATTCATGCACAGAGAATCCAGCGGATTCTGTGGTCGACCACAAAGGAACAGCTTGCTGACTGTCTGACTAAAAAAGGAGCATCCGGTCTTGTGCTCCTACAGGCTCTCAATAATGGAAAGTGGCAGCTTGAGTAATACAAAACTGTCACACAACCAATTTGTAATGACGAACTTGAATAATACTTGGACATTTAATTATGTTGTTGATGTTTTGTCTTTAAAGAAAAGGAGGAGATTGTTAAGTTGATGTTTTAAGTACCCCTATATTTCTGTTATTCATGGGCTATCACTCAGTCAAGAGTGCGCCTGTGTGGGAAGTCTTGTTGTAGATGGACTTAGCCTTGAGTGGAATGGCTACCTTGTAGTGTGTTCATACGATATAGTAAACTTTATTAAACTGGAACCTTGTCGTTGTGTCATTTCGAGTTAACACCCACTGGACCTCCACGTGTTACAGCTGACCCACAAACACTCAATGACGCACCCAGTACACAAGGACTCTACCCAGAAGTGAGCTTGCCTCAATAACTGTCTAAAATATGACCTTACAATGCTAAATTAGAAAATTGCAACTTTGACAAGGCTACAAGGAACACATTTAGTATAGATTCCATTAGCTTCACACTCACCAAGGTCAAGCTGATGTCCAGATGTATGAGCCTAACGGTTAGCTCATGGCTACCATCACTGTGAAATGTGTGAAAATAATAAAAACAACCTCACTCATCTTTCTCATACACAGCTCGCACTCAGTGGAAGTGGGATATACTCAACACAGACACTTTTACTGTTAATTAAGTAGATGACCCAGGAGACAACCGTCTAGTATCTATGCAATTAAAGATGACTGTAATGAGAGGAAGGATGGCAGCAGCCAGAGAATGGGATTGGACAGGACATGGAGGAGGGTGAGGTAAGTGTAGATGGGATATTTTGCCACCTGCCTGTGACTATTCAACACATCAGAATTGCTCAACACTACAGTAACGCAGTTGAGCCCAATTCCTCTTCACTTTGTCTCAGTAGGAGATGACAGAAAACTAATGAAGGAAGTTGAAGCAGATGTCAGTAAAATCAAAGGAGTTGAACCTGTGGCATTTCAATGTACACACCGCTGTAGGGCAACATGAAGACTAAAGCATGCAGATAGATGCATCTTTATTTATTTCACTGCAGTACTAATAAATCACGCTGGCTGGGCTTGTCATGGCCAGCTAGTATTTGTCAGGCCAAGACTCACAATCCACCAGCATTCCTAGGTCAGCATCCAGTCTCAGGACAGTCTGACAGAGAATCCATGTGTAGGCCTAAACTTTTTAAAAGGCAATCGCTCAACTATTAAGAACCATTTACAGCATGATTAAGCAAGTGATTGCAGGGTTCCACTTGTGTGAGTCTATTTGAGACTAAATGGTGAGGACCACTGAGCTCTCAAATGTATACCCTCACACACTGCCGCTTTGTTTGAATAACGATGTCACATGAGGGTTACCATTAGGAAATGGCTGTGCCGGACATTTGACCAGCAACATTTTTAAATGTACAGGACCCATATGCATTGGGTGCGTAACCTGATTAGGGCATCCACACACCGTGCTCAGTGTGACAGAAATCGCATTCAGAAGAACATGCATGTCGAGGATGCAACGATATGTGGTCCTTGTAGTTCTGACTTCTGATGTGCACTTTGAACATGTTAGAATAACTTCAAGAAGGGCTTACCAAGAAAAACTTCCAAAAGGACTCATTTGATGTCAAATTAAGTTAGGGCACTCAACAACAAAAAAGGCAGAGATCGATTTCTTATTGCTCACTTTAAGCCAGCCTGACCAGTTTATGATGGCTTACCGAAAATACATAGAAGTATGGATGAACCTCCTTTACGTCCCATAGTGTCAGGTAACAGTAGCCCTGTTGAACACCCATCTCAATATGGTGATTTATTCATCTTAACATTTGTGCCAGCATTGCCAGCCTTTTTAGGAGATACTGAAAAGCCCTCACATCAAATTACTTCCAATTTGCGGGCAGTTTCTACCAACAGATTCAGAGTACAGCAATGGGAACTGACTCCTAACTATGCAAATGTATTCATGGGACACTGGGAGGAGACCTTCCTTTATGATGTCCAGAAAAACCCATATTTCCAGAATATCACCCTATGGAAAAGATACATAGACGACATCCTACTGGTATGGAACGGTGCTGAAGGTCTCCTCTCAGAGTTAATTTCTTATAATTTATCTGAACCCAATCTCAAATTCACAACAGAGAGAAGAGAAGAAAACAGACTTGGAGTCTACCATCTTCTGCAAGCCGCAGAGTAAGAATACACTTTTACACACCGGTATCTCAATTCCTAAGACTCCGAAGTAACTGTTTCACAGACAGACTTTGAGCGCAAAGCTAATGGTATGCACACTAGGTTCCTGCAATGTGGGAATGATAAGGGAGTTATTGAACAGGCCTATACCTGTGTTAGAAAGACTGAACGTCAAAGCCTACTCACTGGCACTAATAGTGGTGATTCTCTGATCCACCTCTACGCAGACGACACCATTCTGTATACTTCTGGCCCTGCTTTGGACACTGTGTTAACGAACCTCCAGACGAGCTTCAATGCAATACAACTCTCCTTCTGTGGCCTCTAACTGCCCTTAAATGCATGCTTCAACCGATCGCTGCTGGCACCTGCCCGCCCGCCTAGCTTCACTACTCTGGACAGTTCTGACTTAGAATATGTGGACAACTACAAATACCTAGGAGTCTGGTTAGACTGTAAACTCTCCTTCCAGACTCATATTAAGCATCTCCAATGCAACATTACATCCAGGATCAGCTTTCTATTTAACAACAAAGCATCCTTCACTCATGCTGCCAAACATACCCTCGTAAAACTGACTATCCTACCGATCCTCGACTTCGGCAATGTCATTTACAAAATAGCCTCCAACACTCTACTCAGCAAATTGGATGCAGTCTATCACAGTGTCATCCATTTCATCACCAAAAGCTCCATATACTACCCACCACTGCGACCTGTATGCTCTCGTTGGCTGGCCCTCGCTTCATATTCGTCGCCAAACCCACTGGCTCCAGGTCATCTATGGGTCTTTGTTAGGTAAAGTCCCACCTTATCTCAGCTCACTGGTCACCATAGCAGCACCCACCCATAGCAAGCGCTCCAGCAGGTATATTTCACTGGTCACCCCCAAAGCCAATTCCTCCTTTGGCCACCTTTCTTTCCAGTTCTCTGCTGCCAATGAGTGGAACAAATTGCAAAAATCACTGAAGCTGGAGACTCATATCTCCCTCACTAACTTTAAGCATCAGCTTTCAGATCATTGCACCTGTACATAGCCAATCTGTAAATAGCCCATCCAATTGCTCCTTTGCACCCCAGTATCTCTACCTGCACATTCATCTTCTGCACATCTACCACACCAGTGTTTAATTGCTCAATTTGAATTATTTCGTCACTACGGCCTTTTTATTGCCTTACCTCCCTAATCTTACCTGATTTGCACACACTGTATATAGACTTTCGATTGTGTTATTGACTGTACGCTTGTTTATTCCATGTGTAACTCTATGTTGTTGTTGTTTGTGTCGCACTGCTTTGCTTTATCTTGAGTAGGTCGCAGTTGTAAATGAGAACTTGTTCTCAACTGGCCTACCTGGTTAAATAAAGGTTAAATAAAAAAATGGACAAAACGCCCCTATGTTTGTGTTTTACAGCACGTGCCGGTCGCGTCAAATCCAATGTATTAAAACACTGCAACATTCTCAAAAGTAGTCCAAACCTACGAGTGTCCACAATATTACACCCTCACATTTTTTGGGGGCCATAAAAGAATATAGCCGATTCCATGACACACAACATGAAGCTACGTAAGAAGCATGCAGGCCCACCCAATGGCAATTACAAGTGTGGCCACTGTGCACATTGTGACAGTACAACCAATATGAAAGTGTTCACTCTTCTGAATGAGTATCGTGAAGCAGTAAAAGGAGATAATAATAATAATAATAATAGAAACTGTTTGTTTATCATCTTGTTTTTATTTAACCTTAATTTAACTAGACAAATCAGTTAAGAACAAATTCTTATTTACAATGACGGCCTACACCGGCCAAACCCGGACGACGCTGGACCAATTGTGCACCGCCCTATGGGACTCCCAATCACAGCCGGTTGTGATACTGCCTGGAATCGAACCAGGGTGTCTGTAGTGGCATCTCTAGACCGCTAAGCCACTTGGGAGCTCTTGCGCTGTCTGACAGATTTTTCACTCAAAGGCTCTGTATCTGTATGATAAGATACATAACGAATACACGGGCCAATTTAATTCCACTAAATTATGCAAATGAATCTATTGACCGATAAGCATGACCAGTCAAATGTATTTCCATCGACTGGTATTTCCATCAATTAATAGGCTAAATAGCATTATTTCGCAATTTTTTATCTGTGTCACATTTACTTTGGACCAACTTTAAACATTAGAAATCAAGAGTAAGATTACTAATGGCACTTTATCCTCCAAAAGGAGCTGGACCAATTAAACAAGTCACCTCAGTCATCGGCTTCATCAATAAGCGCATCGACGATGTCGTCCTCACAGTGACCGTGCATACATATCCCAACCAGAAGCCATGGATTACAGGCAACATCCGCATCAAGCTAAAGCTGCCGCTTTCAAGGAGCGGAACACTAATCCGGACACTTATAAGATAGGCAGCGTGCAAAATATTATTATTATAAAACAATAAAAATTAAATATGTAACTTTCACATATTAACAAGTCCAATAGAGCAAATGAAAGATAAACTTCTTGTTAATCTACCCATCGTGTCCAATTTCAAAAATGCTTTACAGCTAAAGCACAACATATGATCATGTTAGATCACAGTCAAGTCGGAAAAAAACACAGCCATTTTCTTAACCAAAGATAGCAGTCACAAAAAGCAGAAATAGAGATAACATTAATCACTAACCTTTGATGATCTTCATCAGATGACACTCATAGGATATCATGTTACACAATACATGTTTTGTTCGAGAATGTGCATATTTATATCCAAAAATCTCAGTTTACATTGGCGCCTTACATGCAGTAATGTTTGGATTCCAAAACATCCGGTGATTTTGCAGAAATACTCATAATAAACATTGATAAAAGATACTAGTGTTATTCACATAATTAAAGATAGACTTCTTCTTAATGCAACTGCTGTGTCAGATTTCAAAAAAACTTAAGGAAAAAAGCATAATCTGAGAACGGCACTCAGAGCCCAAAACAGCCAGAGGAATATCAACAAAATTAGAAACACCATAAATATTAACTTACCTTTGATGATCTTCATCAGAAGGCACTCCCAGGAATCCCAGTTCAACAATTAATGACTGATTTGTTCCATAAAGTTCCATCATTTTTGTCCAAATAGCCACTTGTTGTTAGCGTGTTCAAGCCCAGTAATCCAGACAAAAACTCAAAAAGTTCCGTTACAGTCCTTTAGAAAGATGTCAAACGATGTATGGAATCAATCGTTAGGATGTTTTTAACATAAAACATCAATAATGTTCCAACCGGAGAATTCCTTTGTCTGAAAAAATAGCACTGGAACGCAAGGTAAAACTTGAAAACTATTACAGACTACAAAGGGAAACCCAGACACGAGTGGAGCGAGTCAAGAGTTAGGTCATTGGTGACGTGTACGCCAAGGAACTTATCATGGGCCAAACACACCAACAGTCGTGAAGAGGGCACAACAAAACCTTTTCCCCCTCAGGAGACTGAAAAGATTTGGCATGGGTCCCCAGATCCTCAAAAAGTTCTACAGCTGCACCACTGAGAGCATCCTGACCAGTTCAATCACTGCCTGGTATGGCAACTGCTCGGCATCTGACAGTAAGGCACTACAGAGGGTAGTGCGTACGGCCCAGTACATCACTGGGGCCAAGCTTCCTGCCATCCAGGACCTATATAATAGGCGGTGTCAGAGGAAAGCCCATAAAAAAAAATTGTCAGAGACTCCAGTCACCCAAATCATAGACTTTTCTCTGCAAGCAGTACCGGAACACCAAGTCTAGGACCAAAAGGCTCCTTTACAGCCTCTACCCCCAAGCCATAAGACTGCTGAACAATGAATCGGTGCCGGTACTCCTTGTATATAGCCTCGTTACTGTCATGTTAATGTGTAAGTTTTTATTTATTTTTTATCTTTCGTTAATTTGGTCAATATTTTCTCAACTCTTCTTGAACTGCACTGTTGGTTAAGGCTTTGTAAGTACGCATTTCACAGTAAGGTCTACACTTGTATTCAGCGCATTTGACAAATAAAGTTTGATTTGATAGATATGAGTTAGTAACTTCAGTGATATCACCAAGCCATTACTGAAACAGAAAGAGACTGAAGCAATGAGGAGAGGAAATGATGAGGATGATCAACTCTATACTGTACAGATAAGACTGTATTACTCCATTCATCCTAGCTTCAAAACCCCTCTGATGTTCAGAGTTTCAAGCCTTTGAAGTCTATCAGAGAATGCTGTGGCATACAACAATCACTGAACAGGCATAACATCAGCGTAAACAAATACTGAACGCTAGTGTGACCTGTATAGGTCATTCTTAGTTCAACAGATCAATCGAGGGGCTGATCTAAAGCTCTGCCTTTACACTGGATCTCAAAATTCACTTCTCTCTGGAGAGATGAGAGGACACCAAGAATAAGACATGAGCTAAACTCTTAGCCAACATTTAAAACGATTGCCTACTTTATCATTCACAACTTCCCAGAAATATGGGTTTAGCTTAACCAGACCCCCAAAAAAACTGTTGCGGATACATTTGTGCCAGCAGCCTCTATTTGGTTAGCCACATGAAATTGGGAACAATAATCAGTTGTCAAAGTAAACAATGATGAGCAGTTTATTTAATTTTTAAATATAAAAATAAGTAAACAATGATGAGCATAGCATTAATTTGCTACAATGAACCATTATGACTTCATATGGGGACCTGTGGTGCAGTCGCCTTCCAGTTGGTTTGCCTAATTAAAATCTCTGGCTCCTCAAAAGAAACAATTATACACCTAGGTAAAAAAAATAACGAGCAACACCGCAAAGGGAAGATTTATGACAGGCAAGGGACATAACTGGGAGCAAATTCGAAACGATAATTTGCCTGTGGTTTAATAGGACCTCAGCTATTTCACTCTCCCGACCGTTATAACTTTTAGTAGGGGATGTGGGGGATGGGGAAAAGGGGGTGCCATATCGCACAAAGAACAAGGTCTCATTAAATTATGACGATTGACCCTATGAAGAATAAATTAAATAATACATCAACTAAGGGGCCTCGTCATGAATATGTTCCATGTCACAGTGTAATTGAAAAAGACAAGCTGAATATGAGGAAGCGGACTGTCCCTTTTAATTTACTGGCTTTGGAGAAGGGTGCAAACGGTTGGGTCATTCTTTCAATAGGAGGCTGGGTCTGGTCAGCCTAACCAGCAGGCCCAGACAAATACACCAACACACAGCCATACAAGCAAACAGCCCAAGGTCACAGGGTCTGAAGGTAAACGTCTATTGAAACCTGTCCCTTTTTAAATGGGAGCCTGTGTTCCGTTTAAGCGTCAGATTAATTTCATGAGAATCACGTTTGTTAGCGTTCAGCCACCCACTGAGCAAGACCCGTACATCATTCTGCAATGTCCTTGTACCAGATAACCAGCTTTTCAAAACAGAAAACAATATTGTACTCAGCATGTAGATTTTCTCCTTAAACACGAGGCACAGACTTTACCAACGTGTTAGACAGGCCAAATACGTCTATTTTATCTCACTCCCCTGAGAAAAGGAAATAATTAACAATTGACATAGACAATGCCATTAAAGGTAATAGAAAGCAATGGGCTACACCACTCCCTTGTTTTGTTTTCTCAAAACCAATGAGTGAAATAACTTCTCAAATGATGATTGGCTGCAGCGTCTATAAGCAAAAAGACAGAGGGAAAACTGAGTTAAATGGACAGGCTGAAGGCAATAATTAAACCATGTATTACCGTGGTTACAAATCACAGACACACAAGCCACATTGAGTTCTGTAGTGACAGCTGCCAAAGAGATCCTTAAGCACATTTGATGGCGTTAACAGTTTCTCTCGTGTGGCTAACTGCCACTCTTTATGGTAATGTGACAGCAGCACCACTCACACAAAAAAAGGTTAACAACTGCTCAATCTGCTGGAGTGGAAGCAATATGCTGTAGTTAGCAAACAGAGATGGGACAAACTGTTCCTAAACAGGGTAAGTATAGGTTCTAGTCTTTCAAAAGTCTTTGAAAGTGACTGGATGATCAGTTGGATCCTCAGCCTACATTATTGTTCTCCGACTAAGAGAGGCTGTATCCTCTCTCCTGCATGACCTCCAAGTCCCTCCAGTCCTCTCCCAGTACGGCTGTGTTCCTCTGCAGTGTCCTGATCTGCAGCTCTGATTGGGTTCTGCCTCGTGTTGGTGTGGAGTGGACTCTACTTGTGTGGTTCCCAACTCCAACACTTCCCCCTGCTGAGGTAATCTCTATTAAACCATCTGCACTGTCGTCATCTCCCTGCAGCTCTGGGGTGGCTGTACCACAACAGAGCTACACTACAGCACCCTTGCTCCCTCTCCTCCAAAGTGAAACACACAAACATCTGAAGAAAGCGTCACATCAAATACTGTAC
The DNA here is from genome assembly GCF_021184085.1 of Oncorhynchus gorbuscha. Taxonomy (NCBI): domain Eukaryota; kingdom Metazoa; phylum Chordata; class Actinopteri; order Salmoniformes; family Salmonidae; genus Oncorhynchus; species Oncorhynchus gorbuscha. Next base: position 37,804,979 of record NC_060198.1, on the reverse strand, counting down.
CTCTGTGTATTATCTGGGCTTATCTGCGTCTGTTCTCTCTGTAGGTCCTCGAGTGTGTGAGTGAGTCGGACTCGTTCAATGGAGTGGATCTAAACAGATGGTTGACACAAAGGTGGCCTCGTTTCATGGTGGGTGGCGCCCGCTGAGAGAATATTTCAATTCACTGGGCATCCACTCCCTTGAGTGGTCTAATAGACACAGCCTTTAACACAGACATATGCATAAAGACAAACAGGGAAAGAACGCAGTGTCAGCAAAACCTAATTTTGAGCTGATATACAGTATTGATTTCCATCACTTTCTCAACCACAAGAAAAACATTCTCAATATAAAATCAGCCATTTAAATCACAGCTGGGTTATGCAACAGTATATGTATGCATTATTGAACCAGTGGACAGCTAGGGCCTTTTTTATGCAGTAAAGGCCCAATGGTGTTGCAAATTGCAATTGAAAATCAAAAGTTAAACCTAATTTAATCGAGGTCTCAGGAAATCTCTGCTGGGGTTAAGCCAGTCCCCAGAAAGACTCCATTGTTGCACTTTCATGCCGAAACATAATCCTTACAATTAAAACTGCGGTCCAATGTAAAGGGCAGGTCAACGGCTAGGATTGGTCAAGCACACAATGACCTACAACCTTACGCTGGGATATGCATGACTGAGGCAAAGCCCAATCTAAGTGAGTAGTTAGGATGTAAGATTTCTCTTAGTGTCTAAATATACTGTGAGAGACGGAATCTAAAACAAAAATCCAGAAAATCACATTGTATGATTTTTAAGTAATTAATTTGCATTTTATTGCATGACATAAGTATTTGATACATCAGAAATATTTGGTACAGAAACCTTTGTTTGCAATTATAGAGATCATATGTTTCCTGTAGTTCTTGACCAGGTTTGCACACACTGCAGCAGGGATTTTGGCCCACTCCTCCATACAGACCTTCTCCAGATCCTTCAAGTTTCGGGGCTGTCACTGGGCAATACGGACTTTCAGCTCCCTCCAAAGATGTTCTATTGGGTTCAGGTTTGGAGACTGGCTAGGCCACTCCAGGACCTTGAGATGCTTCTTACGGGGCCACTCCTTAGTTGCCCTGGCTGTGTGTTTCGGGTCGTTGTCATGCTGGAAGACCCAGCCACGACCCATCTTCAATGCTCTTACTGAGGGAAGGAGGATGTTGGTCAAGATCTGTCGATACATGGCCCCATCCATCCTCCCCTCAATACGAAGCAGTCATCCAGTCCCCTTTGCAGAAAAGCTTCCCCAAAGAATGTTTCCACCTCCATGCTTCACGGTTGGGATGGTGTTCTTGGGGTTGTACTCATCCTTCTTCCTCCAAACACGGCGAGTGGAGTTTAGACCAAAAAGCTCTAGTTTTGTCTCATCAGACCACATGACCTTCTCCCATTCCTCCTCTGGATCATCCAGATGGTCATTGGCAAACTTCAGACGGGCCTGGACATGTGCAGGCTTGAGCAGGGGGACCTTGCATGCGCTGCAGGATTTTAATCCATGACGGCGTAGTGTGTTACTAATGGTTTTCTTTGAGACTGTGGTCCCAGCTCTCTTCAGGTCATTGACCAGGTCCTGCCGTGTAGTTCTGGGCTGATCCCTCACCTTCCTTATGATCATTGATGCCTCATGAGGTGAGATATTGTATGGAGCCCCAGACCGAGGGTGATCGACCGTCATCTTGAACTTCTTCCATTTTCTAATAATTGCGCCAACAGTTGTTGCCTTCTAACCAAGCTGCTTGCCTATTGTCCTGTAGCCCATCCCAGCCTTGTGCAGGTCTACAATTTTATCCCTGATGTCCTTACATAGCTCTCTGGTCTTGGCCATTGTGGAAAGGTTGGAGTCTGTTTGATTGAGTGTGTGGACAAGTGTATTTTATACAGGTAACGAGTTCAAACAGGTGCAGTTAATACAGGTAATGGTGCAGTTAATACAGGTAATGAGTGGAGAACAGGAGGGCTTCTTATTGAACAACTCACAGATATGTGAGAGCCGGAATTCTTACTGGTTGGGAGGTGATCAATAATTATGTCATGCAATAAAATGCTAATTAATTACTTAAAAATCATACAATGTGATTTTCTGGATTTTTGTTTAAGATTCCGTCTCTCACAGTTGAAGTGTATCTATGATTAAAATTACAGACCTTTACATGCTTTGTAATTTATTTTTTTATTTTACCTTTATTTTACTAGGCAAGTCAGTTAAGAACAAATTCTTATTTTCAATGACGGCCTAGGAACAGTGGGTTAACTGCCTGTTCAGGGGCAGAACGACAGATTTTGTACCTTTCGGTTACTAGTCCAATGCTCTAACCACTAGGCTACCCTGCCACCGTAAGTAGGAAAACCTGCAAAATCGTCAGTGTATCAAATACTTGTTCTCCCCACTGTATTTGAAGAGTCTTCTCTGAGTAATAAAAGTGCATTAAAATGACTTAGGATATGTGCACACTTTGAAGACGTTTGTGGCCAAGTGGATACACCAGTTAGTCCTCTCACTCAAACACTTGGAATTATTTGTCTTATGTTGCACCTACCCCGCATTTTCCAGGAATATTCTCATGTTACTGAATATATCCAGAGTATTTTTCAGATTTTGTTATCAACAAATGCAACAGAAGTACAATAAATGTAAAATGAACATAAAATTCACAGTGTCATTTTTGGATTCAGTCTTGTGTCAGGTGAACTGTTGTGTCCTCACCTTTGGTCTAATCATTTTCCAATAATATCCAAACTGTTCCCTTTCAATTGCTACCATGATTATGCATATCATTGTCATATTTCTTCTGTCAGAAACATTTAAATGTAGCCCTATCCATATAGGCCAATTCCTACAAGTGTAAAAGGGTTAAGAGGTTTTGCAGATCGTGATGGAGAAAACGGCTACCATGCTCCACAGCATGATACATAGCATTTTGTGTGGATACCATTGATCTAACCAAAGGTCAGAGGAAACCAAAAGGCCACCCACCTTGCAGCTTGTATGCTGTTATTAGTCCGTCTTGCTATGACAAAAGCCTGTGTGTTTACAATCAATGTCGTCTGAGCTCCGTCTGAAAGGGACTAAAGAATGTGAAAGGAACTGACAAAGTACAGCCCAGCACGAGCTGTGTGAAAAGCTTGACGTCCATTGAAGGTTTACAGAATGAGAAAACCTTTGATCACCTGGAATACTTTTATCATTTCAGTCACAAAGTCACTGAATGAACTGATATGACTTTAAGTTTCAAAAGAACTCGCAGAGCTGGCCATTGACGATAAGTCAAACTGACAAATAGTCCAGACACCTCAGGGTAAAGTGTGAGGCTAACCTCCAGAATTGTGAATTCCATTCCGTGCAATCCAGTGAATATTGTTATTGAGTTTCACTCATGTCCTCTGCATGCATGTATGTATGAGGTGCAAAGTTCATACTGTGTAGGCACTACCTCTCAATCCTAGAGAGAGTGGTTTGACAGGCTTAGTGACGGAGGGGATCGATACAGTTACATACGGGACATTATTTTTGGACAATATTACATTGATACTGACTTCAAGAATCAATCTGTAAAAACACACACACACACACACACACACACACACACACGTTGGAGTCATTAAAACTCGTATTTCAACCACTCCACAAATTTCTGGTTAACAAATTACAGTTTTGGCAAGTCGGTTAGGACATCTACTTTGTGCATGACACAAGTCATTTTTCCAACAATTGTTTACAGACAGATTGTTTCACTTAATCACAACCAGAAGTTGACATACACTAAGTTTTTTAAAGTTTTAAATTTTTTTTTTATTGTACCCCGTTTTCTCCCCAATTTCGTGGTGTCCAATTGTTTTAGTAGCTACTATCTTGTCTCATCGCTACAACTCCCGTACGGGCTCGGGAGAGACGAAGGTTGAAAGTCATGCGTCCTCCAATACACAAACCAACCAAGCCACACTGCTTCTTAACACAGCACACATTCCAACCCGGAAGCCAGCCGCACCAATGTGTCGGAGGGAACACCATGCACCTGGCAACCTTGGTTAGCGCGCACTGCGCCCGGCCCGCCACAGGAGTCGCTAGTGCGCGATGAGACAAGGATATCCCTACCGGCCAACCCCTCCCTAACCCGGACGACGCTAGGCCAATTGTGAGTCGCCCCACGGACCTCCCGGTCGCGGCCGGTTACGACAGACCCTGGGCGCGAACCCAGAGACTCTGGTGGCATAGCTGGCGCTGCAGTACAGCGCCCTTAACCACTGCGCCCGACATACACTAAGTTGACTGTGCCTTTAAACAGCTTGGAAAATTACAGAAAATTATGTCATGGCTTTAGAAGCTTCTGATAGGCTAATTGATCATAATTTGAGTCAATTGGAGGTGTACCTGTGGATGTATTTCAAGGTCTACCTTCAAATTCAGTGGCTCTTTGCTTGACATCATGGGAAAATCTAAAGAAATCAGCCAAGACCTCAGAAAAAAATGTTAGACCTCCACAAGTCTGGTTCATCCTTGGGAGCAATTTCCAAAGGCCTGAAGGTACCACGTTCATCTGTACAAACAATAGTATGCAAGCATAAACACCATGGGACCACGGAGCCGTCATAACGCTCAGGAAGGAGACACGTTCTGTCTCCTAGAGATGAACGTACTTTGGTGCGAAAAGTTCAAATCAATCCCAGAACAGCAGCAAAGGATCCTGTGAAGATGCTGGAGGAAAGAGGTACAAAAGTATCCACATCCACAGTAAAACAAGTCCTATATCGACATATCCTGAAAGGCCGCTCAGCAAGGAAGAAGCCACTGCTCCAAAACCGCCATAAAAAAGCCAGACCACGGTTTGCAACTGCACATGGGGACAAAGATTGTACTTTTTAAAGAAATATCCTCTGGTCTGATGAAAAAAAACAGAACTGTTTGGCCATAACGACCATCGTTATGTTTGGAGGAAAAAGAGGGAGGCTTGCAAGCCAAAGAACACCATCCTAACCGTGAAGCACGGGGGTGGCAGTGTCATGTTGTGGGGGTGCTTTGCTGCAGGAGGGACTGGTGCACTTCACAAAATAGATGGCTTCATGAGGATGGAAAATTTGGTGGATATATTGAAGCAACATCTCAAGACATCAGTCAGGAAGTTAAAGCTTGGTCGCAAATGGGTCTTTCAAATGGACAATGACCCCAAGCATACTTCCAAAGTTGTGGCAAAATGGCTTAAGGACAACAAAGTCAAGGTATTGGAGTGGCCATCACAAAGCCCTGGCCTCAATCCTATAGAAGATTTGTGGGCAGAACTGAAAAGGCGTGTGCAAGCAAGGAGGCCTACAAACCTGACTCAGTTACATCAGCTTTGTCAGGAGAAATGGGCCAAAATTCCCAACATATTGTGGGAATCCTGTGGAAGGCTACCCGAAACATTTGACCCAAATTAAACAGTTTAAAGGCAATGCTACCAAATACTAATTGAGTATATGCAAACTTCTGACCCACTAGGAATGTAATAAAATAAATAAAAGCTGAAATAAATCACTCTCTACTATCATTTTGACATTTCACATTCTTAAAATAAAGTGGTGATACTTACTGACCTAAGACAGGGAATTCTTACTAGGATTAAATGTCAGGAATTATGAAAAACTGAGTTTAAATATATTTGGCTACGGTGTATGTAAGGTCTAAACTTCCGACTTCAACTGCGTGTGATATATATATAAATATGTACACTGCTCAAAAGAATAAAGTGAACACTTAAACAACACAATGTAACGCCAAGACAATCAAACTTCTGTGAAATCAAACTGTCCACTTAGGAAGCAACATTGATTGACAATAAATTCCACATGCAGTTATAGGCAATTAGCAAGACACCCCCAATAAAGGAGTGGTTCTGCAGGTGGTGACCACAGACCACTTCTCAGTTCCTATGCTTCCTGGCTGATGTTTTGGTCACTTGAATGCTGGCGGTGCTTTCACTCTAGTGGTAGCATGAGACGGAGTCTACAACCCACACAAGTGGCTCAGGTAGTGCAGCTCATCCAGGATGGTACATCAATGCGAGCTGTGGCAAGAAGGTTTGCTGTGTCTGTCAGCGTAGTGTCCAGAGCATGGAGGCGCTACCAGGAGACAGGCCAGTACATCAGGAGACGTGGAGGAGGCCGTAGGAGGGCAACAACCCAGCAGCAGGACCGCTACCTCTGCCTTTGTGCAAGGAGGAGCAGGAGGAGCCCTACAAAATGACCTCCAGCAGGCCACAAATGTGCATGTGTCTGCTCAAACGGTCAGAAACAGACTATGAGGGTGGTATGAGGGCCTGACTTCCACAGGTGGGGATTGAGCTTACAGCCCAGCACCGTGCAGGAAGTTTGGCATTTGCCAGACAACACCAAGATTGGCAAATTCGCCACTGGCGCCCTGTGCTCTTCACATATGAAAGCAGGTTCACACTGAGCACATGTGACAGAGTCTGGAGACGCCGTGGAGAACGTTTTGCTGCCTGCAACATCCTCCAGCATGACCGGTTTGGCGGTGGGTCAGTCATGGTGTGGGGTGGCATTTCTTTGGGGGGCCGCACAGCCCTCCATGTGCTCGCCAGAGGTAGCCTGACTGCCATTAGGTACCGAGATGAGATCCTCAGACCCCTTGTGAGACCATATGCTGGTGCGGTTGGCCCTGGGTTCCTCCAAATGCAAGACGATGCTAGACCTCATGTGGCTGGAGTGTGTCAGCAGTTCCTGCAAGAGGAAGGCATTGATGCTATGGACTGGCCCGCCCGTTCCCCAGACCTGAATCCAATTGAGCACATCTGGGACATCATGTCTCGCTCCATCCACCAACGTGGCGTTGCATCACAGACTGTCCAGGAGTTGGCAAATGCTTTAGTCCAGGTCTGGGAGGAGATCCCTCAGGAGACCATCCGCCACCTCATCAGGAGCATGACCAGGCGTTGTAGGGAGGTCATACAGGCAAGTGGAGGCCACACACTACTGAGACTCATTTTGGCTTGTTTTAAGGACATTACATCAAAGTTGGATCAGCCTGTAGTGTGGTTTTCCACTTTAATTTTGAGCGTGACTCCAAACCCAGACCTCCATGGGTTGATAAATTTGATTTCCATTGATCATTTTTGTGTGATTTTGTTGTCAGCACATTCAACTATGTAAAGAAAAAAGTATTTAATAAGAATATTTCATTCATTCAGATCTAGGATGTGTTATTTTAGTGTTCCCTTTATTTTTTTGAGCAGTGTATATATACATACACACACTTTTTGTTTCTTGGTAGCATAAGCTAGAGCAAGTCAAAACTACGGTATTTTTCATCCTACGGCTTGTTCTCCATCTTTTTAAATAGTGAGCCAACATGTTTTCAGCACTTATTTCAATGACTGATCAAAACTAATTTTCTCATGCTCTCGTCTCTCCGCAGCTTTATCGAATTGAAATACATATAGAATCACAATACATATCGTCACCTAAGTATCGTGATAACAATGTGAGGTCCCTGGAAATTCCCAGCCCTGGACAGGCTGTGAAGACGGTAGCTTGTTCAGATAAGCTGAAGAAATCTATTGACAGTAGTTATCAAAATAGTCCCTCCTATATAATAGATGATCCTTGATTTGGTCAGTGTTTATCTCACCTTTCTCCCCTTCTCTGTGCTGATCCCCAGAACCTTGAGGGTCTGCTAGTAGAGCAGAACTACTTTTCTGAACTGGGACAACTATTCTGTCACATACTAAAAAATAACCCACAATCTGTTGTCCAAGCACAACAAACACTGCTGCAACCACCGTGGGGCAATTGTCTGGAAAAAAATGACAAATGAAATGAGAGATTTACAAGCATAATGTGAGGTACACTATATATACACACACAAGTGTGGACACCCCTTCAAATTAGTTGATTCGGCTATTTCAACCACACCTGTTGCTGACAGGTGTATAAAATAGAGTACACAACCATGCAACACCCATGGACAAACATTGGCAGTAAAATGGCCCGTACTGAAGAGTTCAGTGACTTTCAACGTGGCGCCGTCATTGGATGTCACCTATCCAACAAATCAGTACGTCACAATTCTGCCCTGTTAGTGCTGCCCTGGTCAACTGTAAGTGCTATTGTTGTGAAGTGGAAACGTCTAGGAGCAACAATGACTCAGCCGCAAAGTGGTAGGCCAGACAAGCTCAAAGAACGGGACCGCCGAGTGTAGAAGTGCGCAGACCATGACATTGGAATGAGATGTTCGACGAGCAGGTGTCCACAGTTTTGGTCATGTCAGGGAAAGGGGGATACCTAGAACTGAATTCAAATGCCTTCAACTGAAATGTGTCTTGTATCTTGTTCTGATAAAGGGACTGGCACATTCAAAATCGACCAACGATTAGTTGATGACGATTAGAGCGGTCTGGCCAGGCAGACCACTGATATGTAGGTGGCATCTTTAAAAACCTGGTCTGATGAGGAGGTCGGTGGCCCGAAACATGCAACGCCCAGGGTTGTAACTTTAAGACCAACACAATACAGGGCAGGTGAAAAAAGCTCTTAAGCCTGTCTGTATGGTCAACAGTCCATTTCTGAGGGTGCAGAGGGTAGAAGGCCAACCCTACTTCTGTCTGTCTGTGACATTAGCCTGAGTTCTCTATATCATGCTCTCTCCTTCTCTCTTTCCTTCTCTCTCAAACAGCCACCCACACGGGGATTACAGCTGTGCACCGTTATGCTGTAATGCGGGCTGCCCTTTAATCTTTCCTTGCTTCCTTTTCTAAACCCTAATAACGCTGTGGCTGGACTAATGTGTCCGACATCAATCCAACTCCCCCTGTGGCAGCCAGTGGTGCCCTATACAGTACGGCAGCCCAGGCAGACCAAATACGCACCCAACTGAGGAAGTTCAGGTTGCATTACTGCTTAGCACAAAACCACAACTTACACATTACACACACTATTGATTATTTAAGATTAATAAATATGGTACAGAGCAGTTACCACAGTAAAATCCCTTAAGGAAACGGATAATACCATAGCAAGGGATTAATGACACCTATAAAACTGGGAACTACAAATGCCTGGTCAAGATACAAATAGAGGATTAACTGACAATCTGTTGCCAGGAGAGACTACAAGATTTTGAGGTTGAGAAGATGTGATGGTGAGGAGAGAAATGTGGTTGATAAGGACAGGAGAGAAGGGCCATTAACAGATAGAATGTAATGACGACTGAAATACAGAGAACCTCCAGAACATAGTTCAAAGACCAGCTTTGAACAATTCCATTGGTATACAACAACTGAGCAGCAATTAATGCTAACATATTGAACGCAGTGTGTTTGCTAATGCCTACTCCCTCTTAGAGGCTCAAAACTAAGCCAAACTAATTGCATAACCAAAACAAAAAAAGTAATTAGGAATTGTAATTATGGTTCTTTTTGTAATGCCTTTTTCAAACACTCAAAGAATGGGATGGCATAATAAATGAATAGGCTCATTTGAATTCTTTAGCTAAACCAAAACAAAATAAAGGGGCATTTCTCAATGCAGTATTGTCAGCCTTTCTGACAACTGTTCCAATGTTTTCCAAAGTCTGATTGAGCATATTATAATAGGAGTCAATACTAAAGCACCCTCTGACTCACTCAGTTCATAAAGAGACTGGCAGTAGGGTGATAAAGCAGGTCACTTAGTTTGGAGCTTGAAGCCTTCCAGTGAAATGATATGGACGTTGTAAAGAAAAGGGAAAATACTGGGCTCCATAATGACTCCAGATGGCAAAGACTCTAGATGTTGTGGACATTGTGCCTAGATAGACCCATCATTAGGACGAAGGGCACCTTGGTCTTTGGGGTGGGACAGAGACGTGTCAGAGAGCATAAGCAAGCATAGCGTAGGGGGGAGAGGAGAGGTATTTCCATTGGGCAGGACAGAGCGGTGTATGGAGAGCGGCTGGGCTTAAAAGGAATAGTCAATCAATTATTTAAAGTGATCATGGGGAGTGGTGGGCAGTGGCTAAGGGGCCAGAGCGTTTGACCCAGGCACGTCAAAGACAAAGGGGGGCTGAGGGGAAGGAAGACACTCCACTCCCTGTGTGCTAACAGAAGCTGATGAATGTTTTATCAAAGCCCAATTATTTATTTAAGGACGAGTCCACCACAGGAAGGACTCTAATAAGGATTCATGGAGAAGAAAATGGGAGAAAATACAACTAAGCCCCTAGAAGTCCAAATGTCTGTACGCAGGAGAGACCAAAACTAATAACAGGAAACATCTTCTTTAAGAAACACCAGAGAACAGTTGACTTTGTCAGATTCAATTAATTATTTTAAAATATTACCAAGCAGAAATAATCTCAACATCTACTATAATAAGAAGCAATCAGTTAGATACATTAACACAGAGGTGGAAATGTCCCTTTCCCTAAAAGGAAACTTTGTGAAACTGCAAGGTAAACAAAAAATACAGGAGGAGATTATAAATCAGCATAATTTCAATTCGTTGACATGATGTAAGAGGCTTATCCAGACGAGATAAAAAACAACAATGCATCTATTGGAGAATTGTTTGGGTATGCTCGTTGTGTTGAAAATGAGTGAGGGTGGAGGGAGAACAGTGGAGGGGGGAAATAATACAGGAGGAGATCAGCACATCTATCACTGTCGGCCGGCAAAGTTAAAGCAAAAGTGGAAATTGCAGGAGTTTCGCTCTCTTAAGACTTCAAGGGCACATACATTTGCTCAGGGCTGCAGGAGTGGAGGCCGTGAGAGGGAGAACGAGCTGGAAGGGGGTCTCTGACACTAACACAGACAAGGGTTGGCACATTGGGGCTCAGTCACGATGGCAGGGGCTGACAGAGAGAGGTGTGGTACACCATGTATCCTCCAGGGGCCTTTGGGACGAGGGTAGAAGGACAGGGGTGAGAAACAGGGGTGCAGTATGTACTCACCAGAAACACCTTGTAGGCGTCTTTCCTGGTGACAGGCCCCCAGCACAAGTCGGTGTCGTCGTATTTCACACTGCCAGCACTGCATGAGTGGTTACCACTACAGAGAGAACAGACAGACTGGTGATCATTACAGATCCCTTCATGATCAGATCAAGTCAGTCCAAGAATAACATACGACAGGAAAGACTAGTTTACAATATTGCAAATGAAGCAATGATAAAATATTAAATATGACGGGGCAGAATTACTAAAACTTTGCAGACTTGTCAGTTCCTACTACCTCGGAGCGGTTAGATTATCAGCGAGGTCAGTTCCTACTACCTCGGAGCGGTTCGATTATCAGCGAGGTCAGTTCCTACTACCTCGGAGCGGTTAGATTATCAGCGAGGTCAGTTCCTACTACCTCGGAGAGGTTAGATTATCAGCGAGGTCAGTTCCTACTACCTCGGAGCGGTTAGATTATCAGCGAGGTCCGTTCCTACTACCTCGGAGAGGTTCCATTATCAGCGAGGTCCGTTCCTACTACCTCGGAGAGGTTCGATTATCAGCGAGGTCAGTTCCTACTACCTCGGAGCGGTTAGATTATCAGCGAGGTCAGTTCCTACTACCTCGGAGCGGTTAGATTATCAGCGAGGTCAGTTCCTACTACCTCGGAGCGGTTAGATTATCAGCGAGGTCAGTTCCTACTACCTCGGAGCGGTTAGATTATCAGCGAGGTCAGTTCCTACTACCTCGGAGCGGTTAGAATATCAGCGAGGTCAGTTCCTACTACCTCGGAGCGGTTAGAATATCAGCGAGGTCAGTTCCTACTACCTCAGAGCGGTTAGAATATCAGCGAGGTCCGTTCCTACTACCTCGGAGCAGTTAGATTATCAGTAAGAAAAGTATCAGTAAAGGTTATATCACTGCACTAGACTTGATGATCCAGTCTTCCTGGTGGAAAATTACACATTGTCATTCTGAGGCAATCACAAAACCCTTTCAGTGCTGCCAACAAGGTGCGGCAGACTGAGCATCAATTATGGGACATAATCATTAGAATCTGCCTCTGCCACCGAGAAGTCTGCTGCGGCAAGGCTTTACAAAGAGATACCGCTCTACGATCTCAATCGCCTGGCTCTCCTCAGTGGCAGAGCCAGTCGAGCGTGGAGCTCCGGTCTGTGCCATAGGGTAATTCCTTTTTAAGTGTCTGTTCCGCCTCACATTTTAGCTAGAAAGTTACCTCTGGGCTTTTCGACCCCACTGAGTCAGAGAGGGACAAATGTATATTTTTTATGCTATTATGGTGGTATGTTAATAGAACTTCCTCTGATGTGGTAAGTGGTTAAATTGTAATCTTGAATTGAAATGTATTCACTCACCTTGTCCTTTAAAAGTTAAGTATCTCTATAAATGTTTAAGGATCTCATCCTCACCACATTATGTTCATAAGATACCCCTATATGGCACTCCCAGGGCTCACTGAAACCTTAAATAGTCACTGATAATCTAATGTCATTTGGGCAAAATGGGAGAGCGCTTTCGTGTTTGGGGAGGGGTCTTTGGTTGAAATTGTTCTTTTTGGAACACCATGAGAAAGTCAATCATCTTTCTGTCATAAAGCTACACCAAATTGAATTGTGATCCTGACGGTTAAGGTGGTCTCAACAGGACAATAGTTTCTCTAGAGAAGAGCCTCCCTTAGACAATATGGAATATGTGATATTCACCCAGCCCCACCGGGCCAGTGGAGGGGACTTGTAATAAAAACCTGTCTGGGAGCCAGTCAACAAAAAGTAAATGCCAAGAGCACTGGTGGGAGGTCAGGAAGGCTAAAGGCCCCCTCATCAGAAAGTTTTACTTAGGCAGAAGGTCAGGGAACAGCCAAAGTGCAGAGATAAAAACAGAACTGAGAGAAAGGGATATGCTTTGTCCTGCCAAAAGTAAATGCTCCAAGTACTTGGGAAAGTCAGCTGCACCCACATTAGTCATACAGTTCCTTGAAATAACACCCCCAAATAAGAAACCCATGAATGTAATGAATCAGCAGCAAGCTGGCTGGCTGGTCTTACCAGGCTACTTCCATTAGTGATATGGGCACAGCAGCAGCATAGATGGCCAGGTCTCCGTACAGGTAGACTACCATGCAGATATAGAACATGTTGACACCAACTGAAAGACAAAACCAAAGGGTTAAGACATGAGCAGGTTATACCTGGACCTATATATACAATGTCATACATTATACATTTCTAGTGTATATGACTGTGTTATCAGTTCATCATATCTCTGAGAGAATCTGCCTACACACATGCAGGGATAGCTTAGCTAACCCATTCCTCATCTTTAACAGCCGTCAGATGCCTGATTATGAAATATGGTCAATGCAACTTGTGTCAAACTTCAACCGCTAAACGGGCAGTCTCCATCAGAGGCAATCTCCTCCGTCTCTACACCTCCACTCCTCCATCAATCCCCTGCTTCTCCCTCCGGGATGGCAGCCACAACTGCAGCAGCACATTTCTCCGCTCCTCCGGAAGAATATTAATCACACTAATTAAGAAAGTAATCACTTCATGAGGAAAATTCTCATTACCTCCCCCACACCCACCTCACACTACTGGCCCATCCAAGCTGGCGCAACGAGGGGAGATTGAGAGCTTTCAACAACGGGAGACCGATAGCCATGTTGTGCCAGGCATCCATCATACACTGGAGTTCTCATGTGGGAGGCTCCTGTGTCCTACTGGTCCTGGCAGCCAATTCATTACTGACAGGGAAATTAGAGTGTGGAGTCCATTAAAAATCATTAAAAAGTGAGGGGTTTATAGTTTTACAGGGCTAAATTGATTCATCTGATCTGAGAGTAAAGGGACGAATGGCAACCTTCTGCTGCCCATCACACAGCCGAGCTGAGGGAAACAAGAAAAGGGATATGGAAGAGGACTAGCTGGTCCAACAGCCAGATAAGCCCATGTAGTTGTAAAACAGTCATTACCTGTCTTATTGCAGGGATTGATGGATACTTAGTCGACTGCATTATGACATGAAGCTATATTACAGCTGCAACAGTAAGTTGCTGTAGCCCTGTTTGAGTTAGATGGAGAGTCTAACAGCAGGTAAATTCTGTGGGAAAGGGTGATGACAGCAAACATTTACCTAGCTAGCACCACCACTCATCTTACCTCCATTGAGGATAATGTGGTGCTAAAGTACTGTGGGAGAGGGAACCAAAGGGCACTTTGGTAGCCAGGTTGTGTTTATTCTCTTCCAGGACCACATCATTGTGCAGTGGTGCACTGAGGTCATAAAACACAGGATGGGGAAAATAAACACTGATAACTCAAGACTATACTGTACCTATCATATCAGTATTGATCTGCACACTGATCAATGTATGAAAGTATCTCACAGGTTGGTGGGGGGACTCTATTCTCTCGGCATCAATTCTACACATTCCATTTTCACCTCCTCTCCGACAACCCCACTTTCAGAGGTTAGCACTGTACAGTACTCTCTACCATTCCTGCATGTCTCCATCTGGCCCTATGGAAAGGAAGCCTGTTAGAGCTTTTGCCTCGGATAGGGGGAATCAGGGCTGCCTGTGCTGCCCCTGTCAGTGAGCGATAGCTAGGTGAGGACCAAGCATGACCAAGAGGATGCTGCCCTGCCAGGCTCTGTCACTAATACCTCCCCATTACCCACGGCCAGAGGCTCACTGCTGCTGCTGCAAATGACTCTTCACCTAGGAGCTCCATTCAGTCCCCTAGCGGCACGGACACACGTCACTATCCATCACCCCACTGTTGCAGACTGACAGAGGCTCTGATAGCCTCTCTAGCTGGGTCTGGAGGAGGAGGGAGTAGTTCCCAGAAGAGGTATGTTAGGAAGTTGCTTCCTTCCAACATCCACAGCCATTTTGTTGAATGCCAACCACGCTGGAAGCCACAGCTGTACTGGGCTCCACTCTGCTATCGTGGAGCTTCATCAGGCAGGAATGTGAATGAGAGCCTGACAACTAAAGGCTGTTTGTTGGATGCAACAGAAATGACTTTCCTTAGGTTTGATTTTGAAACCCCAATGGGCTTTCATTGAGTGAGATGTATTCTCTGTGCTAAAACTTGGGATATTGATCTGGATCTCGGGGTAATCATAGAGTTGAGCAGTAATAGCAGCAGGCCCTCTGAAAAGGAAAGCGCATCCTTTATGTTCATATACAATAGAGACTTGAAAACTATTTTAGTTGAGGCTTATGTAATTGGGGTGGTGGGAGGGGGGGGTGGTGGCTGACATAAACATGTCCATTTATCTTCTTAGTGGCAGCGCTGCTCCACATTTTCCTTTTGTCAGTGCCCCTCATAGCGTACAAGTATGACATTTAAGAAAAGTCATTCAAGTATAAAAAAAAAAAATGTATGCATCGGTGTTAGGTACTCATTAAAGCTTGGGTCTGTAATAAAAGAGACTGGATTAGTATTCCTCTCCATGGTCTCTATAAGTCAAGGGTGGTAGGTACATGTTATAGAGCCTGTACCTTCTCCCTCTGTCTGCACACCATCCATTTCTCCATACATCACTTCTACTGCCTTTTCTACCTAGAGGGACGGTGGGCTGAGATGGGAGCAGGAGCACACAGACCAGCCTCTGCTGTTCACCCCCCTTTGTGATATTAGCCAAAGTCGTCTTCTAATCAACTTGCAAATTGTGGATGAGGAAGGTTACAGTAACACTACAGGCACTCTCCTCGCTGCTCCGCTGATAAACCAGCCCCCATCAAAATTCTGTCAGGACCGATACCCATGGCCTTATTCCAAGCTTGCTCTGCTGCTATGACAATTTTAGCTCAGGAGGAAGTGAATGCCCTTTCATAGTGATTATTTTTCAATTACATGAAGTGGACAGGAGAAGAGGAAAAAAAACATTGAAAAAAAGTATTCCCCCACACATCCACACTGAATCTGCATCTGCGCATTAAGTGAAAATGTGCCTTTCCTGCCAGTGGTGCCCAGTGTGGTCGAACAGTCCCATCAATAACCAGAACCAGCCCGAGGTAGTAAGGATTCAAGAGGCCAGCTGCTCTGTGAGCTGCCCTTCACACACACAACCAAGCCCATTAACTCCAACAACACATTCAACAACACTCCACTATCCAATCCCTCAACAAAAAAACAAGAGATTTTGTTTTAATGCCTGACAGCTTTGCCACACCAGTAAAACTCCCTGATCAGACATACCACTAATCTTATATTACCTCCCAGCACTAATTACACAAAGAAGAGTTCATATCAGCGGAGATCTGGGTAGAGAGACAAACGAGACTTTCACTATGCTGGAGCGCCATTGAGCTGAGTCAAAGAGCTGCATCTCACTCCTCTCTCATGCGAGCTGGGCCCAGCGCCCATCTAATTCATTTCTGATTAGAGTCACTGGGCAGCACTCCCACATCACACAGAGAGATAGAGGGGACTCTTATCTCTGCCACCGATCAATACTTCCTCAGGGCACCTCACCCTCACCTGCAGCCGAGGACAACACCACACCAGACACACTCCACACACACAGGGAGAGGTCATCGCCAAAGACTGTTTTAACACTTTAATAGGGCTGAGAGAAAGTGGAAAGAAGAGACAGCAGCCGGAGTGTTCCACAAGGGAACAACACGCTGCTTCTCTAACAGCATGTTGCATGCCTGCCTGGCTTTGTGTGAGTCAGTGAATCATTTTTGTGTGAGAGTGTGCCAAGTGCACCACCTAGTGGCCAGAGCCGGATCACAACACAGGAAGAGATCTGCACACAGATGACATTGTCAGAGTGGAGCAGAACGGTTTGACCTTTTTATCATCAGAGATGACAAAAGCGATTCTGTTGAAGTATTGGCGCTGCAAGTACGCATGCTGCAGACTGTTGAGTCACCTACCTGGTTAATACTACTTGAGAAACAGGCCGACCTGCCAGCAGAGGAGGAGAGGGTGGGGAGGGGGTAGTGAGCGGGCCCAGCACACCGAGGAGTGTCAACTCTGACGTAGGTGAGTAATGTAAATCAGCAAGGGTGTTCTGTTTCTGGTTCAAGGTGAACATGATTCTGCTTTCAATTAGCTCATCACTCAGGCTGCCGAGGCTTTAACATGTTCACCGCCGCTGCTGCAGCCTGCAGGAGGCCCCCACACACAGCTGGGGAGACTAAAACAGCAGCGGTGTGATGGCCTGGGATATACAACCATTTAGCCATATACACCGAGAGTACCAAACATTAGGAACACCTGCTGTTTCCATAACATAGACTGACCAGGTGAAAGCTGATCCCTTATTGATGTCACCTGTAAATCCACTTCAACCAGTGTAGATGAAGGGGAGGAGACAGGTTAAAGAAGGATTTTTAAGCCTTGAGACATGGATTGTGTATGTGTGCCCATCAGAGGGTGAATGGGCAAGACAAAATATTTACGTGCCTTTGAATGGGGTATGGTAGTAGGTGCCAGGAGCAGCAGGTGTGCATCAAGAACTGCAACACTGCTGGGTTTTTCACGCTCAACTGTTTCCAGTGTGTATCAAGAATGATCCACCACCCAAACGACATCCAACCAAAAGCAGGCCAGTGGTCAGTAACGGGTCATTGATGAAAGAGGACAAAGGAGGCTGACAAATTGTGCAGCGCAACAGACGGGCTACAGTTAAGTCAACTGATAGTCCAGTACAACATTGGTGCCCAAAGACTCAAAGAATGCACAACTAGTCGTACCTTGACACAAATGGGGTATGGCAGCCAAACACCTTACAGAGTTCCACTTCTTTCAGCAAAAAAACAAAAAACTGTGGTTGCAGTGAGCTAAGGATTAAAAACAATGGACACTGGAAAATTGGAAAAACATTGCCTGATCTGAATGAACCCTGGTTCTAGCTGATGGGAGGACAAGGGAATGGAGAGAAAACCATGAGTACATGCATCCATCATGCTGTGTGCGGGCTGGTGGTGGTTGTGGTAGTATAATGGTGTGGGGGGTGTTTTCATGGCATACATTGGGGCCCCTTGATAAAAATGGAGGAACATTTGAATGCCACAGGATATCTGAACATTATTGCCAATCAAGGTGCATCCTTTCATGGCAGCAGTGTATCCATCTGCAAATGTCTTTTTTATTATCAGGATAATACCCAATGGTACAAGGTAAGGATTGTCCAGGAATGGTTCCACGAACATGACAGTGAATTCAGCTTACTGCAGTGGCCTACCCAGTCACCAGATCTCAATCCAATTCAGCATCTGTGGGATGAGATGGAACGATGCTACTAGTAGAGATCTACTACCAGCCAACTGGACACAACTGTGGGAAGCATTGGAGTCAACCTGGGCCAGCATCCCTGTGGAATGCTTTCCACACCTTGTAGGGCAAAAGGGGGTGCAACTCACTATTATGAAGGTATTCCTAATGTTTTGTACACTCAGTATAAAATTACACCCCATTAGAGAGCTAACAGCCTCACTTTTGGAATCTAACAATGATTCCCATTTAAAAGGTTAAGAAACTGTCCCCAAATTATCCCACACAACTGTCAAGACTCTGTTAGACAAGGACAGGTTTTACCATGCCCTGCACATAGCGGCATCAGCAGCACTTCATTCAATAACAGTGTGTGGATTCATCATATCCCCTCAAAGTACTGAATGAGGATAGGCTCTTACCTTTGTTGAAGAACATGGAGGCCATTTGACCCATCTCTACCCTCTCCACAATGTCAAAGTGATCAACGTGTCCTCCTCCTGTTCGCTCTGTGATAATGCATAGACATGAGAATGCAGTGGTGAGTCATTCCAATCGGAGTCATTCTGATGTCATTCCTTCTATAAAACGTTGACATTAACCAATGACATATGGAGGATACATACAATGTATCATTGATCTGATTATGGCAATCAACATATGCTTAAGAATTGAGACCTTCAAAAAGGAGGGACGACAAAAAGAGAATTCCGAATCCTCCACAAGACTCAATGTTTTCATATATACACTACATGGCCAGAGGTATACGTCTAGGAGCAACAACGGCTCAGCCACGAAGTGGTAGGCCACACAAGATCACAGAATGGGACTGCGGAATGCTGAAGCTCATAGTGCGTAAAAATAGTCTGTCCTTGGTGGCAACATTCACTTCGGAGTTCCAAACAGCTTCTGGAAGCAACGTCAGCACAATATCTGTTAGTTGGGAGCTTCATGAAATGGGTTTCCATGGTCGAGCAGCCGCACACAAGCATAACATCACCATGAGCAATGCCAAGCGTCGGCTGGAGTGGTGTAAAGCTTGCCGACATTGGACTCTCCAGCAGTGGAAACGCGTTCTCTAGAGTGATGAATCACACTTCACCATCTGGCAGTCTGACATACGAATCTGGGTTTGGTCGGATGCCAGGAGAACACTACTTGCCCGAATGCATAGTGCCAACTGTAAAGTTTGGTGGAGGAGAAATAATTGTCTGGGGCTGTTTTTCATGGTTCAGTAGTCTAGGCCCCTTAGTTCCAGTGAAGGGAAATATTGATGCTACAGCATATAATAAAATCCTAGACAATTCTGTGCTTCCAACTTTGTGGCAATAGTTTGGGGAAGGCCCAATCCTGTTTCAGCAGGACAATGCCCCCCAAATTCACAAAGCAAGGTCCATACAGAAATTGTTTGTCGAGATCGGTGTGGAAGAACTTGACTCGCCTGCACAGAGCCTGACCTCAACCCCATCAAACACCTTTGAGATGAATTGGAATGACTGAGTCAGGCCTAATCTCCCAACATCCAACCTCACTAATGCTCATGGCTGAATGGAAAGCCTTCCCAAAAGTGTAGAGGGTATTATAGCAGCAAAGGGGGACCAACTGCATATTAATGCCCATGATTTTGGAATGAGATGTTCGACGAGTAGATGTCCACATACTTTTGGCCATGTAGTGTACCTTATTTTCAACACATTCTTAACACGAACTTAGCAGTGTGTCTAGTCTTCAGGAGGGATGAGAGGAACACTATACTCACGGCCTGACAAAATGGGCCTCATCTCTGGCTCTGATCGTCCCCGGATATCATCATCCGAATAATCAGAGGTGGAGTCGCTGTCTTGGACCTGAAGATGAGGGTGATGGAAAGAGGATAACCAGCCTACCTCCACCCAACACTGACTTCACTCCTAATCTACAAATCCTATTGCTCAGTGCCAACAACAGTCAGTTTACAACCTATTAACACTGTGTTTTATTTGCTGGACATGTGACGTGGAGGGGAGCAGCATCTGGAAATTGTCTGGAACAGCTGGGATACGCTGGGGAGGATGAGGGAGCTGTCCCCCTCATATACAATAGATATGAGCGCCTATCTGACGCCCTCCCATAACTCGTCATCTACCAAATTCACTACAGATGTATATTAATTAATGCTCAATTACAATCGACATTGGGGATGTCATTATCAGTTGAATTAACAAGAGCAGCTACAGCTGGTTGGGCAGGGTGTGGGAGAGACTAAGAAGTGGGTGGGTCACTGGAACAGAATATGCCAGCAACAGAAACAAAGCATCTAACATCAAAGTGACAGATGTGGCCTTGGCTGAGTCAAAAGAGCAGATCTATCCTATTTCTACGTCACATCCGAGAGATGCAGAGTCAGTCCCCCCCAAATTCAAACTGATACACTTTTATGGGACTTTCTCAGAAAATGTCGGCCGGTATATCACTTTAAAGGAACAGCTTAACTTTTTTTATTTGTTTCATTCGAGCGGAAAGAAATAAAGAATGTTCAAGGGTAAACATTCCCGCTCTGTGCCTCCCTTCTTCCCATTATGTGGGAGGAAATGTTGGAGGAAGACTAAGTGAGCCATGAATCAAGGCCATGGGGTTTGGGGCTCTGTCAAAGCCAGACCCATTGTCCTTACGCTCATAACTCCTCCAGCGGAAACCTTTCGGCATTAGGCAAAATTACATTTACATTTACATTTAAGTCATTTAGCAGACGCTCTTATCCAGAGCGACTTACAAATTGGTGCATTCACCTTATGACATCCAGTAGAACAGTCACTTTACAATAGTGCATCTAAATCTTAAAGGGGGGGTGAGAAGGATTACTTATCCTATCCTAGGTATTCCAAAATGACTTGCTGCTTTTCTGTAAAAAAAGAAAATGAACTCCACCAGCTCTATCAATCTCTGCACGAGAAGACTTTCCCTTACTATTTAAAATGACTAAAGTAACAATGATTAAAAACTAAACTGCCCCCCCAGTGAGTCAGTAGAGGACACTACAAGGCTTGTTTAATCACACATTTGTGGGAGTGGCAAGCGCTCCATTCCCCATATTATTCTTTAATGGTCTATTGACCACCTTGAGGTTATTCTTCACATAAAGGTGTTGCGGTTTAAGGGGTAGTGAACGAGCAAATCTGGGCCTTCACTTGATGAGTAGGGATCACTGGAAAAGACAGTATGTATGAGTGTCAACTATCACTCTTCCTCCATTACTTCCACCTGTTGGTTATTTATATGTGCTAACTCACCTCTTCCTGCTCCCTCCTCTTCCAGCACAGCTGAGCGTTGGCCGCTGCCATGGCCTCGATCACAAACGTAGTGGTCATGTAACTGATGAAAATGAAACAAAGTGGGTTCAGAAAAATATATTCAGATGACAAAAACTAGCCCTGAAAAGTCTACACATATTATATACTGAGCATAACAATTTTATACAAATGTAGAATTGTATGACCCATTGTCAACAACTGTCAAATAATATCATTGTGTTGTATTTGTTGTAGTCTGTGACCTTGCCTAACTGCACACTATCCTTGGTGATAAAACAGGATCTCTAGATCTCAATCATATAAAAACAAAGCGATATAAAAGATTAAACTGTTAAAAGGCTCAGTGTATGTTTAAATCCACATCACAAAGCTAAAGTACTGGCCTCTGATCTGCATCTCTGTGTGTCCACTGTCTCCCCTTTTTCCTCACATACTACCCTAATGAAACACATCCTGCATCATCAACTTCCTCCTGCTGACTGACACGCTGCATCAACTCATCTGCAACTCCTCCTGCTCTGGTTGTTCCCTGCTAGATTACTGACACGCCTCATCAGTGGCATCCCATTTGATAGGGAGGGCAATAACTCTCCACTTAGGTGGCTGGGAGGACCTTAGGTGTGGACGATAAGGATTAAATATTGTAAATTCATCTTGTGCTATGGTGTGCTTAAACTAAAGTGAGAGCTGGGGAAGTGGGTGTAAGGCAACAGTTGTGGAAATGAATGGAAAGGCAGTGAGCCTACGAGTAACTCGCCTCATAAATGCCAGGAAGGAGATGAGCGCCAGGCTGACCGCCCAACCTGCTTGGGCAAAGGCCTTGGGCATCGTCAGTGCCCCCGTGCCCACGATCAGATTAAACATGTACACCAAGCCCACCTGCAAAGACACAGAACAATAAGTAAGACGAAGGGAGTGCTCTATTAGAGGGTGTCGTTGTCTTGGGGGTCCACAAAAGGCCAGTAGGTCTGGACGCTCCTGTTTACTGGACATTATCCTCCCTTCACTTAACGTAACACCCCACTCTGGTCAAGAGAGTGAAATTTGAACCCTGGAAATCATGTGACAGTTTAGCACCGGTGTAAAGAAAAACATGTTGACCTCACATTGCCAAGTTGCAACGCACTGGTCAACTGAATACATTATCTTGATCTTATTTAAACACTGTCCTCAGCTGTGGACTATTACAGTCCCATCTAGCAGTAGACATAGGGCTGACACCGTGACATATAGGTAGACCAGTGAACAGAAAGTCAGATCACTAAAAAGCCCTTATCCCTATCCATTCCTTCAGTCAGTTAATATTTCATCTAGAAAGGGCACTTTAACCACAAGACAACTAGCCTTAAAACAGCTGAAGCAGACACAGCCATGCTGATATCAGTCCCTGCAGAAACTTGTGACATACCTAGACAGGCCTCACAATAACGCAATGCTAAACAGAATTTATGGTTTAGGTCATCAAAGTCCATCAGTGGTAGCCTTTTTCAGTGCCTAAGCATTCCTTCTTCCTCTTTTCAGTTTCCTGACTAGATGAGTAACCACCGCACGTGCTCCCCACAACATTTCTGCTCTACATCACTATTGTATAACTTAAAGATATTAAGTTATTGTTTTTCAAATCAACAAACAAAACAGATTCCATATTCACAGATGTGGCAGACAAATTATAGAATAAAATATCAAACAAACAAATTGCAGCAGCACTATCAGTAATCGTGTAGACATTTCCAGCTTTAGCAGAGAAAACAATTAAAGAATTAGCTTTAGAGCAACTTACACTTCCTGTATACACACACACACTTCCTTAAATCACCCCATTCACTCTGTCCAGTTTGAGTAGTGGGAGACAGAGTCTATCAAACCTGGGATGTCTCTTGCGGAGGTCGTAAGTGAGCTTTTCAAGAGGAAGAAAGTCAACAATCTGGTCAATCCACGTTTTAAAATGCAGGGGAAGAATTAGAAGCCCCCAGCAGGAGAATACATGTTATAGCAAAGTATGTGAGTCTTAAACCAATTCTCTCAGTCTGGATGAAGAACAAAGTCCTGCTGAACATTAAGAAGATAGAGACATGGGGTCATATCAAACTGTACATACAGTAGTATGTATAGATGACCAGATCTCTCTACAACTCCAAAATACATGCATATACAGTGGGGCAAAAAAGTATTTAGACAGCCACCAATTGTGCAAGTTCTCCCACTTAAAAAGATGAGAGACGCCTGTAATTTTTATCATAGGTACACTTCAACTATGACTGATAATCAGACAAAGGTCCTTTTCCCAGATTATTTTAAGAGTAAAGAGGAACCCACACTCTCATATAGGAATATATAGATATTGGAGTTTTTGCCTTTTATGGATTGTGCTGTAGCAAGAAGGGTCTCAACTTAATTGAGATCAGCTCTAAACCTCTCCTTGGAAGTGAATGAGGAAATTACGTGTCTAATTTGAAGATATCAAGAACAAAAAATGTGCACATCGAATTCCCTGCAGAGCTCTTGAAAGGATTTCAGTGTAGTTGCGTTCTGATGAAACAGGTCTGAATAGGTCCTGATCCTGAGAGTATGCCAAAGATGAAAGTTGGCATCACTCTGGGCTTTGGCGAGACTGGGTTGTTTCCTATAGGCCAGTGAGAGCATATCTGGGAGGAAATGCCAAGGTATTTCTTGCAGTCCTTCCATGCTAGTAGGGTGTTGTAAATCAAAGGTTTTAGGTATGTTCCCCACTTCACTAAAGTCATTAATGAATATAATTGAGTTGAGGTAATTGAACACAGGATTGGGCCTCTATCTGAATTCACATTGAGTCTTGTCTGTTTGTGATCCATGTTAACATGTTGCCGATTTGGGCAGACCAGTAGTACAATTGTACATAATGTTGCTGCTACTGTCTCATATGACCAAAAAGAGCTTCTGGACATCAGAACAGTGATTACTCACCATGAATTGGATGAATAATTTTTCTTTAATGAGTCGGACGAGAGGGATTTACTCCAGATACCCGAACAGGCCCTCATCCCCGTCATTTGAAGGAGAAAGAGACAGAAGAGGTATCGCGGAAGGAGATCGGGGTGCCTTTTGAGGATCTGCCAAAGAGTGGCTAATCTGCCTGCTATTGGCCAACATACAATTGCTGGATAATTACTTGGACAAACTAAAAGCACATACAGTGCCTTGCGAAAGTATTCGGCCCCCTTGAACTTTGCGACCTTTTGCCACATTTCAGGCTTCAAACAAAGATATAAAACTGTATTTTTTTGTGAAGAATCAACAACAAGTGGGACACAATCATGAAGTGGAACGACATTTATTGCATATTTAAAAAACTAAAAAACAAATCAAAAACTGAAAAATTGGGCGTGCAAAATTATTCAGCCCCCTTAAGTTAATACTTTGTAGCGCCACCTTTTGCTGCGATTACAGCTGTAAGTCGCTTGGGGTATGTCTATCAGTTTTGCACATCGAGAGACTGAAATTTTTTCCCATTCCTCCTTGCAAAACAGCTCGAGCTCAGTGAGGTTGGATGGAGAGCATTTGTGAACAGCAGTTTTCAGTTCTTTCCACAGATTCTCAATTGGAATCAGGTCTGGACTTTGACTTGGCCATTCTAACACCTGGATATGTTTATTTTTTAACCATTCCATTGTAGATTTTGCTTTATGTTTTGGATCATTGTCTTGTTGGAAGACAAATCTCCGTCCCAGTCTCAGGTCTTTTGCAGACTCCATCAGGTTTTCTTCCAGAATGGTCCTGTATTTGGCTCCATCCATCTTCCCATCAATTTTAACCATCTTCCCTGTCCCTGCTGAAGAAAAGCAGGCCCAAACCATGATGCTGCCACCACCATGTTTGACAGTGGGGATGGTGTGTTCAGGATGATGAGCTGTGTTGCTTTTACACCAAACATAACGTTTTGCATTGTTGCCAAAAAGTTCAATTTTGGTTTCCTCTGACCAGAGCACCTTCTTCCACATGTTTTGTGTGTCTCCCAGGTGGCTTGTGGCAAACTTTAAACGACACTTTTTATTGATATCTTTAAGAAATTGGCTTTCTTCTTGACACTCTTCCATAAAGGCCAGATTTGTGCAATATACGACTGATTGTTGTCCTATGGACAGAGTCTCCCACCTCAGCTGTAGATCTCTGCAGTTCATCCAGAGTGATCATGGGCCTCTTGGCTGCATGTCTGATCAGTCTTCTCCTTGTATGAGCTGAAAGTTTAGAGGGACGGCCAGGTCTTGGTAGATTTGCAGTGGTCTGATACTCCTTCCATTTCAATATTATCGCTTGCACAGTGCTCCTTGGGATGTTTAAAGCTTTGGAAATCCTTTTGTATCCAAATCCGGCTTTAAACTTCTTCACAACAGTATCTCGGACCTGCCTGGTGTGTTCCTTGTTCTTCATGATGCTCTCTGCGCTTTTAACGGACCTCTGAGACTATCACAGTGCAGGTGCATTTATACGGAGACTTGATTACACACAGGTGGATTGTATTTATCATCATTAGTCATTTAGGTCAACATTGGATCATTCAGAGATCCTCACTGAACTTCTGGAGAGAGTTTGCTGCACTGAAAGTAAAGGGGCTGAATAATTTTGCACGCCCAATTTTTCAGTTTTTGATTTGTTAAAAAAGTTTGAAATATCCAATAAATGTCGTTCCACTTCATGATTGTGTCCCACTTGTTGATTCTTCACAAATAAATATGGTTTTATATCTTTATGTTTGAAGCCTGAAATGTGGCAAAAGGTCACAAAGTTCAAGGGGGCCGAATATTTTCGCAAGGCACTGTATGTCCTATCAACGGGACTTTAAAAACAAATATCTTGTGTTTCACCTAGTCGTGGACGAAGGATGATATGAATAACATACAGCTGGTGGGTTATACACTGTATCGGCAGGATAGAACAGAAGCCTCTGGTAAGACAAGGGGTGGCGGTCTATGTATATTTGTAAACAAAAGCTGGTGCAGGATATCTAAGGAAGTCTCTCGGTTTTGATTTCCTGAGGTAGAGTATCTCATGATAAGCTGTAGACCACACTATCTGTATTTTGTTGCAGCTGTCTACATACCACCACAGACTGATGCTGGCACGAAGACAGCACTCAATGAGCTGTGTACCCCCATAAGCAAACAGGAAAACGCTGATCCAGAGGTGGCGCTCCTAGTGGCCGGGGACTTTAATGCAGGTAAACTTAAATCCATTTTACCTCATTTCTACCAGCATGTTAAATGTGCAACCAGAGAGGGAAAAAACTACTCTAGACAACCTTTAATCCACACACAGATACGCGAACAAAGCTCTCCCTTGCCCTTCATTTGGCAAATATGACCACAATTCTATCCTCCTGATTCCTGCTTACAAGAAGGAAGCACCAGTGGCTCAGTCTATAAAAAAGTGATTCGATGAAGTAGATGCTAAACTACAGGACTGTTTAACTAGCACAGACTGGAGTATGTTCCGGGATTCTTCAGATGACATTGAGGAGTACACCACATCAGTCACTGGCTTCATCAATAAATGCATCGATAACATCGTCCCCACAGTGACTGTACGTACATACCCCAATCAGAAGCCAGTCAACATCCGCACTGAGCTAAGGGTAGAGCTTCTGCTTTCAAGGAGTGGGACTCTAACCTGGAAGCTTATAAGAAATCACACAATGTCCTCCGACGAACCATCAAACAGGCAAAGCATCAATACAGGACTAAGATCGAATCGGACTACACCGGCTCCAACGCTCATCAGACGTGGCAGGGCTTGCAAACTATTAGACTAAAAAGGGAAGCACAGCCGAGCTGCCCAGTGACATAAACCTACCAGATGAGATAAATTACTTCTATGCTCACTTCGAGGCAAGGAACACTGAAACATGCATGAGAGCTTCAGCTGTTCCAGACGACTGTGTGATCACTCTCTTCACAGCCGTTGTAAGTAAGACCTTTAAACAGGTCAACATTCACAAGGCCGCAGGGCCATACGGATTACAAGGACGTGTACTCTGAGCATGCGCTGACCAACTAGCAAGTGTCTTCACTGACATTTTCAATCTCTCCCTGTCTGAGACCGTAATACCAACATGTTTCAAGCAGACCATCATCGTCCCTGTGCCCAAGAACACCAAAGTAACCTGCCTAAATGACTACCAACCCGTAGCACCTCAGGTCTGTAGCCATGAAGTGCTTTGAAAGGCTGGTCATGGCTCACATCATCACCATTATCCCAGAAACCCTAGACCCACTCCAATTTGCATACCTCCCCAACAGATGATGCAATCTCTATTGCACTCCACACTGCCCTTTCACACCTGGACAAAAAGGAACACTTATGTGAGAATGCTATTCATTGACTTCAGCATTCAAAACCATAGTGCCCTCAAAGCTCATCTCTAAGCTAAGGACCCTGGGACTAAACACCACCCTCTGCAACTGGATCCTGGACTTCCTGACGGGCCGCCCCCAGGTGGTAATATTAGGTAACAACACATCCGCCATGCTGATCCTCAACACAGGGGCCCCTCAGGGGTGCATGCTCAGTCCCCTCCTGTACTCCCTGTTCAGTCATGACTGCACGGACATGCACGACTCCAAAACCATCATTAAGTTTGCTGATGACACAACAGTGGTAGGCCTGATTACCGACAACGATGAGACAGCCTTTAGGGAGGTCAGAGACCTGCCAGTGTAACGTAAGGACAACAACCTCTCCCTCAACGTGATCAACACAAAGGAGATGATTGTGGACTACAGGAAAAGGAGGACCGAGCACACCAACATTCTCATCAAAGGGGCTGTAGTGGAGCAGGTTGAGAGCTTCAAGTTCCTTGCATCCATAATCACCAACAAACTAACATGGTCCAAGCACACCAAGACAGTCATGAAGAGGGCACGACAAAACCACTACCCTCAGGAGAGTGAAAAATATTTGGAATGGTCCTCAGATCCTCAAAAAGTTCTACAGCTGCACCATTGAGAGCATCATGACAAGTTGCATCACTGCCTGGTATAGCAACTGCTCGGCCTCCAACTGCAAGGCACTACAGAGGGTAGTGCTTACGGCCCAGTACATCAATGGGGCAAGCTTCCTGCCATCCAGGACCTCTATACCAGGCGGTGTCAGAGGAAGGAAATTGTCAAAGACTCCAGCCACCCTAGTCATAGTCTGTTTTCTCTGCTACCGCACGGCAAGTGGTACCGGAGTGCCATGTCTAGGTCCAAAATACTTCTAAACAGCCATAAGACTCCTGCATATCTACTCAAATGGCTACACAGACTATTTTCACTGCCCCCCCACCCTTTACACTGCTCCTACTCTGTTATTTTCTATGCATAGTCACTTTAATAACTCTACCTACATGTACATATCTCAATTACCTCGACTAACCGGTGCCCCCGCACATTGACTGTGTACCAGTACCCCCTGTATATAGCCTCGCTATTTTACTGCTGCTCTTTGATTATTTGTTACTTTTAATTATTATTTTTTATGGGGGGGGGGGGGGTATTTTTCTTAAAAGTGCATTGTTGGTTAAGGGCTTATAAGTAAGCATTTCACTGTAAGGTTTACTACACCTGCTGTATTCGGCACATGTGACAAATCCAATTTGATTTAAAGGCAGGGAAGGGCATGACCACCCTTAGATTCAGGTTTTGATAGAGTGGAGAACTTGATTAAGTTTTTTTTATTGCCCCATATACACTACCGTTCAAATGTTTTGGGTCACTTAGAAATGTCCTTGTTTTTTTTTCTGCCTAGAAGGCCAGCATCCCGGAAATGCCTCTTCACTATTGACGTTGAGACTGCTATTTTGTTGGTACCATTTAATGAAGCTGCCAGTTGAGGACTTGTGATGTGTCCGTTTCTCAAACTAGACAAATGTAGTAGTCCTCTTGCTCAGTTGTGCACCGGGGCCTTACCCTACTCTTTATATTCTGGTTAGAGCCATTTTGAGCCTGTAATCAAACCCACAAATGCTGATACTCCAGATACTCAACTAGTCTAAAGAAGACCAGTTTTATTGCTTCTTTAAATCAGGACAACAGTTTTCAGCTGCGCTAACATAATTGTAAAAGGGTTTTCTAATGATCAACTAGCCTTTTAAAATTATAAACTTGGATTAGCTAACAACGTGCCATTGGAACACAGGAATGATGGTTGCTGATAAATGGGCCTCAGTACGCCTATGTAGATATTCCATTAAAAGTCATCCATTAGTAATTAATCATTGGTAATAATTAGTAATAGTAATCAGCCATAGTAATTTACAACAATATCTACACTGCATTTCTGATCAATTTTATATTATTTTAATTAACAAAAAAAAGTGTTTCTTAAAAACCTTTGAAAAATGAAACTGGGAGATAGCATGGAAGCATCTAAAATAAATTATTTATTTATTTCACCTTTATTTAACCAGGTAGGCTAGTTGAGAACAAGTTCTCATTTACAACTGCGACCTGGCCAAGATAAAGCATAGCAGTGTGAACAGACAATAGAGTTACACATGGAGTAAACGATAAACAAGTCAATAACACAGTAGAAAAAAAAGAGAGTCTATATACATTGTGTGCAAAAGGCATGAGGAGGTAGGCGAATAATTACAATTTAGCATATTAACACTGGAGTGATAAATGATCATATGGTCATGTGCAAGAAGATATACTGGTGTGCAAAAGAGCAGAAAAGTAGATAAATAAAAACAGTATGGGGATGAGGTAGGTAAATTGTGTGGGCTATTTACAGATGGACTATGTACAGCTGCAGCGATCGGTTAGCTGCTCAGATACCAGATGTTTAAAGTTGGTGAGGGAGATAAATAGTTCAATCTAGGGAGGATGTTGATATGGATAACATTGATTCTTCTGACTAAGCTAATTGGGATGGAGATCCAGGTTCGGAGGTGATTCTTGATTCGATCCAGGAGAAGTAGTTGAAAAGGCAATTCAGATCTGGTGTTACAAAGATTCCAAGGTATTGAAAGCCTGTGTCTTCCATTGGAACGGGCAGAGTGTCTCCATAGAGCCGGTAAGATTGAGAGGGCAAACAATGGATTTATTCAAATTGATCTTATATCCTGAAAACTTGATGTACTGAGAAATTGTGTCTCAAATGGAAGGGATGAATTTCTCGGGGTTGGATATGTAGTGTAAGACATCATCCACTTAGAGAGAGGAGACAGCGAGCATCCTTGTCTTGTGCCCCATCCCAAAGAAAATCTCTCAGAGTTTAGACCATTAGTAGACACCACCATCCATTTGATAAAGTTTGGGCCCATATTCAACTTTTCTAAGACTGAGAACAGAAAGCTTCACTTCATCCTGTCGAATGTTTATTTTTATTTTATTTGACCTTTTCTTTAACTAGGCAAGTCAGTTAAGAACAAATTCTAATTTACAATGATGGCCTACCCCGGCCAAACCCTAACAACTCTGGACCAATTGTGAACCACCCTATGGTGCAGTAGTTTATGTGTCGGGGGGCTAGGGTCCGTTTGTTGTATCTGGAGTACTTCTCCTGTCCTATTCGGTGCCCTGTGTGAATTTAAGTGTGCTCTCTCTAATTCTCTCTTTCTCTCTCAGAGGACCTGAGCCCTAGGACCATGCCTCAGGACTACCTGACATGATGACTCCTTGCTGTCCCCAGTCCACCTGGCCGTGCTGCTGCTCCAGTTTCAACTGTTCTGCCTTATTATTATTGGACCATGCTGGTTATTTATGAACATTTGAACATCTTGGCCATGTTCTGTTATAATCTCCACCCGGCACAGCCAGAAGAGTACTGGCCACCCCACATAGCCTGGTTCCTCTCTAGGTTTCTTCTTAGGTTTTGGGCTTTCTAGGGAGTTTTTCCTAGCCACCGTGCTTCTATACCTGCATTGCTTGCTGTTTGGGGTTTTAGGCTGGGTTTCTGTACAGCACTTTGAGATATCAGCTGATGTATGAAGGGCTATATAAATACATTTGATTTGATGATACAGCCTGGAATCTAACCAGGGTCTGTAGTGATGCTTCTAGCACTGAGTTGCAGTGCCTTGGACCACTGCACCACTCGGGAGCCAACTGGATGCTTTCTCAGCATCCAGTGAAGCCAGCAGAACAGGGGTCTTTCGTGCGTTTACTTGATCTATAATATCAAAAAGACTGTGAATGTTATCAAAAGAGTACCTGTCTCAAGGCCTCCCGGGTGGCGCAGTGGTTAAGGGCGCTGTACTGCAGCACCAGCTGTGCCACCAGAGACCCTGGGTTCGCGTCCAGGCTCTGTCGTAACCGGCCGCGACCGCGCAGTGGTCGCGGCACTGTACATATGAGATGAGTAATGTAGGGTATGTAAACATTATATTAAGTGGCATTGTTTAAAGTGGCTTGTGATACATTTTTACATCATTTTTCCATTATTAAAGTGGCTGGAGTTAAAAGTTTTGTGAGTGCTTTTGGTGACAAGACAAATTTCTTCAGCCTCCTGAGGTTGAGGTTGAAGAGGCGCTGCTGCGCCTTCACACCATGCTGTCTGTGTGGGTGGACCAATTCAGTTTGTCCTTAATGTGTACGCCGAGGAACTTAAGACTTACTACCCTCTCCACTACTGTCCCGTCGATGTGGATAGGGGGGTGCTCCCTCTGCTGTTTCCTGAAGTCCATGATCATCTGACGTTGAGTGTGAGGTTATTTTCCTGACACAACACTCCGAGGCCCCTCACCTCCTCTCTGTAGGCCGTCTCATAGTTGTTGGTAATCAAGCCTACCACTGTAGTGTCGTCTGCAAACTTTATGATTGAGTTGGAGGTGTGCATGGCCACGCAGTCGTGGGTGAACAGGGAGTACACAGGAGAGGGCTCAGAACGCACCCGTGTGGGGCCCCAGTGTTGGGGATCAGCGGGGTGGAGATGTTGTTACCTACCCTCACCACCTGGGGGACGGCCCGTCAGGAAGTTGAGTACCCAGTTGCACAGGGCGGGGTCGAGACCCAGGGTGACATGGTCCTTGACTAGTCTCTCAAAGAACTTCATGATGACGGAAGTGAGTGCTACGGGGTGGTCGTTTAGCTCAGTTACCTTAGCTTTCTTGGGAACAGGAACAATGGTGGCCTTCTTGAAGCATGTGGGAACAGCAGACTGGGATAAGGATTGATTGAATATGTCCGTAAACACACCAGCCAGCTGGTCTGCACATGCTCTGAGGACGCGGCTGGGGATGCCGTCTGGGCCTGCAGCCTTGCAATGGTTAACACGTTTACATGTTTTACTCACGTCGGCTGCAGTGAAGGAGAGTCCACAGGTTTTGGAAGCGGGCCGTGTCCTCTGTATTGTCCTCAAAGCGAGCAAAGAAGTTGTTTAGTCTGTCTGTGAGCAAGACATCATGGTCTGTGACAGGGCTGGTTTTCCTTTTGTAATCCGTGATTGACTGTAGACCCTGCCACATACCTCTTGTGTCTGAGCCGTTGAATTGAGACTCCACTGTCTGTATATACTATATCTCTATACTATAAATAGCTACACTGTTTGTATTCGGTCATGTTTCCGGTCACCTTGCCCTGGTTAAAAGCAGTGGTTCGCGCTTTCAGTTTCGCACGAATGCTGCCATCAATCCACGGTTTCTGGTTTGGGAAAGTTTTAATAGTTGTGGTGGTTACGACGTCGCCTATGCACTTGCTAATAAACTCGCTAACCGAATCAGCGTATTCGTCAATGTTGTTGTTTGACGCAATGTGGAACATATCCCAATCCATGTGATAGAAGCAATCTTGAAACGTGGAATTAGATTGGTCGAACCAGTGTTGAACAGACCTGAGTGCGGGAGCTTCCTGTTTTAGTCTCTGTCTATAGGCTGGGAGCAACAAAATGGAGTCGTGGTCAGCTTTTCCAAAAGGGGGGTGGGGGACGGCCTTATATGCGTTTAGGAAGTTAGAATAACAATGATCCAGGGTTTTACAAGCCCTGGTAACACAATCAATATGCTGATAGAATTTAGGGAGTCTTGTTTTCAGATTAGCCTTGTTAAAATCCCCAGCTACAATGAATGCAGCCTCGGGATGTGGTTTCCAGTTTACATAGAGTCAAATAAAGTCCGTTCAGGGCCGTCAATGTGTCTGCTTGGGGGAGAATATA
The DNA here is from genome assembly GCF_021184085.1 of Oncorhynchus gorbuscha. Taxonomy (NCBI): domain Eukaryota; kingdom Metazoa; phylum Chordata; class Actinopteri; order Salmoniformes; family Salmonidae; genus Oncorhynchus; species Oncorhynchus gorbuscha. The sequence continues at coordinate 37,771,409 of NC_060198.1, read as the reverse complement.
TGCGGCTGTGATTATAATTGTGTGTAGTTGTCTGTCCATGTAGTGACCAATGTATGGAATGCTTCATTTGATAGCATGGAGGTGTTGAATTTCCAGCTCTTTGATCAAGGGATGCTTTTACAAAGGTCAAAGCAGAGGCGGATAAAGGCATGATCTGAAAGTCAGATTGTTCAAGCGGCAGAATTCATGAACATTTTTAGAGATAAAAATGTAATATATACGAGAGTAGGTGCACATCACTATTTTAAATGATTTTGTCACATATTGTGTAGACTTTGGACTCATGCAGGTAACTTGAACTAATTTAGCCTACATAATTTTTCAGCATTTGCTATCCATTATTCATTTGTCAACCTCTATAAAAAGATATGTTGATATGTTATGTTGAAACAAGATGGAGGGAAAGTTGGAGCATATCTAATGACATTACAGTTAACTGACATTTACACTTAATCCAGTAGAAACTAATATATAGAATATATTATACACAACACGAGACTAAATTCACAAATCCTACAGCACAATGGCAGAGTCATGTCTTGAGTGATGAGAAGAGAATTGTCCAGCCCATTGGGTCTCTCACTACACCCCCCTATGTCATGTCTTGAAATATGCAGACAGAAGGATTAAAAGTACATTTACATTGTAATACCTATAACAGTCAACTTTCTAGCTCCGCCAACAACTTCCAGACTATATAATTCCCAGAAAGCATGGATTATTGAGTCATTATTAGTTTTACACTCATCTTCAAAAAACTTTATCTGAAGACTTGGAAATCAAATCAATACACCAATCATTAACACTTTTTTTTAAATAGCATGGGCGACAGAAAATAAAACAAATTGATACAATTTCAGGCCAAGTGGCAAACAATAATACAAGCACTATGGCAAACAATAATACAGGCACTAGGGATGGGGGTGTGAGCATGCGGGTCTGGGCAGATGAGATGTAGTCATTTTAGTGTGTGTCTGGAAGTTGTTGTTCTTATTTATAAATTCGTATATGGAATGACTGTAAAATAAAAAAATAATGCACACCAATACCTGACATGAAACAGGAGAATGAGCATAACACTGCAGGGTCTAATAGTGATACTCACATAAGGGGAGTAGAGCTCCCCGGTCTCTGTGATGCCTCCTGCCATGATGGGCAACAATACTGGAGATCACAACCTGGGAGATACAGTAATGGCAAATCCTAAATCAAATTATTCACAAAACTGTGTCCTACCAATTATATAAAATGTTTCACTTTCATAGATACCGCTTTTATACAAATCTAGTTGACTGTAGCTTCCTGACAGCCGTCAGGAAAAATGCAGGACACCTTGTGAGAGAGCAGATAGCTAGCTAGCACTGATAACTATTCCATGCCATCACACTAGTGATGCAGTCTTTAGTAGTTGGCTAAGGCCATTCGATCTGCTGCTATGTGGCATAAATGTATTGCACTCACTAGGTAACGTCAGTTGGCTAACGCTAGCTAGCTAAACAACCTATCCTAGCTGACCTACAGCAGTAAGTAGCTAGCACTGTCTAGACACATTCTCCAGTCTAACGTTAATGTTACTGTAGCTAGTACCATAATGTGTACTGTAGCTAAATGTAGTACGAGCTGGTTATCTAGCTACGTGTATCACCTCTAGACATTGTTGTCAAGCACTTGCAACAGTATTTTAAAAAGTCAAAGTAAGATGTAAACAACACACACCTGCGTTCAGTGAATCTTTTTCAGGGTAACTAAACCAGAAAGCTAAATTTCAAGCCAACAAGACAGCGAATGGCAATAATAAAAAACTCGTGCAGAAAAGAAACATCCTCCGCCAATAAACATGTTTTGTCCATTCTGTCTCATGCACATTCAATGGCTGTGTAGACAGCAGGGGTGTAATTATTAGCCAAACGGTTTCAAAACGAGAGTTTCTATTGGACAAATCAAGGTAGGTCCCTCCCCCGTTTCGTTCCGTTTGCAACCATTAAATAAATGTTTTGCAACAGAATTGGCGTAATGAATTTTTCGTTAAAATGTATGACAACAAACATGTGATTTTGGTCTTAATTTAAGGTTATGGTTATCATTGTGGCTAAGGTTAAAATTTAAAATAACAATTTTAGGGGTTTATGACTTTATCTAGTATTTAGTAGGTCACGAGACAACAAAATTCGGAACGTCACCGTGAGTCAAATCAAAGATTCTGGATATACTGACAAGATACAGGTCTCTCCGCCCTAACGATTGAGTCGGTGTCCATAAAGCGGCACGGTGGGCTGTCTAGCGGCCTATTTTCTTTGCATTGGTGAATACATGTGATTATTGTAATCATATTTTTAATATTCGATGACTGTATTTGACGTCAAATGTCTGTATTAAATGGAGAGATATGTTACTGCCGCATTCAAAACAACTGGGAACTCGAAAATCTCTGACTTCCGTGCGTTCAAAGAACTGGCAACCTGGGGGGGGGGGGGGGGGATAGCTCCGACTGGGAAACGGTCATCTAACTCTGAATTCGAACTCGGGCCGCTTTCTTTTATTTTATTATTATTTATTAACAACAAATCAATACATAAAGCACGAGGGAACACAAGCATACATAGATTACAAACGATGGACAATCGAGCTAGGGGGGTACAATATCACATTACAATTACACAAGGACCTTAAGGGACACACATATACTTAAAATTCTAACAGCTTTTTTGTTAGTAGAGCATTTAACCGTCTTAAAATACAGTTCAATTTATTTTTGTATGGTACGAAAATGTGGTTTTCTGTTTGTAAATTTACATTTGTGTATATGAAATTTGGCCAAAAGAATAATGAAATGAACTACATAAAAATGTTTCAGCTTATTTCTATCATATGTAAAGAATCCAAACAGTACATCTCTCCACAATAGTGTAAAATCTTCATACATGTGTTCAATTATAAACCTAGTGATGTCTTGCCACAGTTCTTACATGCATATAATGCCCAAAAAAGATGCAACACTGTTTCTGGGTGGTCATTACAAAAGTTGGAATTTGAGATGATGTTTTCCTTAACCTTCTTCATATAGTGGTTGGCAGGATAATATTTATGAATAATTTTAAAGGAAACTTCCTTCATTTTGTTAACAAGTAGGTATGTGTGTGGCAACATCCAAACTTTTTCCAACAGATATTATCAATTAATCCATTGTAAATTAAGGACCATGACAAGAAAATCTGCTGATGAAAAGCAGAAAGTTTCACTGGAACTTTGTCAATATTATAATTGCAAAACAACATGAAGTTAAGGCCACCAAAAGTAGAGACATGATGAGGAATAAAATTCCAGATATAAGTGGGTCTTCTTAGGAATTGTTTTATCCAATTGATCTTAAAAGTATTATTTAAAGTAGTAAAGTCCAGAAAATTCAGTTCACCATTCTCATAAGTGTTCATTACAACAGTTTTCCTTTCTCTAAAGAAAGTTGAAAAGCATCTGGTCTTTCTCCTTGCTTATTTTACTGTCAAGATATAAAGATAGAGCACCATATGTTAGTCTAGAGATACCTTTGACCTTGGTTATTAAAGATAAGTCCCTCGGTAGCCATTGATGTAGCTTCTTCTGGTTTTTTTTAATAAGAGGGTTAAAATGTAGTAAGCCTCTAGACTTATGATCCTTTGTAATGGTTATGCCTAAATATGTAAGTTCTTCTTTTACTGAAATACCTTAATATGAAGGTGTCACACAATCTTTGACAGCTATGAGTTCACATTTATTAATGTTAAGATAGACCAGACACTTTGGAAAAGGATTGTATCACATTGATCGATATGGGAATTTGATATGGGAATTTGGTTAGCATCTTTCAGAAAAAGTGTAGTATCATCAGGCAGCTGGCTTATAATAATTTATTTACCAGCTATGGTAATTAGCAAGAAGTTGTGTGATTAATAAAAACAGGTACGGAGAGATAGGACAACCTTGCCTAATTCCTCTCTTTAACTCAAATCTAGGTGAGGTGCCATATTTCAATTTGATAGAGCTGTTACCATTTGCATAGAGAGTCCCCAAATCCCCAAAGCCAAATCTCTCAAGGGAGTGGAAGAGAAACTGATGCTCTACTGTGTCAAATGCTTTATAAAAATCAAAAAATAATATGAAGTTATTTGGTCGAGTAGTCAAGTATGACTAATACTAGTCTGACATTGTTAGAAATATGTCTGTTCCTCATGAAGCCAGACTGTGTTTCATCAATGATTGCATCCAGGACTTTTAAAATTATTTTTGCAAGTAGTAAGGATAATATCTTAAAATCATTATTAAGAAGACAAATTGGATGCCAGTTATCGATGAGCAGCACTTCTTTTTTAGGCTTAGGTATCAGTGTTATTAACCCCTGACTCATTGTAGGAGGGAGAACATTGTTTTTAATACTCGCTAAAACAAAAATACTTCAAATAGGAAGGGAGCTACTTGTTCAGAAAATAATTTGTAAAATTCTGATGTAATTCCATCAATACCTGGTGATTTATTGTTCTTTAGATGTTTGATAGACTCTCATCTCTTCAACTTTGATGGGTTCATCACACTGTTTAGATTCTATATCACTGATATATCACTCGGGCCGCTTTATAGAACTCCGACCGAAAGATCACTGACATCATGATTTGACCTCGTATTTTCCAGTTCCCAGTTGTGTTTGAATGCGGCATAAACTAGACTCGTCATGCTATGAATATGCATAGCTATTTCGAGACGCCTGTTTCAGCTAAAACTGAAATTCCCGATCACACATATAGGCGTGGTCATGGCGAAATTGGTTAGCTAAGATCATGCATAGAAAACGTCCTCGGGTCTTCCGCGCCGTACTGCGCATGTACAAGCCGTCAAATCAAAGGCATGTAATCATTTATTTATGTATTTAACCTTTAACTGCGCAAGTCAGTTAAAAACAAATTCGTATTTACAATGACAGCCTAGGAACAGTGGGTCAACTAGCTTTTTCAGGGACAGAACGACCGATTTTTACCTTGTCAGCTCGGGGATTCAATCTAGCAACCTTTTTTGATATAACCTTGTATATAAAGTTCTTTATTGACGAAAATGAAAACGTATCAGTTTGTCACTCTCATGAGGTTGGAGTAATAAGTTCAGCTACGTAAGACATTGGCTCGAAGTTAGGTAGTGCCTTTAGATTTCGAGAAAATACAAAATGTTCACTTCTCTCATTGACTTCTCAAACCCCAAACCTTGGGCTCATCTGTTTCTCAAGCGTTCCCGGAAGTCTCGCGATGTTGCGCTTCTGGGTTTAGAAACTCTGTGGAAAGACTTCCATACCGAAGTGACTTACGGTACCTCAGTATTTTTTATTATTATAATTTTGTTGAAATTCCATACATTTTGAAGGATACAAATTCAAATGTGTTACAAAAATCTATACATCCTTCTTAAAAATTGTAACACAAAACAAACACAAAAACAAAGAGGGTTTTTACAGACAAATCTATTTGAAAAGCTTAAACGAGTATGAATTTATTTCCTTACCTTCTTATTTTTACCTTTATTTAACCAGGCATAGTATTCAATATGGCAAAGTCATTATTTAAATCTATTTTTTTTTACCTTTATTTAACCAGGCAAGTCAGTTAAGAACACATTCTTATTTTCAATGACGGCCTAGGAACAGTGGGTTAACTGAACGACAGATTTGTACCTTGTCAGCTCGGGGGTTTGAACTCGCAACCTTCTGGTTACTAGTCCAATGCTCTTACCACTAGGCTACGCTGCCACCCCATCTTAAAATAGGATTTTGTTCTTTAAAAAATGCATTTTATTGATGTAATGTTTAGCAAGAATTACAATCAAATTCATCACATACTTCTAGTGGAGAATCTTGGACTATCAAAATCAAAAAGACAATCACTTGCAGATGGATGTTCCTACCAAGTCCAGCCGAAGATCCACCCAGAACATAGTCACATACACACATTGGAATACAAATGCCCAAGTGATTCTGTCCCAGATTGACATTTCTCATCAACATGTATAATATGATTACAAATACTTTCATTGGAGGGGTAATATGAGTTATTTTGGCCAATTTACAACACATTGCAAGTCCCACCAACATTTTGCTATATAAAATAAAAAGCTTCTCTAATGAATTCATTATTGACATTTTGATCAATGATTGAGAAACTGATCATATTTACTATGGTTGAATTTACAAGTGATGGATCTGTATGGACCCTAGTTTGTTTCAAAAGTGTTCGATCACCATCTGGTATTGCTTTTCACACCATTTCATATTCCTTTGGTGAGACAGGGAGCTGATACATTCTCAAAAAGTGATTGTACATATACAGATGTCCATTGGAGTTGAGCAGCTGGCCCACAAGTAAAATGTCCTTCCTTAACAAATGTTCCAAAAACAGTGACTTGTTTTTATATTTTATGACAAGACTATTCCATATAACATACTTATGTGGGGGGGGGTGTTTGTATAAAAGGGACCAACAATTAAGCATTTGTTTGTGGAAATCAGCCAGTTTAACAGGACATTTTGTCAACTGCATAAGGACACTGCAAAAGGAAACTTAAACCACCAAATGTATTGAAAGTAAGATTTGGTATTGTAAACCCAAAGCTGTTTGGGTCTTTAAAGTAATGCTTTATCCAATACATTTTTAAGAATTGGTTAAAAGTAGTAAAGTCCAACATGACCATCCTCATGTCTTGCTGCTTTTTGTTCTATGTTGCTCTGTCTGTATGCTACGTCTTGCTTGTCCTATGTTGCTCTGTCTGTATGCTGTCTTGCTTGTCCTATGTTGCTATGTTCTGCTTGTTCTATGCTGCTATTGTCTATATTGTAATTGTTTTTAATAACCTGCCCAGGGACTGCGGTTGAAAATTAGCCGGCTGGCTAAAACCATCACTGTTACTGAAACGTTGATTAATGTGCACTGTCCCTGTAAAAATAAAAAAATTAACTAAACTAAACACGCTGTTTGTAAGAACATATTTTTCCCTTTGTGAGGTTTATTTTTCCATCTAATTGGGAGCAAATAGATTTGGGACTATTAAGACCCCCCCCCCGCCCCAAAAAACACCAATTATTTCTTTGGCCGCCTCTCCTTCCAGTTCTCTGCTGCCAATGACTGGAACGAACTACAAAAATCTCTGAAACTGGAAACACTTATCTCCCTCACTAGCTTTAAGCACCAACTGTCAGAGCAGCTCACAGATTACTGCACCTGTACATAGCCCACCTATAATTTAGCCCAAACAACTACCTCTTTCCCAACTGTATTTAATTTATTTATTTTTCTCCTTTGCACCCCATTATTTTTATTTCTACTTTGCACATTCTTCCATTGCAAAACTACCATTCCAGTATTTTACTTGCTATATTGTATTTACTTTGCCACCATGGCCTTTTTTGCCTTTACCTCCCTTCTCACCTCATTTGCTCACATTGTATATAGACTTGTTTATACTGTATTATTGACTGTATGTTTGTTTTACTCCATGTATAACTCTGTGTTGTTGTATCTGTCAAACTGCTTTGCTTTATCTTGGCCAGGTCGCAATTGTAAATGAGAACTTGTTCTCAATTTGCCTACCTGGTTAAATAAAGGTGAAATAAAAATAAAATAAATAAAGACAAGAGAACGCATAAGAGGCTCTAGACAAGCCTTAGTCAGCAAAACTCTTCCTTGAATGGACAAATCTCTGCCTAACCATGAGTTAAACTTATTTTTTTATAGCTGAGACATAGGGGCAAAGATTAATGTTCTTCTCTCCTTTTCTTTTGTAATTGTTATCTCTAAATAAGTTTGTGTCTGATTGGAATACTGCCAGCTTCAGTGATATCAGTACCTTTCAATGCTAGAATGTCACACTTTTTCAAATTCAGATTTAAATATGAGATCTTTGAAAAAGTTATGATTACATTAAAGGCTAGAGGAACTTCCAAATGGTTTAAAAGAAATAGTGGTATCATCTGCCAATTGGGATATCTTAATTTCTCTTTCATCTATCTATCTTAATACCTGTAAATTAATTCTGGGATACTAGTAGATGTAAAAACTGAGCTGTCAAGAGGTAGAGGAATGGACTATTGGGCAACCTTGCCTCACTCTTTTGTTGACTTCAAATTTAGGTGATGTACTATTGGCATGTTTTAGAGCGCTATTACCTCCATTGTATAGAGTTCTTATTGAGTTCATTAAAGAAATGTCCAAATTTTGTGGAGGGTATAAAAAAACAGTATGGCTTACAGTGTCAAAGGTCTTCTGGAAATATAGAAAGAGCCAACAAATCCATATGTAAATGTGCATTACATGGGTGGGGTTATATCCTTCCTGTTTGGCCCTGTCCGGGGGTGTCCTCGGATGGGGCCACAGTGTCTCCTGACCCCTCCTGTCTCAGCCTCCAGTATTTATGCTGCAGTAGTTTGTGTCGGGGGGCTGGGGTCAGTTTGTTTATCTGGAGTACTTCTCCTGTCCTATTCAGGTGTCCTGTGTGAATCTAAGTGTGCGTTCTCTAATTCTCTCCTTCTCTCTTTCTTTCTCTCTCTCGGAGGACCTGAGCCCTAGGACCATGCCCCAGGACTACCTGACATGATGACTCCTTGCTGTCCCCAGTCCACCTGGCCATGCTGCTGCTCCAGTTTCAACTGGCCTGGGCCCTAGGACCATGTCTCAGGACTACCTGACATGAGGACTCCTTGCTGTCCCCAGTCCACCTGGCCATGCTCCTGCTCCAGTTTCAACTGTTCTGCCTTACTATTATTCAACCATGCTGGTCATTTATGAACATTTGAACATCTTGGCCACGTTCTGTTATAATCTCCACCCGGCACAGCCAGAAGAGGACTGGCCACCCCACATATGCTCTCTCTAATTCTCTCTTTCTTTCTTTCTCTCTCTCGGAGGACCTGAGCCCTAGGACCGTGCCCCAGGACTACCTGACATGATGGCTCCTTGCTGTCCCCAGTCCACCTGACTGTGCTGCTGCTCCAGTTTCAACTGTTCTGCCTTATTATTATTTGACCATGCTGGTCATTTATGAACATTTGAACATCTTGGTCATGTTCTGTTATAATCTCTACCCGGCACAGCCAGAAGAGGACTGGCCACCCCACATAGCCCGGTTCCTCTCTAGGTTTCTTCCTAGGTTTTGGCCTTTCTAGGGAGTTTTTCCTAGCCACCGTGCTTTTACACCTGCATTGTTTGCTGTTTGGGGTTTTAGGCTGGGTTTCTGTACAGCACTTTGAGATATCAGCTGATGTACGAAGGGCTATATAAATAAATTTGATTTGATTTGATTTGATTTGATTTGATTTGATTACCGTATTGTGCAGCTGGTCATCTAGGTTTGTAACTGAAGACTTCCCATCCCCATGAAGAAAAACAATGCACAATACAGTAATTGAGTACATTGAGACATCAAGTGGTTTGTGATTATGTGATAATGTGGCTCAGTTGGTAAAGCATGGCACTTACAATGCTAGATTTGTGGGTTCTATACCCACGGGGGAAAAGTATGAAATAAGATGCATTTGCAAAGTATTTAAATAAACTGGAAAACATATATCAAGCAAGTATTTTTATATTCCACAAGTATTATCATATTAACTGTTTTGTACAGATAATTATCTGACTCAGGTTATAAATGCTGGTAAACACTCAAATACAGTTAGTTCAAATGTTTTCACAAAACTAGTGCACTGGGCTTTTACTAGGCCTGTATTAGTGGACCGATATAGACATCTTCAGCATGGGCATTTGTTGTTGTTGTATTAACAACTAAAACTCATACAAGAGGTCACTGGGTATTTTTAGTAATTGAAACTGCTGGTAAACAGTTCTTACTTTGTAATACTTATGGTTATAACTCAAGAAATGCAAATTTAAAAAACTTTTGGAAGACCTAAAAGAGAATACAGATTCACTCCAAGATCATTTTCCTACTGCAAAGCTGATATTTGGGGGAGACTTTAATATGGTTCTACACAATAGCATAGACAGATATCCTCCTAGAGGACATGATTCAGGTATAAGATTATCTGTATTCTGTAATTGCATGAATATTATTGATATTTATTTATTTTACTAGGCAAGTCAGTTAAGACAAATTCCTATTTACAATGACGGCCTACCTCAGCCAAACCCTAACAATGCTGGGCCAATTGTGCACCCCCTTATGGGACTCCCAATCACGGCCGGTTGTGATACAGCCCGGAATCGAACCAGGGTCTGTAGTGACGCCTCTAGCACTGAGATGCAGCCAACAAGTGCTCAGCTTATGTGAGAACTCCTTCAAGACTTTGGAAAAGCATTCCAAGTGAAGCTGGTTGAGAGAATGCCAAGTGTGCCAAGCTGTCATCAAGGCAAAGTGTGGCTACTTTGAAGAAACTCAAATATAAAATATATTTAGATTTGTTTAACACTTTTTTGGTTACTACATGATTCCATGCGTTATTCCATAGTGCTGATGTCTTCACTATTATTCTACAATGTAGAAAATAGTTTATTTTAATGGAATGAGTAGGTGGCCGAACCTTCGATCGGTACTGTTTATAAATGTCCTTAATGTATACTTTTTAAGAGAAGACTAATGTTAAATACTTGAAAACATTTAATTTTGTCCTTGAAACATTGAATGTAAATACTGTAGAATTCCATTCATCCCTATGGAGGACTGCTCCTATTGGGGAGTGCCAATATGGCTGACAGGTGGCTTCAAAGCCTCTCAATGGCCAATACATAGCATCATCAATCTTTATGTAGATAAAGATTCATATAGATAATTGGTTAGACCTGATGACTTGTTTCTGGGCATCAGTTTAGCCAGCTAATGTTGCCATGACATCGCCTACAAGTCTGATCAAGCATGGTAAGGGATTTCTATCTTCATACATGTAGTATCTGGGATCTACATCTGTTTATATTAGTTACTATGCTGTTACTAAGCAGTAATGTATTACGGCAGTGTTACGTTACAACACCTAATAGGAAATGCACATGCGCACTAGGGTGCCGGGAACTGTAGAGCACGAGGGGTTTTTGACTAAATGAAAACTAACTGTACTCCTGTCTCCTGCCTGGTCATTTCTCCACAACACAAATATTACAATACTGTACTGGCTTTGGCTATAGTAATGGCATCTTTTTTTGTATGCACTGGATGCGTTGCCCTGCTCAGACGTTGCATGCATCAACCAATAGTTACGTGAGATTTGGCACCAGATTGCTATAATATATTGGGTGTGTTCCTCTGCCCAGGCATTGCTGACTCCTTGCAGATCTTACAACACCTGGATAGGCATTTTACATATCAACTAACCACATCATATGTTGTAGCAATGGCATGCAACCATTGGTTGTTTCATACAACGTGTGAGCAGAGGAACGCGACCATGATGTGGTTAGCTGATACGCAAAATACCTATCCAGATGTTATAAGATCTGCCAGAGGTCCGGACAACAGGTCCTCCAATTTGACACACTGAAGTTTGTCTGAGAAGTAGTTGGTGAACCAGGCGAGGCAGTCATTTGAGAAACCAAGGCTTTTGAGTCTGCTGATAAGAATGTGGTGATTGACAGAGTCAAAAGCCTTGGCCAGGTCGATGAATACGGCTGCACAGTATTGTCTTATATCGACAGCGGTTATGATATTGTTTAGGACCTTGAGCATGGCTGAGGTGCACCCATTACCAGCTCAGAAACCAGATTGCATAGTGGAGAAGGTATGGCGGGATTCAAAATGGTCGGTGATCTGTTTGTTAATTTGGCCTTCGAAGACCTTAGAAAGGCAGGGTAGGATAGATATACGTCTGTAACAGATTGGGTCTAAGTGTTTCCCCCTTTAAAGAGGGGGATGACCGCGGCATAATTCCAATCTTTGGGGATTTCAGACGATACAAAGGAGAGGTTGAACAGGATAGTAATAGGAGTTGCATCAATTGCGGCATTTCATTTTAGAAAGAGAGGGTACAGATTGTCTACCCCGGCTGATTTGTAGGGGTCCAGATTTTGCAGCTCTTTCAGAACATCAGCTATCTGGATTTGTTTGGATGAAGAAGAAATGGGGGAGGCTTGGTGAATTTGCTGTGGGGGGTGCAGGACTGTTGACCGGGGTAGGGGTAGCCAGGTGGGAAGCATGGCCAGCCGTAGAAAAATGCTTATTGAAATTCTCAATTCTGGTGGATTTATCGGTGGTGAGTGTTTCCTAGCCTCAGTGCAGTGAGCAGCTTGGAGGAGGTGCTCTTATTCTCCATGGACTTTAGTGTCCCAGAACCTTTTGGAATTTGTGCTACAGGATGCAAATTTCTGTTTGAAAAAGCTAATCTGCCTGTGTATATTGGTTCCTAATTTCCCTGAAAAGTTGCATATCGCGGGGGCTATTTGATGCTAATGCAGTACGCCACATAATGTTTTTGTGCTGGTCAAGGGTAGTCAGGTCTGGAGTGAACCAAGGGCTATATCTGTTCCTGTTTTTTTTTTTAAATGAATGGGGCATGCTTATTTAAGATGGTGAGGAAAGCACTTTTATAGAATAACCAGGCATCCTCTACTGACGGAATGAGGTCAATATCCTTTCAGGATACCCGGGCCAGGTCGATTAGAAAGGTCTGCTCGCTGAAGTGTTTTAGGGAGCGTTTGACAGTGATGAGGGGTGGTCGTTTGACCGCAGACCCATTACGGATGCAGGCAAAGAAGGCAGTGATCGCTGAGATCCTGGTTGAAGACAGCAGAGGTGTGTTTGGAGGGCAGGTTGGTTAGGATAATATCTATGAGGGTGCCCATGTTTACATATTTGGGGTTGTAACTGGTAGGTTCATTGATAATTTGTGTGAGATTGAGGGCATCTATTTTAGATTGTAGGACGGCCGGTGTGTTAAGCATGTCCCAGTTTTTGTCACCTAACAGCACAAGCTCTGAAGATAGATGGGTGGCAATCAATTCACATATGGTTTCCAGGGCACAACTGGGTGCAGGTGGTGGTCTATAGTAAGTGGCAACAGAGAGAGACTTGTTTCTGGAAAGGTGTATTTTTAAAAGTAGAAATCAAATTGTTTGGGCACAGACCTGGATAGTATGACAGTAGATTGCAACTCCGCCCCCTTTTGCAGTTCTATCTTGTCTGAAAATGTTGTAGATAGGGATGAAAATGTCAGGGTTTTTGGTGGCCTTTCTAAGCCAGGATTCAGACATGGCTAGGACATCTGGGTTGGCAGAGTGTGCTAAAGCAGTGAATGAAACAAACTTAGGGAGGAGGCTTCTAATATTAATATGCATGAAACCAAGGCTTTTACGGTTACAGAAGTCAACAAATGAGAGCGCCTGGGGAATGGGAGTGGAGCTAGGCCCTGCAGGTTCTGGATTAACCTCTACATCACCAGAGGAACAGGAGGAGTAGTATAAGTGTACAGCTAAAGCCTATAAGAATTGATTTTCTCCATTGCGTTCGGAACAGAGTAAAAGGAGCAGGTTTCTGGGCACGGAAGAATAGATTCAAGGCATAATGTACAGACAAGGTTATGGTAGATTGTGAATACAGTGAAAGTAAACATAGGCATTGAGTGACGATGAGAGAGGTATTGTCTCTAAAGACACCATTTAAACCAGGTCACTGCATGTGTGGGAGGTGGAACAAAAGGGTTTTCTAAGGCATATTGAGCAAGGCTGGAGGCTCTACAGTGAAATAAGACAATAGTCACTAACCAAAACATCAATGGACAAGGCATATTGACATTAGGGAGAGGCATGCGTAGCCGAGTGATCATGGAGCTAGGCGGGTTGGAGACACGGCGATTCAGACAGCTAGCCGGGGCTAGCAGAAGTGCCTTAGGGGGACGTCGGGACGGAAGAATCAGTTGTAGCCCCCTCGGGCGGTTACGTCGGCAGACCAGTCGCGATGGATCGGCAGGGCTCTGTGTAATAAAAGGGTTCAGGCCAATTGGCAAAATAGGTATTGTAGCCCAAGAAAATTGGCTGATGGACCTCTTCAACTAACAGTCCGATATGCTCTAAACGGCTAGCAGACGGGCAATTCAGGGGAAGTCGCGATGGAGGAGATTGTTGAAAACCCCCTCAGACGGATTACGTCGGTAGACCAGTTGTGAAGGATCGGCGGGGCTCCGTATCGGCAGTAAAAGGGGTCTAGGCCAATTGGCAAAACAGGTATTGTAGCCCAAGGAATGGCTGATGGACCTCTTCAGCTACTATGAAGGACCCAAAACTCAGGAACCACACCTGTGTGGAAGCACCTGCTTTCAAAATACTTTGTATTCCTCATTTACTCAAGTGTGGCAGTTACCTATAAGTGGTGGTAGTAATGCATACACTCTTAGAAAAAAAAGGGTTCCAAAAGGGTTCTTTGGCTGTCTCCATAGCAGAACCATTTTTGGTTCCAGTGGAAAGGGCTCTACATGTGACAAGGGCTCTACATGGAACCCTCTGAGGAAATGGTTCTACCTGAAACCAAAAAGGGTTCTTCAAAGGGTTCTCCTATTGGGACAGCCAAAGAACCCTTTTAGATAGCACTTTTTTTCTAAGAGTGTACCATGTATATGTACTAACAGAAATGCAATTGCACACTCCCTAACAAACTGCTGACATTATTGAAATAACCAGATTAAGCTATAAACACCACAGTACCATATACTACATGCCTTTTTGTTTTTCATCCAAAACATTTTTTAGCTCTTGTTTTATGAGGTTTGGGGCTTACAAATTATAATCCAATCATAATATTTTGTACCCCTAGCCTACAATGTAATTTGTTGACTCGGGGCAACATTGCAGTATTAAAGGGTAGGAAAATACGAAGTTTTGCTATTTATTTGTAATATTTGTTCAAAGCAAGTATTAACTTAACTTCAGATTGGCCTACACACAACATCCCATAATGTAAAAGTGGAATTATGTTTTTCAATTATTATTATTTTACAAATGAAAGGCTGAAGTGTCTTGAGTCATTAAGTATTCAACCCCTGTGTTATAGCAAGCCTAAATAAATTCAGGAATATAAATGTGCTCAACCAGTCACATAATAAGCATGGACTCACTCTGTGTGTCATGTTTTGTCATTGGTTATCATGTCTTGTCTCTGTGCTTCCCTTCTATTCGTTTCCCTCTGCTGGTCTTATTAGGTTCTTTCCCTCTTTCTATCCCTCCCTCTCTCCCTCTCTCGCTCTCTCTCTCTCCCTATCGTTCCATTCCTGCTCCCAGCTGTTCCTCATTCTCCTAACTACCTTATTTACTCTTTTCACACCTGTCCCCTATTTTGCCCTCTGATTAGAGCCACTATTTCTCCCTCTGTTTTCCGCTTCTGTCCTTGTCGGATCCTTGTATGATGTTCGCTGTTCTGTGTCCTTGTCTCGCCCTGTCGTGTTTTACCTTCTTCAGATGCTGCGTGTGAGCAGGTGTCTAGGTCTGCTACGGCCGGTGCCTTCCCGAAGCAACCTGCAGTCTATGGTCGAGTCTCCAGTCAGTCCTCTCTACTGACGAGTGGATTTCAGTTTTCCTGTTTTGTTTTCACCTTGATATATCCAGGATTATCACTTTTGTCAAATACTGGAATAAAGACTCTGTTTTCGTTAAGTCGCTTTTGGGTCCTCATTCACCAGCATAACACTGTGTGCAATAATAGTGTTTAACATGATTTTAGAATGACTACCTCATCTCTGAACCCCACACATATAATTATCTTTCTAGCAGTGAATTTCAAACACAGATTCAACCACATCACGCGATGACATCTATCTCCTAACCTTAACAGGATAATGGCGGACGGAAGACAGGGTGGTGCCGCTTCTCATACAAATGCTGTTATTTGATCTAAAACATCAGGTGTACGCCGACCCCAGCTAAGTAACTCAAGCAAAGACTTAAAGCGCAATTATGTGTTTTATCTCCAGTACTTGGCCATGATTGTCAGTTATGTAGCTGCTCTACTGATAATCTCAGTGCCTCCTTGCTGGGATGACACAATAAATCTACTGCAGGAGAATATCAACACCAAACACATTGGTTCACCGTTCCACGGGAGCGGACAGTACACAGCATACCATAATGTTCTGAATAATGGAGTGGAAAGCAGTGGATGGCCTCGTCCACTGATCGTCGCCGCTGTGGAAGTAGGTGAGTGCTATGGTCCCATGGTTTCTCTCGACTCGCCCGGCTCCAAGATAGATTTTGACTCTTCAAACATACCCAAGTCGTTATATGCGATCCCTGACTCTGTTTCTGGTACGCAAGATGTTTAATTAGTTCCCCGCATCCAGTGCAGACGGGAGGGATTGTTAATTGCGCTACCGAACCGAACTGCCCCTAATCAAAACGGCCTAAACCCAGTCAAAAATGTAACTTTTTTCAATGTGTCAATTACTCTCGAGTCATCTTGGGACCCACGAGCTAAGCCCAAGGGACTACTAGGGGGGCACTTGAACATTCGTAGTGTCATTCCAAAAAGTGATACAATTCAACATCTACTCAGACTCCAACCTTGACTTCCTCTGCCTCTCAGAGACATGGCTCCATAAACACTCTCCATATGCTGCTTTGATTGTGCCTGGCTACAATGTTTTCAGGAGAGACAGGATTGAAGGAAGAGGAGGGGGTGTGATGATTTACATTAAAGAACATATTCAATGTAAACAAATTGAGTGGTCATGTCATAATGAAGTAGAATGTATTGGCCTGAATGTTACACTGTCTCCCCAAATGTCTTTTACCCTTATTGGAAAGTATAGGCCACCTTCCACCAAAAGTGTGTTTTTGATCAGTTTAATAACATGCTTAGGGAAGGTGATTTTGGGAAAGAGGTCATCTTAATGGGAGATTTTAATATTAATTATGAAGACAAGTCTTGTAGGAAATCCTCAAACGGATCACTAATACCTTTGACCTTACACAGCTAGTTAAAAAGGGCCAACCAGGGTGACTTGTTGCTCTAAAACACAGATTGATTGTGTTAAGTAATAAACCAGAGTGACTAAATCATTCAATATGGTTACTGAGCTATCTGATTATAATCTGACACTTATAGCCAGAAAGCTGTCTAAGAGCAGGTTTAACCTCTCTACTGTTAGAAAGCCAGATCAACTAAGAATACCTAAGAGTGAATAAAACTATTTTGAAAATGCAATTAAGGGAATTAACTGGAATGTCACCAACACATCTATTTGTCTGTGGTTGTTTCCAAGGGTATGGAAGCCGGCCATAATAACATCCATCTTTAAATCGGGCGACCCTACTGACCTGAGTAACTACAGGCCCATTAGTATACTACCTGTGGTGTCAAAGGTTGTTGAAAAGTGTGTAGCAGAACAACTGATTACCCACCTCAACAACAGCCCCTTCACATTACACTCCATGCAGTTTGGCTTCAGAGCGAAACACTCCACAGGAACGGCCAACTGCTTTCTTCTGGAAAATGTGATGTCCAAGATGGATAATGGGGGCGTAATGGGGGAGTTGTTGGGGCTGTGTTTCTGGACCTAAGGAAGGCTTTTGATACTGTTAACCATGAGATTCTCATCACAAAATTGTCCAAGTTCAACTTTTCCCCCGATGCCTTGAGATGGATGAAATCATACCTTGAAGGCAGAACTCAGTGTGTCAGAGTGAGCAATGAGCTGTCGCCCACTCTTAGATATGATGTGGGCATGCCCCAAGGGTCAATACTGGGGCCCCTCCTGTTCAGCCTGTACATTAATGATCTTTCTTCTGTCTGTACTGGGTCTGAAGTTCAAATGTATACTGATGATAGTGATATATGTGCATGCAAAGAGCAAACAACAAGCTGCACAAGAACTCACTACTGTAATGGTCCAGGTTACGAAGTGACTCAGTGACTCGTGTTTGCATCTCAATTTGAAAAAAACTGTTTGCATGTTCTTCACAGAGGGCAACAGATGCTACTGAGCCAGATGTCTGTGTGTCAGGGGAGAAGCTCCAGGTGGTATCTGATTTTAAGTACCTTGGCATCATACTTGATTCCAACCTCTCTTTTAAAAAGCATGTGAAAAGAGTAATTTAGATAACCAAATTCAACCTAGCTAATTTCCGATTTATAGGAAATTGTTTGACTACAGAGGTAGCAAAACTGTACTTCAAATCTATGATACTTCCCCACTTAACATACTGCTTGGCTAGTTGGGCCCAAGCTTGCTGTACAACATTAAAACCTATTCAGTCTGTCTACAAACAGGCTCTCAAAGTGCTTGATAGGAAGCCTAATGGCCATCATTACTGTTACATCCTCAGAAAGCATGAGCTCCTGAGTTGGGAAAATCTTGTTCAATACACCGACGCATGTCTTGTATTCAAGATCCTAAATGGCCTGGCTCCCCCGCCACTCAGTATTTTTGTTAAACAGAAAACCCATACATATGGCAGCAGATCCACCAGGTCTGCCATGAGGTGACTGTATAGTTCCCTTAAGGAAAAGCACCTTTAGTAAATCCGCTTTCTCTGTGAGAGCTTCCCATGTCTGGAATACACTGCCAGACAACACACATAAGTGCACCACATATCACACTTTCACAAAATGCATGAAGACATGGCTGAAGGTCAATCAGATTTGTGAACATAATCCCTGTGTATTGCCGCTTTCCATGTTGTCTGTAGCTTGTGAGGTGTGGAAACACTGTTGCTTTTATGAATTTTGTCTGGCTGCTTTTTGTTCTATGTTGCTCTGTCTGTATGCTACGTCTTGCTTTTCCTATGTTGCTCTGTCTGTATGCTATGTCTTGCTTGTCCTTTGTTGCTCTGCGTGTGCTCACTGCTCAATGATTGTCTATATTGTAATTGTTTTTAATAACCTGCCCAGGGACTGAGGTTGAAAATTAGCCGGCTGGCTAAAACCGGCACTTTTACTGAAACGTTGATTAATGTGCACTGTCCCTGTAAAAATAAAATAAACTCAAAGACTAGGGAGGTTTTCAAACACCTCCCAAAGAAGGGCACCTATTGGTAGATGGGTAAACATTTTTTTTCAAAAGCAGAGATTGAATATCCCTTGAGCATGGTGAAGTTAATAATTAAAGTTTGGATGGTGTATCAATACACCCAGTCACTACAAAGATACAGGCGTCCTTCCTAACTCAATTGCCGGAGAGCAAGGAAACCGATCAGGGATTTACAACAAAGCACTAAAATAGAACTGCAAACCATGTGGGCAAAGCAATTCACTTTTTGTCCTGAATACAAAGTGTTATGTTTGGAGCAAATCCAATACATTACTGAGTACCACTCTCCATATTTTCAAGCATAGCAGTGGCTGCATCATGTTATGGGTATGCTTGAAGTTGTTAACTGGGTAGTTTTTTCAGGATGAAAAAATAAAAACGGAGCTAGGCACAAGCAAAATCCTGGAGGAAAATCTGGTTCAGTCGGCTTTCCACCAGACACTGGGAGATGAATTCACCTTTCAGCAGGACAATAACCTAAAACACAAGGCCAAGAAGACACTGAATGTTCCTAAGTGGCCGAGTTACAGTTGACTGAAATCTACTTAAATCTATGGAAACACCTGAAAATGGTTGTCTAGCAATGGTCAACAACTAATTTGAGAGTTTGAGAGATTTTGAAAATAATAAATGGGCTAATTTTGCACAATCCAGGCGTGGAAACCTCTTAGACTTACCAAGAAAGACGCACAGCTGTAATCGCTGCCAAAGGTAATTCTAAACTCAGGGGGTTGAATCTGTATCTAACCAAGATATATTAGTGTTTTCTTTCTCAAAGTTTTTACCAATATTATAATTGTTCTTCCACTGACAAAGTATTTTGTGTAGATTGTTGACAAAAAAAATGAAAAATCCATTTTAATTCCACTTTGTAACACAACAAAATGTAGAAAGTCAAGGGGTGTGAATACTTTCTGAAGGCACTGTATAGATTACGTAGTCATAATACATATTACTGAACAAAAATGGAAATACTTCTCTCCTTATACACGCAGCATGTCGGTCTCCTGTAAGACAACTTGTATGGATGATCCTCCAAGTGTTGCATCAAACAGGTCTCGTTCCAGACCAACTACATTGCATCAACCAATGATTGCCATGTTATCAACTGCACAGTTGGGTATCAGATTGATATCATTATTTATATTGATTGATATATTATTATACTTTATATTAATTGTTGATATACTATAATATTGATATCAACATATCATATTTGTATACTGTTTACTCACTGTGTGTATATATATATATACAGTGCCTTGCGAAAGAATTCGGCCCCCTTGAACTTTGCGACCTTTTGCCACATTTCAGGCTTCAAACATAAAGATATAAAACTGTATTTTTTTGTGAAGAATCAACAACAAGTGGGACACAATCATGACGTGGAACGACATTTATTGGATATTTCAAACTTTTTTAACAAATCAAAAACTGAAAAATTGGGCGTGCAAAATTATTCAGCCCCCTTAAGTTAATACTTTGTAGTGCCACCTTTTGCTGCGATTACAGCTGTAAGTCGCTTGGGATATGTCTCTATCAGTTTTGCACATCGAGAGACTGACATTTTTTCCCATTCCTCCTTGCAAAACAGCTCAAGCTCAGTGAGGTTGGATGGAGAGCATTTGTGAACAGCAGTTTTCAGTTATTTCCACAGATTCTCGATTGGATTCAGGTCTGGACTTTGACTTGGCCATTCTAACACCTGGATATGTTTATTTTTGAACCATTCCATTGCAGATTTTGCTTTATGTTTTGGATCATTGTCTTGTTGGAAGACAAATCTCCGTCCCAGTCTCAGGTCTTTTGCAGACTCCATCAGGTTTTCTTCCAGAATGGTCCTGTATTTGGCTCCATCCATCTTACCATCAATTTGAACCATCTTCCCTGTCCCTGCTGAAGAAAAGCAGGCCCAAACCATGATGCTGCCACCACCATGTTTGACAGTGGGGATGGTGTGTGTGTTCAGGGTGATGAGCTGTGTTGCTTTTACACCAAACATAACATTTTGCATTGTTGCCAAAAAGTTCAATTTTGGTTTCATCTGACCAGAGCACCTTCTTCCACATGTTTGGTGTGTCTCCCAGGTGGCTTGTGGCAAACTTTAAACAACACTTTTTATGGATATCTTTAAGAAATGGCTTTCTTCTTGCCACTCTTCCATAAAGGCCAGATTTGTGCAATTAGTCATTTAGGTCAACATTGGATCATTCAGAGATCCTCACTTCTGGAGAGAGTTTGCTGCACTGAAAGTAAAGGGGGCTGAATAATTTTGCATGCCCAATTTTTCAGTTTTTGATTTGTTAAAAAAAGTTTGAAATATCAAATAAATGTCGTTCCACTTCATGATTGTGTCCCACTTGTTGTTGATTCTTCAAAAAAATACAGTTTTATATTTTTATGTTTGAAGCCTGAAATGTGGCAAAAGGTCGCAAAGTTCAAGGGGGCCGAATACTTTCGCAAGGCACTGTATATATATCTCAGTTGCAGAGGTTCAGGGCAGAGCTCACCCAAAAAAATGTTGGCAGAGGGTTTATAGACAAACACTTACCATTGGTCCAGTACACCACAGGCCGCAGACCTGTTGTACTTTCATTTTTCTGTGACAGACTCAAGTGTTCCTGAAGACGATGATAGGAACAGTCCTCCATAGTGGAAACGCCACCTGCTTAGGAGAGTAAACCCTATCTTAGATTACAGAAGACATGGATCACAACTGATACAAATGGTAGTACAATGGATGGGTTATCCGTACGTGGTAGAATATGGGACTCATAAACAAGTTCCATTTTCAATAATGTGCCAAAAATATGTATTATTTTCTTAGAAGCCAAAGACAAACAAGGAGAAAGAGGAGCTGAGAGAAATCAAAAATGACATCTCACCAATTAGAGGAGTGAACACGGAAGCCACAGAGTGCTCATTGCTGTATGTTTAGGCTCACAGGTCCAGCAGAATGGTGTCCAAGTGGGAGAGGGCTGTGTTTTATATGTGTTGGAGAACATTATGTGAGTGTGGCCCAATCACATGGCTAGTTGACTTTACTCAGGGGCATTGTCAGAGGTACAGAGTGTTCAAGCCAAAACCTTCTGGGTCATTCCACAAATTCAGTGCCATTTGAGAAGTGTAACTTAGTCAAATTATTTTGTTGATTTCACCTCCTTTTAGCAATCTGTCATAAAGAGCACATGTTCAACTTCATAAAACATGTTTTCTCATCTAAACAAGTTAAATAAATTACTAGAGTAAGTGCTTATTAAAAGGCTAAATAAAGTAACAACGTGGACTGTAACAGGGTTTAATATGTATTTTTAAATCAGCCATAAATCCCCATGCGACGGGAATGGAAGTGTGTTTGGTGAAACTGGGAGTAGCAATTAAATGCAAGCTTCACAAAAATGAAATTGTAAAAAATTGTCTAGCCTGTCTATGGGTAACAGGGTGACGTGTTATGTTCGACCCGCTCAGTTTTCCACCACAAAACACCAGAAGATGGCAAAGAAAAGACAAAGAGTAGAACCAGCTCACCTGCTTTTACACTGATTTGACTATAATATGTTCAATGTTTTTGAAAATATTTTAAAAGGAATAGTTTAATAGTTTCACCATAGTAAAAATGAGAGTTCATTTCACACAACAGGGTTGACCTGTTATGTGAAATAAATCATAATCTTCAGCAATGACTTCGTCAAAGCAACAAAATAACTAGGGCTTTAAAACAATGGTGGAAACAACAAAACAATTTGGGGATTAAAGTGGGTTAAAATCTTCCTAGAAGTAGCACAGGGTTGATACTGAATTTTGGCACCTTAGCAAGCCTTTCTTCAAATTAAATGAATTCTCCATGTGGTCTATATTAAGGGCACTTCATTTTAAAATGCAATATTGGTGCACAATTTCTACTTAAAATAACAAAAGGATGCAAAAGGCACTTGGAAGGGTCCTTCTATTATGGATCAAATCTCCTCCTAACCTATTGACATAGAGACAATGTGATCCTGAAGGGTGGAGATCCAGTGTATTTATTGTACTGCACATCACAGAAGGACTGATGGACAGGGTTTGCTGGTAAGTTAGAGCTGAGAGGAGCAGGTTGTGGTCAGTAACCTCATCTCAATGTTTTAACACCACTGAGTTTGTGGACTTATATAAGAGAGAAGAATATGTGCTTTACATCTTCAGATTAGGCCACACAAAGGAAATGGAAAGAAAATGTTATTACACAGGCTTACTAGTCCCATAGATTTCAGACAGAATGTCATAAAGGGTAGAATAAAGGTTGTTTTCTTTATGTAATGAGTAGAAGTGTATGGTAGGCACTACTTGGGTTTGGGGGGATTGGTTTTGTTAGGAAGAACCATGAGAACAATGCAACAATAACTCAACCACAAAGACAATGCGAAGATAAATGGTGGCCTGTAGCTGTAGAGTTTTACAAGCAATTTGAAACAAAAACAAGAGAACAGGAGTCAGGTAACAACAACAAAAGGCCAGTCAGTAAAGCTGATTGGATCTAAAATATGGGCAGATAGACAAAAATAAAGGGCTGAGATATATACGTATGATCTACACATACCGCATCTATACCAAGTGCATACATAGTGAAGCCACTCGTGATACAGTATATGAATACCAGAAAACCAATGGTGGTGATGAGATAAAGGCAGAAGAAAACCGAGCCAATTCGGTTCAAAATCTTCAGAGGCGTTACAAAACCATGCTTGGTATAAGACATGGTGACATTGTTTGGAGAGGTGACAATGTAGGTTACCTTCAATCAGATGCAGACGATCATATGCCACTAATAGAAGTCTGCAACACAGGAGGAAGGCATACTACAGCATCAAACAGTGTGAGGACTGCCGTCCATCAATTCACTAAGAGAATTACGTTTCGTTCATTTCTTTGGCATTAGTTCCAGTTGCAGAGTTTCAGATTACCGCAGGCAGCCCTGGCATGGTGCAGTAGTTAAACCAGGGCGTGTGACTGTTTACTGTGGTCAGGCCCTCAGAAGGACACATCTGTGGGTATCTGGAAGTCCTTGAAGGAGTAGAAGGAGATGTCCCCGTGGTCCACCACTGCATAGGTGACCGGGACGTCCCCACTCTGGAAAGCCAGCATTTTCAGTGTCCACAAGTCAGGCACTGGACCATCGAAACTGGGAGAAGACAGCAGACATTATTCAGCGTGCAGTAGCATTTGATAATAGTGCATTTAGGATTACTTTTGATGGCAGGTGGTCTTGTGTCATCTCTTTTGAAAATGGTATTCTTTTCTTGTGTATTTTCTTTACTGATTTTAAAGTATGCAAACACCCCCTGACAGTTTTGGGATGTTTACCTGCACACACACATGCGAGAATAGGGTTTTCCAGGAGTGCTCTTCTTGAATTCAGCGACTGTGTCGGGTTGGTAAATGTTGAAACAGATTCCCCACTCCTCTGAACCTTTCAAACTGAGAAGACAAAGCCCAAAGTCAAACACAAGGCAGGCAGCATAGACATAGATGTAATATATAAAATGCACCTCTACGTCATATTGTATATATCATCCTAGGACATAATGTTAATCATATTTAACAAACCCACAGTATAAGGTTTCACTCGTCTTATTATTTAGACATTTTTACTCCACATACAAAAACTTAGATGCAAAAAATTGTACAGCATTCCCAGAAAGCATGGATTATTGAGTCATTATTAGTTTTACACTTAAGACATGACTCTGCCATTGAGCTGTAGAATTAGTTAATTTTGTCTCCTGTATAATAAATCCTATACATTAGTTTATACTGGATTAAGCGTACATTTTCGTTAACTGTAATTTCATTCATCTTAATCAATGGTATGATGAATGAGCAGGGAGATACAATTACCACTAACCGGGATGAAACACTCAGCTAGCATGTCCACTTCAGGGTTCGTGATAAGATACTAAAGAGGAATACCTGGATGTTCCCTCCAGCAGCCGTGTGGATTTGATCACACTGATTTTATCCAGCAGCTCACCTGCATCCAAGAAGGAAGAAAAGTCTAAACCATTTAGACATTTAACCATTCAAGATGCTGCTTATGAAAAATGTAATCCAACTTTGGTAAACCACATGGGATAATGAGTTCATGTAACAATGAATCACAGAGAGTAAACAGATATTGGAACTTATATGAACTTGTCATTGACAGCAATGAAGTCCAGATTAGTTTTACCAGTTGAAGTGACCTGTGCAGGGTCATGTAGGGGTGTGACCGGCCCCTCCCACAGGTGTACTGGCCTATCTCTGCGGCTCCGTTGAATCCTTCTCTCCTGTAGCTCCTGGTACTCCGCCCAGTTCCTGCAACGTCGTACCTCTCTGTCCTGGTTGATGTCCCTCCGGTACCGGTCCCTATCCCGCTCTCTCTCCCACTCACGCCGGGACATCCTCACCTCCCGCAGGTTGAGCCTCTGCAGCCAGGGGGCCACATCGCAGGCCCCCACTGACCCCACAGCCCCGGGCAGCAGGCAGGGGTCTGGGGAGGTCAGGCTGCTGGGGAGCCAGCATCTGGAGCCCAGGTCTGGGAAGGGGATGGAGCTGAAGTCCCAGCGAGGGGAGCTCTGGGGCTGACCTGGCAGCTCAGAGTCAGGGTCTGGGGAGCCTTTCTTTGACCACCAGCTCCTGCCCTGGCCACCCACAGTTGAAGTGGTGGGGTCAACGTGTGATGCTGTCTGGATTTCGTCAATGTCTGGGGCTGAAAGATCTGGAAGAGAGTCAGGATTCTTGTCCTCTTCCTCTCTGTTGCAGTCTTTCTCCTCCTCCATTCTCTTAGAAGTGGGGCCCTCCTGTGTTCCTGTGTGCCTGGAGCACATTAGAAGAGGCAGAAAGGCAGGGTTTCCCATTGGACAGTAATCGCTTTGAGGTGTGTGGGTTGACTGAGTGATTAAACCATGTTTAAATATAAACTGGGTATGTCTGTGTCTGCTCACTCACGTGGAGGTGGGGCTGTGGCTGCGTTTCCTCTTCCAAAGTTTTCCTGAGCTGTCTCGGGACTGGGGCAGGTTCAACTGCCTCTCATACTGCGATGGTACAGAACTACAGGGAACCACACCAATCCTCAGATCATAAATACAGTCGCTTGCATGCAACTAAGGAAAAGGTTCAAGTTAAAGTAAAGGAATGGCCTTAGAATCTAGACTAGTTCATGCCCATGAGGGAGACAATTACCTGGGATCAAATCTGTTCACCACATAACCAAGTCGCTTCAAATGGCCAAATACCTTTAGAAGAAATAAAATCATCACGTTACGTCAAATCATAAGTTTAGACTTGCTGGAATTGTATTATATTGTCTTTTCTCATACCTGGTAATGCTGTACACTCATTGTCTTTGAGTATAGAAATCTCTCATAACCCTCTTGGATGGACAGTGGCAGGTCTTGGTAGAAAACTTGCAGGTTTCCCTATTCATTTTGAGGATCACAAGGGATAACAATTCTAAGATAAAAATGACAAACTGTGTTTGTCCTATTTGGATCCACATGTATCAAACTAATGGAAATGTCTTTATTAGGTGAACAACAATCCAACCAGGGATAATTATAACCTGAATGGTGTGAGCTGGTAACAATTCCCTGATTAACATGTTTATTGGCAATGCTGAGCCCATGCACTTACACACTCCATTAGATAGAGAGCCTCTTCTGGATGTAGACATTGCTTACCATGGGCAGAAAACCCCATAGTCTGCCAAAACTTCCCCTACAGCAGAACAGAGAATGAATGTAATGTCAGTTTTCATGTGAAATCTTTAGACATTAGCCTATACTAAATGTTAATGAGAGGTGAGCTCTTGGTGAGTTCGAATAGACATCAGCAGAGGCAGAGAGCTTGTCATGACAAGGTCCTTCGCTCTCTCTGATGGACCATTACTCACTGCTGGTGACTGCAGCTCCACTATCATGTCACTGGGAATCCACACTGCCTTCACCAGGTTCCCCCTGGGCACAAAAACATACAAGGAGTCAGTCACGCCACCAGCTGTAAAGCACAGTAATACCAATGTTTGTTTAGCTGCAAATACATATGGACTAGGTATAATCATCTAACCACACCAACAGTCTAAAGTTGATGACACATACACTATCTAATTATACTAGTAGCTGCCACTCTAGTCGTCCTTGGTTCCTCCATCCATTACTCACAACCTCTCCACTCGCTCCTCAGATACTAGATTCCAGTGCTCGTCCAAACTCTGCTGAAGCCTATCCCTTTGCTGATCCGACCCTGTGGGAATGAAATCCTTCTGCCCGCGCACCGGGATCTTGTGGCTGCGCGTGCGGGCTTCGAACAGCTCAGGTGGGCTGTCATTGAATCAGAAGCACAACAAGTTGCAAGAACTGACTCGGTCTCAGCACTGGCTACACGTCTTTCGCACTATATATGGTAAGAAATCACCCCCCAAAAATGCCGGTCTTCCATTTAATTAGCTCGGTTAGAAAAACATAAAAATATTTGACCGCGCTGATAAAGACAGGACAATCACATTCAGATTGCCTAGCTAGCGTTGTCCGTAGCAGTTAACATTAGCGTCTATGAATGGGTTAGCTAGCTAGCTGCTAACACCTTTATAACAGCTTTAATTTCACAACAAAACTGTACTAAATTAGCTAACTTATTTGACAAAAACTATTATGTAAGAAACGATTAACCCGGTGCCTATTCAAAGACACGGCGTTTAAACTGTGCACTTACTTTAGTAATTCATTGCCGAATTCTACTTTAGCTGATGTTTTGTTTTGGTCAGCCATATTTGCTAGGTAGACTGCTGTCAAATCGCCCTAGGGTTTCCACAAGACAGCCACAAAGTTAAAACTGTCTGTATCGTAAAAAAAATATTTAAACTAACATTCTTTTTTGGTCTTAATTTAAGGTTAGGTTTAAAATCTGATTATAACCAGATAAATTGTAGAAATCGACGGGGGTTAGCCATAAAAGCCCCATATACTACCCACCATTGCGACCTGTACGCTCTCGTTGGCTGGCCCTCGCATCATACTCGTCGCCAAACCCACTGGCTCCATGTCATCTACAAGACCCTGCTAGGTAAAGTCCCCCCTTATCTCAGCTCGCTGGTCACCATAGCATCACCCACCTATAGCACGCGCTCCAGCAGGTATATCTCTCTGGTCACCCCCAAAACCAATTCTTCCTTTGGCCGCCTCTCCTTCCAGTTCTCTGCTGCCAATGACTGGAACGAACTACAAAAATCTCTGAAACTGGAAACACTTATCTCCCTCACTAGCTTTAAACACCAACTGTCAGAGCAGCTCACAGATTACTGCACCTGTACATAGCCCACCTATAATTTAGCCCAAACAACTACCTCTTTCCCTACTGTATTTATTTTTATTTATTTATTTTGCTCCTTTGCACCCCATTATTTTTATTTCTACTTTGCACATTCTTCCACTGCAAATCTACCATTCCAGTGTTTTACTTGATATATTGTATTTACTTTGCCACCATGGCCTTTTTTTGCCTTTACCTCCCTTATCTCACCTCATTTGCTCACATTCTATATAATATATAATAATAATAATATATGCCATTTAGCAGACGCTTTTATCAAAAGCAACTTACAGTCATGTGTGCATACATTCTACGTATGGGTGGTCCCGGGGATCGAACCCACTACCCTGGCGTTACAAGCGCCATGCTCTACCAACTGAGCTACAGATAGACTTGTTTATACTGTATTATTGACTGTATGTTTGTTTTACTCCATGTGTAACTCTGTGTTGTTGTATGTGTCGAACTGCTTTGCTTTATCTTGGCCAGGTCGCAATTATAAATGAGAACTTGTTCTCAACTTGCCTACCTGGTTAAATAAAGGTGAAATAAAAATAATTCTGACTTTGTGGCTGTGATAAACTAGTGACGACCGGGTCCTGGTGCACGCAACTGTACATTTTTGAGAGAAGTTCACAAGAGGGCAGCAAAGCACAACATTTTACATTTTTATTTCAGTAATGCCACAATACACTTATAACACTGATGCTAATGAAGTCTGGGAAATAAGGCTTTTTATCTGCTGTGATGAGGCCACAGGGAAAACAGTCTCCCAGACCTGCAGCTTAGTTGATAAACAAAGCATGAGGATTTTAAAAAACCATTTGATATCACCTGGCTAAAAATGTCTTGCAATTCTCTAAATAGACAAGTGTTAAACACAATCTTATTGTGCCATAGTACCACTGGAATGTAATTCATATGTGATAACCTTATTTTTATTCATATTGATAAATGCCTTTGATTTTCTCACTATGTAATGTAAATAGTTTACCAATGTTGTGAATGAAAGGGCTTTTGGAAGGGTGCATGTATTATATGTGCAACCTTACGACTTGCCCTTTGACAGGCCTGGCCACGAGTCATCACACCTGACGTGAAAGGTGAGAGAGGTGCATTTAGATGCATGGACAATGAGAGAATGCCCCGCTGAGCAAACATCCATACTACCAGGAAGTAAGAGACCATGCTCCCCTCCCACCCCTCACTCCACAAGCAGGCCCCCTCCCCTTCCTTGAAAGTCAACAATAAACCACGTTTCCAGTAAGCCGGATAGCTCCCCAAGTCTAGCCCATCCCCATGGTGACCACTACCAGACCTGACAATGCTGTGTCTTCTAGCCTAGCTAGACCACCCATGCGGAAAGACTTCTGATATAACAATATGTATCAGATTATTAAAGCTCCGTAATGCTGCTATCACATCTGTAGTCTGGAGTAAAATAAAAATCCTTAACAATGAGCTGCACATATAGATATTTGTGGACATACTTCAAACATGTAATAAAACGTTTCATTCAACCGTGGCATAGCATGTTTTACACCTTGACCTATTCCCGTGCGAGACATGACGTCAACATTCCCGTCTCTGGTGTGAGTGACACAGTACCTTTGTGTGTGAGTCTCCACATATTATTCATGGGTCCTTAACTCCTGGGTCTGGGGTTGCGCTGTGGCCTTTCAGTTGGCCTGACTCTTTAATCTGCTGTTTAACACACTGAATTGGGCCTTTGCATTCTCAATCGGCCAGAGCAGGGTATTTCTGCTTTGTGTGGATTGTTGACTTGCAAAACACGCCCTAAGGACCCCAGTAACTGTAACACTGAGGGGCTGACTGCCAGAGGTCACACTAAAAGGTCATCCTTATTGCTTGCAAAGTTATAGCGCTCAGTGAAGAGAAGTAGATGTTTAGATTGAAGATTACAATTCTTTAGGATCAGAATCACTTCTATTCACCAAGTCCATTTAAACATACCCGGAATTTGACTTAGTGATGTGGTGCTGCCAGCAATAGACAAATGTAACGACAAAATACAGACAGAGGAATTTACACAAAGTCAACATCCAGTATTTACTATGGTATGGTACATTGGGCCTTTTACATTTCATTTACTTGAGTTACCAGTCCAATAAAATTGTGGAGATGTAACGAGTAAAATGTAGGAAATAATCCAGCCCCCTGCAATGAAATACTAAACCAAATGTACCAACCCCACTACCTTTGACAGGCCTGGCTACCTTTGTACCAACCCCACTACCATCCACCAAAACATACGTTCACATTCAAACGAAAGAAAAGTTCAGGATGTCTGTTTATAGGCTATACATATCCAGCAATCAGGATGGTTTGCAAACAGATCTTGAGGGCAGTGGTAAAACTGACTGCCTAGCTCTAAACCATTAGCAAACAATGGCACACCACAGAGAGGGTCTAACACCTCACATCCTCAACATCACGCTCAGTCTCATCCAAGTGCTGTGGGTCCTCTGGCACTAATCTGTTAAATCTGTTGTCATTTGTCTTCAGTCTCAGTGTACTTGCATTGGCACCCTCTCAGTGTGACAAGGGGACGACCCATGGCCCTTCCTGCCTGCTCTACTCCCAAGCCACTTTCGCAAGTTATAACATGGTGACTATAGGGATGTAGAGACAAAACAGGTGGCAATTCTCCCTCACACCTCTCACAACAGTCTACAGGGTACCTTGCAAGAGAACATACCTTCGTGGCCTTGTAAATGACGTTGTGTCAGGTGATAACATATGACACATTAATTCAATTATTAGATGCTTTTAACCTGAGTAACAGAAAAAAAGTACAAATGCAACTTACTAAAACTATGTAAGAGCAACATGCTGTGTAATATGTTGGATTCTGTAACATATAAAAGGTCACAGTGTTCTAGGACCTACTCCCCCAGTGGAACTCCATTGTTCTAGAATGTTCTGGATGAATCCCTGTGTGAGGAGTTTACAAGATGGGGGCACCCCTCCTACTCCTCCATCCCATGTCTTGTCCTGTGTTCCAGCTCTAGCTCTCGCTTGTTTGCATTCCTCTTAGTTAATAAGTGTTTTTCTGATCCCTGACAGGAGGCTAAAGATCACTCACACAAACACCCTGGCCCCTCCCATGGCCAAGCTGTAAAGACAGCAGCAAGAGGTGGCTGGCCAGATCCGATCTACCGCAGCCAGTCAGGTGTAGCAACGGCATTCTGACACACACACGCAAACACACACAGTTTGAATGTTTGATCAACTCCTTTACACAGCTGACACATCAAGCCAACCACCGTTTGTCAACTGACTAATGACCTTAAAGCCAGCAGTTAAAAGTAAACGTAGGCCTATGTTATGCTTCATTTTGTATCCTCTGACCTGTTTTGAACAGTACACACACATCCTATAATTATGCACAAAAAAGAATGTGAAATCCTGACAAGCTCTGACCGGTAAGGTAATAAAGCATTCCCATCGTCACACACAAATCAACCTAGTCCCATTAACACCCCACACTGCAAATGAGTAATAGCAGAGATGAGGAGAGAGAGAGAGAGAGAGAGAGAGAGAGAGAGAGAGAGAGAGAGAGAGAGAGAGAGAGAGAGAGAGAGAGAGAGAGAGAGAGAGAGAGAGAGAGAGAGAGAGAGAGAGAGAGAGAGAGAGAGAGAGAGAGAGAGAGAGAGAGAGAGAGAGAGAGAGAGAGAGAGAGAGAGAGAGAGAGAGAGAGAGATGGCGAGGAAGACAGGGGTGAAAGTAAGGCGGTACAGTCCAGTACTGCGTCCTGGCAAAATACATGACCCTATCACAATAATTAAAACAAAATGTCAAGAAAACTGTAAGCTATTACACCATGATTTATCATTAGGCTACCACATGTCAGAGGCATGAAAAATGCGCGAATGGACTTCAAAACGGGTGGTATGGCCTATGCTCAAAAAAGGGATGTGGTTCAACAAGAATATTGACATTTTGCCACAGCAGAGATGAATGGCTGACACTGAAACACGCAAGGACAGCAGTGGATGCATAAATTATGGCCTAATGACAATCACCAAAATGTCATTACACGTTGTGGTGTTTTGTGGAACAGATGTCTCTTTCTATTCACAACTGTTTGGAGGCTGGAAATATTTTGCGAGAGAATGAACGTGCGCGGGTAGCCTAAAGGAGCCCTTTGATGTCATTTCGGTAAGAAATTACATCTACCTTCACCCCTAGACAGAGAGAGGAGAACGGAGAGAGAGGAAAACGGAGAGGTAGAAAGTGAGAGACAGATGGGGGGGGGGGGACCCAGACATTTACACTGGGGCCTGTAATGTGGTGTGGGAAATGACCAGGGAGGTCTCTGTTTCACTCCATCCCACGTCTCCTCCGATCAAATCATTTAGTGGATGCACCCGATGCAAACCGCCATGCTCTTTGCTGGGGGTGAGAGGCAACACCAATGAATGGAGGGACAGAGTTGTGGAGGGGTGTTGAGAGAAAGCTCTGGCTGAGCCAAGCAGTGAGGGGGTCCTACGCTTCGACCAGGCCTGGGGGGCTTTTATGGCTTTTGTCGCCACGGCAGCTCACCTATTGAGTGGAGCCCCTAAGATATGTAAAACAGCAACGTTTCAAAGCCTCATCTCCACTGTGAAAAACAAAGAAATAAAGAAATCAAATTAAAGTCTGGAAAGGAGTGAGTAAGAGTAGAATAAGAGAAAAAGAAAGTATCCTCTGTAGTAAAAAGCAAAGGGGGGCAGTATCCAAGCCGTTTGCTGGAATCCGATGAGTGTTGAGAAATAAATAAATAAAGGAATCAATAAAAAAGGGAGTGAGGTGGAAAGAGCTTACTATGCTCTTGTTTGCCCAGAGTGTTATTTTCTTTTCTCATTGAGTCAGGCCAAGTCCTGCAAGCGGCTTGGTGCTTCTCCCACCCAGCATTGAGAGGCAGGTCTGGGCTTGCCCGGCCAAGGTCGGCCACGGCTGCCAGGAACGCATACGGCTCAACCTGCCCCCAGCTGCCATGGACCTTGTTTATGTTTGTTTTTTGTTCCTCTCAGTAAATGTCCCTCCCCTCCACCCCCCAAGGGTGGGACAGTCTGAGGAGCTCTCTCTAGAGTACGGCATGATCAGGTGTCAGTTGACCTGGTCACTTCCTCCAGAGGTATGTGGCCAAGGTGTGCATCGCTGCTGTTGTATTGTCTGTCTCCACAATGGCTTCTCCGTCTCCCTGCGTCACCTGCTCAGGGCCGACAGGGTGCTTTAGTTTATCACTGCCGCAAGGCTTGCTGGGAAATCCATAGAATGCCCACACTCCAGCTTCCACTGCTACAACCAATTCATGAATTCCTCCAACATTACACTGTATATTTTTTGCCACATCGTATCAGATGCATTTCTTACTTGCTAAGGGGGAACAACGATGATGTGAGATGTTGAACACAGAGGTGTAAACTGAGACTGATTCTGCTTTAAGCGGCTTCAGAGGGACTAGATCTCCGGGACTATTGTTCTCTCTTTGGAGTGACTCACCTTGCTGGCTGTTACCTGGACAGCGTAACATACATGCTAATTAGGAAACACAGGAACCATGACACATAACACTTATGTCCAAGTAGGGAACACTTCTTGACAGGTGCACATTTATAAAATGATTAGTACAGCTAACCCTAATGCAGAACTTTAATTGCAATTTCATTTGTTTATTAACATTATTCATTTATACACTTTATAGTAGCCATACAGTATCTAGGAAAACCAAAGTTCTAAAGGCTGGGCCTAATATAGTGTATAAGAGGTCATACAATAAGTTTTATAGTTATTCCAATGTTGAAAATGTCGTTTGTAATGAGGAGCAACTAGGTGCTGCACTTGACACATTTATTAAATTACTTATTCCAGATACTAATAAGCATGCACCCGGTTACTAATAAGCATGACTGTAAAAACTATCATCAAAGGTAAGGGAATATTTAGCATGTAATTTATGGTTTATGTTGACTACAACATGGTGTCTATTTTGACTTGATTGTTCTGAGCTACATCTCAGATTATTGCCATGGTTTGCTTTTTTTTATCTGACACAGCGGTTACATTAAGGACAGGTATATCTATAATTCCATGTGTATAACTTGTATTATCATCTACATTTATGATGAGTATTTCTGTTGAATCGATGTGGCTATGCAAAATCACTGGATGTTTTTGGAAGTAGTGAATGTAACGCGCCAATGTAAACTCAGATTTTTTTTATATAAATATGAACTTTATCAAACAAAACATACATGTATTGTGTAACATGAAGTCCTATGAGTGTCATCTGATGAAGATCATCAAAGGTTAGTGATTCATTTTATCTCTATTTGTGTTTTTGTGACTCCTCTCTTTGGCTGGGAAAATGGCTGTGTTTTTCTGTGGCTTGCTGGTGACCTAAAAATCGTTTGTGGTGCTTTCGCCGCAAATCCTATTTGAAATCGGACACTGGTGGGATTAACAACAAGAATACCTTTAAAATGGTATAAAATACATGTATGTTTGAGGAATTTTAATTATGAGATTTCTGTTGTTTTGAATTTGGCGCCCTGCACCTTCACTGGCTGTTGTCATATCATCCCGTTAACGGGATTGCAGCCCAAAATGAAAGCCTTTCCAACATAATCTAAGTAGAGTCAAGCATTCCCCAGGACAGCTGCCTAGGCCCCTTTCTTTTTTCAATCTTTACTAATGACCTGCCACTGGCTCTGTGTAAAGCCTATGTGTCTATGTATGCTGATGACTCAACACTATATACGTAGGCTACCACAGCAAGTGAAATCACTGCAACACTTAACAAAGCGCTGCAGTCAGTTTCAGAATGGGTGTCAAGAAATAAGCTAGATATTTCAAAAACATAAAGCATTGTCTTTGGGACAAATCATTCACTAAACCCTAAATCTTAACTAAATATTGTAATGAATAATGTGGAAGTTGAGGAGACTAAACTGCTTGGAGTAATTCTGGATTTTAAACTGTCGTGGTCAAAACATATTGATGTAACAGTAGCTAAGATGGGTAGAGGTCTGTCCCAGTACTACATAGAGCCATGACTACATGGAACTCTATTCCACATCAATTAACTCATGCAAGCAATAAAATCAGATTGGATAAACTGATAAAAATATACCTTATGGAACAGCGGGGACTGTGAAGAGACACAGGTACGGACACACGCATACACACCCACATGATAACATACGCACTGTACACACATACACATGGATTTTGTGTTGTAGATATGTGGTAGTAGACACTTAATATGTTGTGAAATGTAATGTAATGTTTTGGGCCACTGCCTTCATTTTTCTGGACTCCAGGAAGAGTAGCTGCTGCCATGGCACCAGCTAATGAGGATCCATAATAAATACAAATACACTTTGAGCCACCTATTGTTTCCCCCATATTCATTTTAGTACATCCGACTGGTTCCCTCTTCCTAACAGCAAAACGTGGCACCCTTAAACTGACTGGCTGGTTTTCTATCTCTAATAGTAACCTCTATGAAAGATAACTCCCTTAGGAACATCCTCTCTCAGCAGTAGGGGGAAAAGTTCAAGTTTACTGCAAAACCCCAGAAATGTCCTTGTCACTGCAATCATTTGCTGTCTCATTCTGTCTTCTTCAACACCTACAAAAGATCTTCCCCAGCCTTGTGTAATGAATGCTGGGCCCTCCCACTGTTTCCCCGGGTATTGTTTCCCTGTGGTTACACACTGCGTGTATTGCTCACTAAGCCATTGATGGATGTCAGATTACCCCTCTGCCTGTGTCTCACTGACAAAGAGACATCGGCCCACACTGCTGCAGCACAGGAAAACACAAACACACACTGTCACACCAAATATACACTCACCACCACACATCCCTCTCACAATGATCCACAGCGTTCGCCTGACCTCAATATATCAGACACATATGTCATCAGCCTAATATTGACTTTGATTCTATTTGACCTTTGACATATTCCTCTTTTACCAGTATTTTGTATCATTTCACAGCAGTGAACCTGTACTGAAACATGTGTTTCTAGAGGTTGTTTCAGAGCATAGTAAAATCAACACAAAAACACACCATAAAACTTAAGGGCTTTTCTGATGTGTTTTATGGTGTGTGGTAACCTTGTTGATTTTTCAGGCACCATAGTGAAAATGTGATAAGGCACATTTTTACTTCCGCCTCCACACACCCACTGAATAGAGATGAAAAACTAGCAACAAACGGAACAAAATAAAGTGGTCTGTAGTGATCCACTTATCTTATCAGTGCTGTGTATGGCACAGTGCATCATTTTTACCCATATGATGGGCCATTCAGAGCACTATCTAGGACATTCACTTGTCTGAACAACATAAGAGCCTTATTCCAATACATAGTATACCCTGGCAGGGTATAAAAGGGGGTTAACGAACAAGACAGTGCAGTGTTTTAAGGCAGACCCTGTGAATCCACCCCCTCCCCACCCAGAAGGGGGGTGTGAGTAGAGGTTCACTTTAGTAAGGTAAGTGCACTTTTACAAAGATTTACACCGCCACTATAATAAATCTGAGCGGGCTGTCCACCTCCCTCTCTTTCCACGCCATCCGTCCACAACCCTAATCAACCCCTCCCTGGGCCTTGCAGGGACCAGTAACATACACTCTCCCATTCTCCCTCCAGTCTACATAACAATGGCACCAGCAGTTACCCCGGAGACCAGCCTTTCATTGGCCGTGTGATAAAAAAGATGTATTCCCCCTCTCTTCTTAACACTTTTCCCTTTTTCCCTCTTTTCTGGAGCCGATGGATAAGCTGAACTCACGAGTAGAGCTGCCCAAGCCATCAGCGGCTCGCTCCCTCCTTTGCAGTACACAGCCTGGTTGAATACCAATGGAGTTGTGGGGGCAACGGGGAGAAATACATTGTGAAGGCAACGCCCTGGTGCCCTCGTTCTAGTGGCTGATATGTTCTTCAGTTTGTGACCTCCTGGGTCGGGTCCTCTTGTTAAACTAGCTGGATGTTTCTTTTTTTTATAAAAAATATATATATTCTCCCTTTCCTACTTGTTTTCCACTACATTTTTCCTTGTCACATAAAACAAATGGAAGCTTTGCACATGTATCTCTAAACCTAAGATACGTCGGGTATTCACATTTTCCTGTTGTTCCCTTTTTACACTTTCAGTTTGGAGCGTTCCTGGGTTGGGACAAGCGAGCGAGTGGCAGGGAGGGTTAGCATTTCACCAGGGAGCTCTCCTTACCTGCAGCCATCAGCAGGGTTGGGGAAGAATGGCTGCATCATGTTACCAACAGCC
The DNA here is from genome assembly GCF_021184085.1 of Oncorhynchus gorbuscha. NCBI lineage: Eukaryota > Metazoa > Chordata > Actinopteri > Salmoniformes > Salmonidae > Oncorhynchus > Oncorhynchus gorbuscha. The sequence continues at coordinate 37,733,829 of NC_060198.1, read as the reverse complement.
TCTCATCTAACCAGCCCGCCACATTATAATTATGAACCCTACACTCCTCCTGGACAGACAACTGTACCATGTGATAACTGCTGTCCAGGGGGCCTCTGTGGAGCTGGGCTGGGGGAGAAGGCTAACTCAGACTGTCAGCTCTCCTTTCCCAAGCAGAGAGCACTACGGATGGAGATGGAGAACCGTACCCTTCCCGTGGAGGGTTGGGTGTCCAGTCCACCATACAGAGGTATAGGATTTCTCACCTGTGTGCTCCAACTTTTTCCTGATTACCTCATGAGGCATTCGTGTGGTAAAGACAGTCTCAGTCTTTGACACCATGACACGCTAGCTATACACTGGGCTTCATTTGAAAACGCCACAGGGAAACATTCATATAGTTCCCTGAACGTGGTACTTAGCTAATCCTCGGAAGTAGAGAGAGACGGTGTGGTCCAGAACAGACAGGATAGTGATATATGGAGGCGTGGGACACTTGTTCCTGTTAGACCCCACACTGACCCAGTGAGACGAGCACAGACAAAAGCCAGAGAAAGACCCCAATCCACTGCCTGAGCCCAGTCACCCCCGAAAAGAGATGAGCAGGAAAAGGCTAGCGTTAATCACACCAACACACACTGAAGACACACTAATGGGGTGGAATCAGGAATGTACAGAGAGAAAATAGAGACAGAGATAAAAAGACGGAAAGACAGATAGACATCTTCAAAAACACCGCACCCAGATGTACAAAAGCTCATGTAATCTCATTCAAGTTTGAAGGTTTTTTTATTGTCAAGGAAAAACAGAAAAATAAACAGAGTATGAATGCATATCTCCATAAAAAGAAATCTTGAGGTATGATGCCAATAGGTTCAACTTGGATGACCAGTGTTTTGGAAGAGCTAATACATAACTGACAAAATATTGTAGTAGTTAATTCACTTTTAAAGGAGGAGTTTCCTTCCATCAGGATGCATCTATACCGTACCACAATAAACCATGAACTGGGTCTGACGAAGTCCACTGCATTACTAACCTTCAATGTAATGTAAAAATAGACCAAATATCACTCACTGTACATTGATTGCACTTTCACACTTCATGGTGGATTTACAACACTAATAAACCAGGAGTAGTTATTCTGCAAGATAACGACTATTAGTACATTTTAATATACATGTTAAAGGTCGACTTTGGGTAAAAACAGAAAAATAGCGGCTTTAAACTGTATAACTGATCAATGCACCATCATACTAGGTCATTTAATGCTTAAAAACACAACCACAATTTATGAACAAGATATTTGGCTACAGAAGGGCCATTTCTTACCGACCTCTACAGCTTCTTTCCAAACACAAATCCTGTGAAATGACGTCAACACACTGGAGGAGTTACTGGCTAGCTAAAGTGGGTATCTTAGCTAACAAACTGTCTACATCGGTCACGGCATGCATGACAAGAATGACACTTCGACGAACCACCAAAGGTACACCCCATTTCTGTTTGAAAATGTACCATTTTTTTTGTCCCATAAATCGACCTTTAATAAGTAAGACCAGAGGAAAGACAGCAATTTCCAGGTAAAGGTAGACTTGAAACAAAACAAGAGAGTATCTCATAACTCAACATTTGTTCATGTAATTCCTGCTTGTTTATGTCATCTTTTTTGCATTGTGTCCTTCTGTTGACCAATAGGCCTCCATCAGCTTTCCTTGGTGAAAACCCAGCCTCTAACACTGCTGGTCTTCTGGTCCCAAGTGTTGTTCTTTGCACATCTAACCTGAAGGTCGGGTATTCATTGACAAGCCACTGAAACCTTTGCAAAGGAGAAGCTTGCCTTGAGCTATTCTGCATTGGAATGAACTTGTCTTTACGACATCCAGATCTGTCCTCTACTGCTCTCTGTAACTGGTTAACTCACTGAAATTTGTTGAATTAATGAATATTAAATATAAACTTACACTCTGCTGATAATATGACAATCTAAAGCTTGCTAAAAACAACCTGTTTTAAATTGTTATACATTTAAAGTGAAAAGCTCATTATTCAAAGAATGCATTCAGAAAGTAGTCATTATAGAAAACCCCACACATAAAACTATTTTAAGTCTAAAAACTCTTCTAATTAGTAGTAATTTGGCAAATATCTCTTCATTGATCATCATAGTATCCCTTTCACTTCAGTTACAGATATTGTATATTGATATTAAATAGACACTTTTCAGAATGTCATCCAAATGCATCCACAGATCGTTAAAAGTCAGATCATTCAGCATTTCAGTAGAATTCAGTACAGGACCGAAATTCCTGAAGTCTGATGCATACATTCCAAAGATCTTCACAACACATAATAGTATTCCCTGTGAGGTGGATTCATCTAAACCTTTATGAAATATTCAGCATGCTAAACCAACTATTTTTAAGCAGCTAAAACGTTGCATCACTGTCAGGTACAACACCTCAACTCATCATTTGCTATTGGCCTTGCATCTCGAAACTGTCCATAACTTTCAAAGAGTACAGTCACTGTAAAGTCTTACTTTGTAATTTCATCTTATGCAAAATAAATGTACATTTCTAAAATGTCAATTCCAATGTTCTGTTGCTCACCTTGTGCCTGGATGACAATTCCTCTATCCATGTCAACCTGCAATCCATTCAATACCACATATGTATTCAGAATGTAAACAAAGACATATTGGTGGTTTTCCTGTCCTCAGACAGGAATATTTTGTTTCTCTTTGTGAGCGAAGTCTTATTGATAATGTCTATTATCCAATGTCATGGTCCCAACAGTAGGTTTGATATAGTTTTTGTCCAGTAATCATTTAGAATACTGCAGTTCATTGTGGCATTTTTGCTCTGTAGGTATTAATGATGTCATCCATTATTGTACCAATTTCAAAAAACATAATCTAGAAATCTTAAAAAACGTGTATGTGTAAAAGGTCCATTTAGTTCATATGGTGCCTCTCTTTTTAAACAATAATCTAGTAGTGTCATCATCACAGTATAGTCAACGAGTCTTGAAGGCCAAAGAATTGGAGAACATGTCTTTAGAGAAGATACTCTATCTTACTGCTGAGGTCCCCTCCGAGGGAGTCTCCCAGGTCAAAGAGCTGCTCCAGGTTGACTGTGGAGCTGCACAGGAAGTTGATAGATCCCTGCTCCTCTTCCTCTGGCCAGGGACTCTGCAGGAATGCTGTGGCCAGGAACGTCTCCTCAAAGTCTGCTCCGCTGCTCCTCTGGGTCTCCGCCAGCACGTGGCTGCTGTCTGCTGTCCCCGCAGGGGCCTCCAGGGGGCAGATGTGGGTCCCCCGCACCATCAGGTCCTCCTCCTGGGGGATGGGGCTCAGTGGACCCCCTCCGTCCAGACTCAGCTCCCCGCTCAGCGCAGAATCCAAGAGGGCGTCCCAGTCAAAATTCCCCTTCAGGGAGCCCAGTTCCCTATACTCCTCCACAGACAGCAAAGGAGAGCTGGAGCGCCAGGGGACTTTGACCATGGCAGTCCTGGAGCCCAGTGTGTGTTTCCTCTTGTGTCCAGGGCCTCCCTTTCTCATGGGCCATGCCCCCAGCATGGTGCCTTCGGCCAGACAGGGGTCCCAGTTCTGGTCGGCTCCAGTGGCCTCTTCAAACTCTCTGAGGAGCTGCTGAGCCTCTGGATTGACACACAGCCCACTCTGGCTGCCAGTGGAGTTGCAGAGGCCCCTGGGCAGGGGTTGGGGGTTGGCCCTAAGCCTGTTCTGCAGGGCAGGGTTGATCTGGACAGGGGGCATCCCCCTCTTCTTGTAGGCCCCATTGAGGAGGCGCTCTGCGTACTGGGGATCGATCTTCCAGAAGCCCCCCTTCCCTGGCTCATCCTTCTGCCGCGGAACCTTGATGAAACACTTGTTCAGAGACAGGTTGTGCCGGATGGAGTTCTGAAATAGCGCATGAGGGGGACAGGATTGACATGGCAGTACACATTCAGTCCTGGTCCATCAAATATATTAGCTTGTGTACTCTTGCATTCAGCCTTATCAGGAGCTCAACACTGCCCCCCCCTCCCGCTAGACGAGTGACCTACTGACCTTTGTTAAATATTATCTGCCCCATGCACTGGCTTACAATAACAGAATGCTCAGGAAATTAGTATAACTTCTGGAACCGGGGAGTACGGCTAACGACTTAATTAATCATTTATCCAGAAACTTTTTCCAGAGAATTTCTTCCCTTTGATGGGGAATCTGCACTTTTGATGCCATACTGCCCCTCCCCATACTCCCCCATTGCCTCTCCTTGCTCAAGCAGAAAACCTGGGAGCTATTTCTGAAAAATAATGTAATGGGTTTAAAAACACACACACACTAAAATGTGTGTTGTGGGGGATGAAGTCTTCTTAAGCAAGATGCCCACTGCCAAGTAAGGGGATGTCCAAGGCAGTATTTGCTACAATCTTTGTAAGTTACGGGAGTATTTGCTGCCATCTTTGTACCATGAGAGCCCTTAATTCCCATAAACCATAGCTGCTAATGCTTGATCAGAGTGTGGCAGACAGCCCAGAGCTCTCAATATACAGACTTTGGAAAGAACTGTGCTCTTACTCGTTCCTGTTAAAGAAAAACTGTGCAAAGCTGCATCTTGGCCCCACTCCAAAACACACAGAGCCCTCTGTGGCAGATGCTGAAGAGGACTCTCTCTCTCTGTCTCTCACTCTCTGGCTGCTCGAGACATAGTCAAGTTACGAACGTGACTGAGAGCCTCTCACAGGACCTAGTCTAAAGCATACTATTAGAGCCATTTTCAAGTGTGTGTGTGGGTGTGACTTTAGCAACATTTACCTGCCAGGTGGGGTCGGCATGGCGGAAGTAGCAGAAGTTGTCAGTGATCCACTTGTAGATGCAGGGGAGGGTGATCTTGGTCTTCTTGCTGGCCTGCATGGCCATACAGATGAGTGTGGCGTAGGAGTACGGTGGTTTGATATGAGGGTTTGTCTTGTAGTCCACCTCATCGGGGCAGTGACCATGGGACACCAGGCTAGGGAGGGCTGACAGGGACTGCATCCTACAATAGGCTGCTGCTGTGGGCTTGCCTGGGGTGAGGGGCATCCCTATGGATGCAGGGTCACCAGCCAGAGGGGAAGCGGGAGCCTCTGAGCCCAGCTGCTGATGGCTGAAGAAGTGAGGCTGGTGGTGAGTGGAGAGAGGAGCCTGTTGAGGCCCATTGGCATTGAGAATAGAGAACTCCTGCAGCCACTGCAGGCTGGTCAGGCTGTCATCCAGGTTGTCAGAGCCCCCAGTGCTGCTGGAGCCTGCAGAGGCTGAACTGTCGTCCAGGTCCAGCTCCTCAGAATGAGCAGCGGCAGTCACCACTTCCTCCTCCAGCCCCACCGAGCCCTCGGGCCAGGGGTCTGCACAGCTTAGAGACAGCATGGTCCACCCTCCGCTCCGATGGCTAAAGCTCACTCCTATACCACCAGACAACAGCCTGACAAGGAGAAAATATACACCTGACATGAACAAAGCTGAAAAGGACAATAATAGCCCTATTTGAAAACAGAGCCCTTTGAGGTATGTCAGGGGGTAAATTGAAATAGTTTCTCTCTGTGGTAATGGCACGTTCTATTCAGTGAATTGTAGGGAAACAACTTGTAGGAACAATAGCTGCATGTAGTTGAGATCTTTCAAATGTTGATATTTGATTAGAAACTGCTTAACAAAAGGAGTGCATGGGTTTGTAATCCCAGAATAAAGACTGTCATTAATGACATTATGTGCGAAAGACCTGCAATGTTTATTCTTACTGGTTCCGATGTTGACTGTCTGGAGGTCATAGAACTTTTGTGAAAAGTGATTGGAGCGCAGTCTAGCCTACCTATCTACACGTAATAGCTTATAGCCATAAAACTGGACTCTCCACACAAATGCTGAGACAAAGGCACAGTTATAAACTTATATATGTCGAGTGAATTTATGATAAACGACTCAAAACGTGATCAAATAGAGTAGGCTATTGACAAATGAATGAATTGTGCCAAATCAGATATTTGAGATGATTTAATTTAAGTGTTTCAATTATTTGAAAAAATATGAAGATGCTTATAGCTAGCTAGTAATTTAACTTTACAACAAAACCTTACAATAGTTACAATTAACAACTTTGTATATTTATGGCAAGATATCAATAATAATTTGCTACAATTTAATGATAACCTACTTAATTCTAATATGTTTTAATTTTTTTAATTAAAATCATGTAAAAACATGACAAACTTACCTTGATCTGATATAATGCTGAGAAAATACCTTACAATCCAAATGGCCAATTGATAAATTATTAATCTCACTTTAGCCTTGAGGATTTGCACTTGTTGAAAATGTCTGAAGAAATACCTCGAGATGTCTTTGGCGCTCTGATGCGCGCTTGTTCAATTCAACGTCTCAAAAGCAGGTCTTTATAACAGTGGCAGCGGCTAAGGATCTCTCCGGGGGCAGTTTAATACCTGGTGCAGGAGGTTTGTCCGGCAACCATAGAAACGGTACCCCCCCTGTAAACAGCTTCCCGTTCGACTATTGGCTTGGTTGTTGCTATAGTGCTTCATTTTTAATCAGTCTCACTCAGGTTTGTTCGTCACGCAAGTAAATCCAGTCTAGTGTCCCAAAAGGGAGTTGGAAGGACTGATAGGATTTTTGTATTTTATTTATTTTCTACAAATCAGCTTGATCTTTATCCCATCAGATGAGTTTAAATGGAAAATGGAAATGTACTAAATGTGTTGAATGGAACGGTTTTGACATAAAGCATAAATAGACATTATCTAAATGTTCAAGCAGATTGAGTTGGTATAATAATACAATATATATTTATATTAATTTGAGTAGGGTATTTAACCCAATACCTTGCAGACAATGCGGCTTTGCGACAACCTTTGGAAGTGAATTCTGGAAATAAAAAAATCTGGGGGTTTTTGTCCCCAAAAATTGTACATTAATTGTTCATCCTAAACTTTGCAGAGAACGGCAATGGGGAGCAGAGAGTAAACTCTGAGTGGTATTGGCATTGAAGATAAGACATTTTGGAGTGTTAACCCCAGTTCTGAGTGACAGTTGTCAAAAAAAATGATAAACAAAAAAGCAGACATCCAACTCTGGAGTGGGGACAGAACTCAAGAGATGAGGAAGCATTTTATTGCTTTACAGTTGCTTTTGTCAAGAGTCTCAGGAAAGCACTCAACCACACTAATAGAGCGACCAAGGGGCCAAACCTTTTTGTTTCTCTTTTTTTCCTTTTCTGTCTTATTAACAAAAGTACATTCCTTCACAGACGCACACCCTCCTGGATGTCCAAAGGGTACATCCAAGTTCCAAGACCCTATCGCAGAGGCGCTAATTCATTCAATCATAACCAGTTACGATTTTATAATCCTCCATCGTCGTAACTTGTTGTCGTCATATGGTAAAAATGACTACATGACTACTACTAAATGAATCAATCACAGATTAGAAATTTTACCATACATGTAGCCTACACCAAGGGAAAAACTCTTGTGTACCTAGCCCTCTCTACCAAGTTTGGCGAGGGCAGACAAGGAAAAAACAACAGACCAATCAGCGAGATCAGTCTGACAAAGAGAGTGAGAGAGAGAGTGATGGAGGATAGGATCAGGGCCAGTTCTCTGAGTACTTTCTGCTTAGTATCAGTCAGCCCTTTTTGCCACTCAACCGCGAAATCCCACAGCCCATTGTTGCGCCCTGTAGGGCTGGTGTTCTGACCAGACCTGATAGTTCATGTCAGACTCTGAACCAGCCCCCGGCCCTCCTCCTCTGCCCAACATGAGGAGAAGTCAGAGGTCAGAAAAGCGAGCAGCCAATCACAGTAATGCTGACAGGGAGATGAGTTGAGGGCTGTCTGGGAAATAGGGAAGGGACAGAGATTAGACACCAATGACATTGGCAGGGTCACAGCTGGACAAAGCTGGGGAATACCCAACAGACCTCAGCACAACTACAGTCTTTATTGCTATCATCAATCATCAACTCAAACAAGATAAACTGTAACAAAAAGTGAATTATTGGGAAACTAAACCTGATGCATATGAGTTTAGTAAACAGCCATCTATGGACAGAGACACACAAAATAAATATGCATAGGCCACAGATTTTTTGAATTCATACAGATTTTAGACATTTTCATTATTCAAACATGATCAACATCTGAGATATTGAATGTTTAATCCCCCTGTATAAGAATGACTTGCATCACATCACAAAATAAACTTCTCTCCTCGAACTTTATTCAGGCAAAAGTTAGGGTTTGTGACAATGCGTTTCCATTGACAGGAGATGGCGCTAGATCATAGAAAATTACAGTGTAGCACTTTTCTCCAAGGAGAACAACAGCCCAATGGAGATTTTTGAACAAATATGAAATTTCACAATTATTAAATAGTTTGATGTACTTTCTTTAAATCCTCAAAATATGTATTTGTGTAGTGTAATAATTTGTGTTCTGAAAAAAAATATTCTAAACAAAATATTATACAACAAATGCAGTGCCCTCGGAAAGTATTCAGAACCCTTGACTTTCCCCCCCAACAAAAATGTGTTACAGCCGTTTTCTAAAATGGATTAAAACGTTTTTTCTTAAACATCAGCAATCTACACACAATACCCCATAATGACCAAATGAAAACAGGTTTTTAGAAATGTTTGCAAATCTATTAAATCTAAAAAACAGAAATACCTTATTTCCATAAGTTTTCAGAACTTTTTCTATGAGAATCGTAATTGAGCTCAGGTGCATCCTGTTTCCATTGATCATCCTTGAGATGTTTCTAAAACTTGATTAGAGTCCACCTTTGGTAAATTCAATTGATTGGACATGTTTTGGAATGGCACACGCTTGTCTATACAAGGTCCCACAGTTGACAGTGCATGTCAGCACTTCTATTGCAACTTCGTATTTCGTCGTCCTAACGTAGTCTACACTGCTATCTGCCCAGCAGCTAGCCAGCTAGCAAACGTCCACCGTCTACCGAATAGCAGCACTGTAGAAACTATTACACTCAACTGAACGACTTGATTAGTGTAGTGTTAGCTAGCTACATAGTTGTCTTTGCTGTCTTCGTATCCAAGATAATTGTGTAGTTTAGAGCGTGTAGTCTTAGAGTGATTATCTTAATTTACCGAGGTTAGCTAGCCAGCTATTTGTCGTCCTTAACGTAGGAGACACTGCTAGCTAGCCAACAGCTAGCCAACGTCTACTGAATAGAACTTCCGCACTCAACAACCCGGTCGCATTCCGCTTCGCTCCACAGGTAGTATCACATTTTTCATTTCATTTCATTACAGCACAACGGTTTGATTTGTTTGATCGTAGCTAGCTACATAGCCGTCTGTCTAGAGCGATTTTCTAGGTTAGCTAGCCAGCTATTGTCGTTCTTTTAATGCAACGTAACGTAATCAACACTGCTAGCTAGCCAGCTAGCCCCCGAATAGCAGCACTGTAGAAACTACTACACTCAACGGAACGACTTGATTAGTGTAGTGTCAACAACGCAGCCACTGTCAGCTAGCCTACAATGTCAACAACGCAGCCACTGCCAGCTAGCCTACTTCAGCAGTACTGTATCATTTTTAATAATTTTAGTCAATAAGATTCTTGCTACGTAAGCTTAACTTTCTGAACATTCGAGACGTGTAGTCCACTTGTCATTCCAATCTCCTTGCATTAGCGTAGCCTCTTCTGTAGCCTGTCAACTATGTGTCTGTCTATCCCTGTTCTCTCCTCTCTGCACAGACCATACAAACGCTCCACACCGCGTGGCCGCTGCCACCCTAATCTGGTGGTCCCAGCGCGCACGACCCACGTGGAGTTCCAGGTCTCCGGTAGCCTCTGGAACTGCCGATCTGCAGCCAACAAGGCAGAGTTCATCTCAGCCTATGCCTCCCTCCAGTCCCTCGACTTCTTGGCACTGACAGAAACATGGATCACCACAGATAACACTGCTACTCCTACTGCTCTCTCTTCGTCCGCCCACGTGTTCTCGCACACCCCCCGAGAGCTTCTGGTCAGCGGGGTGGTGGCATAGGGATCCTTATCTCTCCCATGTGGTCATTCTCTCTTTCTCCCCTTACCCATCTATCGCCTCCTTTGAATTTCATGCTGTCACAGTTACCAGCCCTTTCAAGCTTAACATCCTTATCATTTATCGCCCTCCAGGTCCCCTCGGAGAGTTCATCAATGAGCTTGATGCCTTGATAAGCTCCTTTCCTGAGGACGGCTCACCTCTCACAGTTCTGGGCGACTTTAACCTCCCCACGTCTACCTTTGACTCATTCCTCTCTGCCTCCTTCTTTCCACTCCTCTCCTCTTTTGACCTCACCCTCTCACCTTCCCCCCCTACTCACAAGGCAGGCAATACGCTCGACCTCATCTTTACTAGATGCTGTTCTTCCACTAACCTCATTGCAACTCCCCTCCAAGTCTCCGACCACTACCTTGTATCCTTTTCCCTCTCGCTCTCATCCAACACTTCCCACACTGCCCCTACTCGGATGGTATCGCGCCGTCCCAACCTTCGCTCTCTCTCCCCCGCTACTCTCTCCTCTTCCATCCTATCATCTCTTCCCTCTGCTCAAACTTCTCCAACCTATCTCCTGATTCTGCCTCCTCAACCCTCCTCTCCTCCCTTTCTGCATCCTTTGACTCTCTATGTCCCCTATCTTCCAGGCCGGCTCGGTCCTCCCCTCCCGCTCCGTGGCTTGACGACTCAATGCGAGCTCACAGAACAGGGCTCCGGAAGGCCGAGTGGAAATGGAGGAAAACTCGCCTCCCTGCGGACCTGGCATCCTTTCACTCCCTCCTCTCTACATTTTCCTCCTCTGTCTCTGCTGCTAAAGCCACTTTCTACCACTCTAAATTCCAAGCATCTGCCTCTAACCCTAGGAAGCTCTTTGCCACATTCTCCCCCTCCTGAATCCTCCTCCCCCTCCCCCCTCCTCCCTCTCTGCAGATGACTTCGTCAACCATTTTGAAAAGAAGATCGACGACATCCGATCCTCGTTTGCTAAGTCAAACAACACCGCTGGTTCTGCTCACACTGCCCTACCCTGTGCTCTGACCTCTTTCTCCCCTCTCTCTCCAGATGAAATCTCGCGTCTTGTGACGGCCGGCCGCCCAACAACCAGCCCGCTCGACCCTATCCCCTCCTCTCTTCTCCAGACCATTTCCGGAGACCTTCTCCCTTACCTCACCTCGCTCATCAACTTATCCCTGACCGCTGGCTACGTCCCTTCCGTCTTCAAGAGAGCGAGAGTTGCACCCCTTCTGAAAAAACCTACACTCGATCCCTCCGATGTCAACAACTACAGACCAGTATCCCTTCTTTCTTTTCTCTCCAAAACTCTTGAACGTGCCGTCCTTGGTCAGCTCTCCCGCTATCTCTCTCAGAATGACCTTCTTGATCCAAATCAGTCAGGTTTCAAGACTAGTCATTCAACTGAGACTGCTCTTCTCTGTATCACGGAGGCGCTCCGCACCGCTAAAGCTAACTCTCTCTCCTCTGCTCTCATCCTTCTAGACCTATCGGCTGCCTTCGATACTGTGAACCATCAGATCCTCCTCTCCACCCTCTCCGAGTTGGGCATCTCCGGCGCGGCCCACGCTTGGATTGCGTCCTACCTGACAGGTCGCTCCTACCAGGTGGCGTGGCGAGAATCTGTCTCCTCACCACGCGCTCTCACCACTGGTGTCCCCCAGGGCTCTGTTCTAGGCCCTCTCCTATTCTCGCTATACACCAAGTCACTTGGCTCTGTCATAACCTCACATGGTCTCTCCTATCATTGCTATGCAGACGACACACAATTAATCTTCTCCTTTCCCCCTTCTGATGACCAGGTGGCGAATCGCATCTCTGCATGTCTGGCAGACATATCAGTGTGGATGACGGATCACCACCTCAAGCTGAACTTCGGCAAGACGGAGCTGCTCTTCCTCCCGGGGAAGGACTGCCCGTTCCATGATCTCGCCATCACGGTTGACAACTCCATTGTGTCCTCCTCCCAGAGCGCTAAGAACCTTGGCGTGATCCTGGACAACAAACTGTCGTTCTCAACTAACATCAAGGCGGTGGCCCGTTCCTGTAGGTTCATGCTCTACAACATCCGCAGAGTACGACCCTGCCTCACACAGGAAGCGGCGCAGGTCCTAATCCAGGCACTTGTCATCTCCCGTCTGGATTACTGCAACTCGCTGTTGGCTGGGCTCCCTGCCTGTGCCATTAAACCCCTACAACTCATCCAGAACGCCGCAGCCCGTCTAGTGTTCAACCTTCCCAAGTTCTCTCACGTCACCCCGCTCCTCCGCTCTCTCCACTGGCTTCCAGTTGAAGCTCGCATCCGCTACAAGACCATGGTGCTTGCCTACGGAGCTGTGAGGGGAACGGCACCTCAGTACCTCCAGGCTCTGATCAGGCCCTACACCCAAATAAGGGCACTGCGTTCATCCACCTCTGGCCTGCTCGCCTCCCTACCACTGAGGAAGTACAGTTCCCGCTCAGCTCAGGCAAAACTGTTCGCTGCTCTGGCTCCCCAATGGTGGAACAAACTCCCTCATGACGCCAGGACAGCGGAGTCAATCACCACCTTCCGGAGACACCTGAAACCCCACCTCTTTAAGGAATATCTAGGATAGGATAAAGTAATCCTTCTCACCCCCCCCCTTAAAATATTTAGATGCACTATTGTAAAGTGGTTGTTCCACTGGATGTCATAAGGTGAATGCACCAATTTGTAAGTCGCTCTGGATAAGAGCGTCTGCTAAATGACTTAAATGTAAATGTAAATGTAATGTCAGAGCAAAAACCAAGACATGAGGTCGAAGGAATTGTCCGTAGAGCTCCGAGACAGGATTGTGTCGAGGCACAGATCTGGGGAAGGGTACCAAAAAATGTCTGCAGCATTGAAGGTCCCCAAGAACACATTGGCCTCCATCATTCTTAAATGGAAGAAGTTTGGAACCACCAAGACTTTTCCTAGAGCTGGCTGCCCTGCCAAACTGAGCCATCGGGGGAGAAGGGCCTTGGTCAGGGAGGTGACCAAGAACCCAAAGCTCACTCTGACAGTGCTCTATTGTTCCTTTGTGCAGATGGGAGAACCTTCTAGCAGGACAAGCATCACTGCAGCACTCCACCAATCAGGCCTTTATGGTAGAGTGGCCAGATGGAAGCCACTCCTCAGTAAAAGACACATATCAGCCCGCTTGGAGTTTGCCAAAAGGCACCTGAAGACTCTCAGACAATGAGAAACAAGATTATCTGGTCTGATGAAACCAAGATTGAACTCTTTGGCCTGAATGCCAAGCGCCATGTCTGGAAGAAACCTGGCACCATTCCTACGGTGAAGCATGGACAACAACCCTAAGTACACAGCCAAGACAACGCAGGAGTGGCTTCAGGACAAATCTCTGAATGTCCTTGAGTGGCCTAGCCAAAGCCCGGACTTGAACCCGATCGAACATCTCTGGAGAGACCTGAAAATAGCTGTGCAGCAATGCTCACCATCCAACCTGACAGAGCTTGACAGGATCTTCAGAGAAGAATGGGAGAAACTCCCCAAATACAGATGTGCCAAGCTTGTAGCATTTAACCTAAGAAGACTCGATGCTGTAATCGTTGCCAAAGGTGCTTCAACAAAGTACTGAGTAACGGGTAGAATACTTATGTAAATGTGATATTTCCGTTTTTTTATTTTTTATAAATTGGAAAACATTTTTGAAAACCTGTTTTTTCTTTATCATTTTGGGGTATTGTGTGTAGATTGATGAGGGTAAAAACACAATATAAGCAATTTTAGAATAAGGCCATAACATAACACAATGTGTAAAAAGTCAAGGGGACTGAATACTTTCCGAAGTCAATCTACTATAGTAGATTAACATACTCTACCAGACAAAAGTTTGGACATACCTACTCATTCAAGGGTTTTTCTTTATTTTTTAAAACTATTTTATACATTGTAGAATAATAGTGAAGACATCAAAACTATGAAATAACACATATTACATGTAGTAACCAAAAAAGTGTTGAACAAATCAAAATATATTTTATATTTGAGATTCTTCAAAGTAGCCAACCTTTGCCTTGATGACAGCTTTGCACACTCTTGGCATTTTCAACCAGCTTCATGAGGTAGTCATCTGGAATTAATTTAAATTAACTAGTGTGCCAAATACAGGCTGCATCACATCTGGCCATGGTTGGGAGTCCCATAAGGTTGCGCACAATTGGCCCAGCGTTGTCCGGGGTAGGCCGTCATTGTAAATAAGAAATTGTTCTTAACTGACTTGACTAGTTAAATAAAGGTTACACATAATGTCAAGAGTATGCGAAGCTGTCATCAAGGCAAACAGTGGCTACTTTGAAGAACATAAAATATATGTTTTGGTTACTACATGATTCCATATGTTTGTTATTTCATCATTTTGATGTCTTCCCTATTATTCTACAATGTAGAAAATAGTTTTAAAAAATAAAGAAAAACCCTTGAATGAGTAGATGTGTCCAAACATTTGACTGGTACTGTATATATATTCATCAAAACCCCTGCCTGTTGTACAGAGTTTATTCATTGTTTCCAGTGAGCCCCAAAGCTATAGTGAAGAGCCTTTTCCAGGGAACCCTGGCTGTGTGCTACTTACACACTGAACCAGCATTCATAGCTCTGACAGCGACCAAAAAGGAAGATGGTGACATACTCATGAGTCACAGGCTCAGGTTGGTGGGGGGGAAACAAGATGGAGGTCAACACGTGGGCAAGAAAAAAAGCAAGACATCCTGAGTATCTCTGAAAACAAAGTCCACTCTGTCAAGATCATGTTAATCATTGACCAATGAAAGTATGGCTCCACCTCCTTTACTCTGTGTTTTGGGAGAGCCTAGGGTCCTGGTATCTGAAAGCAGATGGTGATCTGCATGAGACAATAACAATTTAGGTTATGTCTCCCTGCAGTGTGAGTAATACAGTTATACAGACTTATGGTTTCTGTAGCTCAGTTGGTAGAGCATGGCGCTTGTAACGCCAGGGTAGTGGGTTCGATTCCCGGGACCATCCATACGTAGAATGTATGCACACATGACTGTAAGTCGCTGTGGATAAAA
This sequence comes from Oncorhynchus gorbuscha, assembly GCF_021184085.1. Classification (NCBI taxonomy): domain Eukaryota; kingdom Metazoa; phylum Chordata; class Actinopteri; order Salmoniformes; family Salmonidae; genus Oncorhynchus; species Oncorhynchus gorbuscha. The sequence continues at coordinate 37,718,712 of NC_060198.1, read as the reverse complement.
GCGTCTGCTAAATGGCATATATTATTATTATTATTATATTATACAGAATATATCACCCATTAAAGCAAGGGCATTTGTCCAGATAAGCTTTAAGGGGACAAAATAACGCAGCATAAGAACAGATAAGGTGGCCATTCAGCAGTAACCTACTTTTCAGTATTTTCAACTGACTGACCTCTCACATGAGCTTCAGATCATTTGGTCTGACCATTTAAAGCAAAGCGTCAAGTATTGAGCTTTTTTTGTGTGGATAAATGTTATATGCTGCCCATTTTGAGAGGAAATGTGTTGTTTTTGGTTCAAATTATTATCCCCAAACAAGATAAAACATGGGTAACCTTGAAGGCTTGATGGTCACAATGTATGACATTGTTTCATTGAAAATTAAACAACAGAGTGACTTTTACTTTCTGGTTGTGTAATGTCAAAATGGCAGAATTGTCCTTATGTCCTTATCTTCTGTATGTTTGTTTCAAGTTTTAACAAAAAAAGTCCCATGACCTTCTCGTGTAATGATTTATTTGCTGAAGCAAATTGCCTATTAAAATACCCCCCCCCCTCAGTGTGGTGCAGAATTAACAGAATAAGTCATTTGTTGAAAGTCATCACGATAAACACCCAACAGATGCTCATAACTGACCAACAAAAATCTCATAAATTCTTTCCTTGAATAGTTCATTAGACCATTCTGGAACATGAAGTCACTATTCCCAGAGCTATCTTTCCATCGGAAAGAACATGTTTCCGAAGCCTCATTCCAAATGTTATTATTTAAGTGAGTTTACACATCAGTCTCAAAATAAATGGGCCAAAATGCATGTAATTTGGGAGCCTATTTAAAATACACGGACAACGTATTAAAGTAAATGATGGAGTGCTATGTTGCTATGCCGGAAAAAGTCAGAAAGAATAGAGGAAAGGTGGGATTTGAAATCCTCTGGGAACCTTTGGGGACCCCTATTTACAACCGATTTCAGATGATAGATTTTGAACACAGTAAATTAACATATTGTAATAATTGACTGTTTGAAGAGTTGTATGGGTAGTCTCCAATCTAATTATTAATATACAACATCAAATTCACATTACCCAGGTAACACCCACCTACAATACATAATAGATAGTCTTCTCTGTCACGCTTTCACCTTTAATATACTGTATACCTACACCTCAGCTGAATTATTCAGTCTTGCAGGGAGGGAGTTTGACGTCCCACTGCCTAGTGGATAGTACTCAGAGATAATCAGAGAATAACACACGGAACGTGTTTGATCACCAATGCAGCCAGAAATTAATACACTTTTCTTCTGTATATGCTGTCTCATAACATAGTATCAGCGATTCAGAGACTCGCCGAAAGCACAGCACATTTATTATTATCGATGTATTTTCTGTTTGTGAACAAAAGTATGAACAGTAGGCTTTGCTCACCGTCCATAAGCTGTTATATTATCGACTAATGACTATTATTATGATAACATGTACAGAATTTGAAACGTGCCTATATTGTAACCAGTACAATATGTCTCTGACTGTTTGGTCTGGCACAAAGACAGACATCATAACGTTGCTGTAAATATTTACAATATAAATACCAAACCTGTACCTTTTCAATACGTTATCTCTAAATTGACCAATTATTGAACGACCCTCATATACCTTCTTATAGAAATAAGCCAATAGGTGTGATTTACTCATCCTCTGGTATCCAATCCATGAATATATGTACCCTGCAATTGCTTTACTCCAACGGCTTGCTGGCTCGCGTGATAGCCAATGGTGTACCAGCCCGTACAATCTTGCTGACTTGTTTATCCAATCAGCTGTTGTGCTTGGCTTTGTTGTTGGTGATGACATGGACATATTTGTTGTTACTGGAAGGCGAGGGTAGAGCGTGGTAAGGAGGATCAGGTTTGAGCGATTGATTTCGACATTTCGAAGAAAAAAAAGGAGGCTTTGTTTTCCTAGGTTTCAACGATAAAATAACTGAGGTGGGGTGAACAGCGGTTATGTCGGTGAATATGGACGAACTCAGGCATCAAGTGATGATCAACCAGTTTGTTTTGACTGCTGGTTGTGCTGCTGATCAAGCGAAGCAGCTTCTTCAAGCGGCTCACTGGCAATTCGAGGTATGCGATGTGTGTTTATATGTTGGTTTCATAGCGATGCAGCTAACTAGCCACTTTAGCTAGCTAACAAAGGCAAATAATGAGAAGTTCTCCGAAATTCTAGAATGGCAATTTTTTTTTACAACCATGTAAATAAACCCAGTCATACGACGGATAATCCGGAAGACCTGGTCTAACATTAGGAAATGCGGTGTTTGCCATCGAATTTCTACTTTGACTGTTCACACTAGTTAACGTTAACTAGATGGGAAATCGATGCTGCTAACGTTATTGTTTTGATATATGTATTGGTTACGTTGGTTATTTTATGTTAGGTTTTTCATTTTGACCCTATTCAATATCCATTTGCATTATCTAACTAGCCATGGTTGCAGTTAATGTGATCTGATTTCTTTCAATGCCATTTGAACATAATCAATCTCGAACGTCTAATTTAGCGAGATACAGTAATAGTGCAACCGGCTTTTGGTAACTAACTAGCCATCCAGAGAGCGTCTGAGTAGGTGTGTCCAGAAATAAAATACCTGGTTGAGGTTTTTGAATCCATAAGGTTAACTTTGTTTACATTCTTGACTTGACACCACCAAACACGCAGAGGCTCTTCCAGTCCAGACCCCATTGTTGTAGTAAGTAAAAAGTGTCTCAAACTTTGCCTTTGTTTTTTGCCGCTGCTCTGAAAATGTTTAGGCTATTTAGTGTAATAGCATGTATGTTACATAGCTAGCACACAAAGCAATTCATACCTCAGTCCCAACTGGTATGATTTATGACCAGTCAAAACACACTTCCAATTTTGGAACAAGCTTCTACTAGTTATTACTTTCCATATTTGGCTGCGTAAAAGTAGTGCACCAATAAACACACTCACAACACACATTTAAAGAACATTGTGTTTATGATTGCTTGTTGAACAAGGTTAGGGAAAGGTGACACAACGGACCTCCTGGATTGACCGTACTCTTGTCCAGGAGTATTCATAGGGGATATCTATCTTTAGGCAGATTACGGTGCCTTATCCTTCCAGTTGTTCATATCCAGGACTCATAGTCCTGGCTCAGAGATGCACACCGTATGAGCAGGCGTTTCTTCTAAGCTGACACACAGCGTGACCCTTTTCAATCATGGCTTCAGCCAGAGCAGCAAGGTGGAATTGTAATTTGAATAAGTGTAATAGTAACATACGTTTTTAGTGAATAGATAATTCACTACATGATATGAATGAAAAATCCAGTTCATGTTGAAGCACACCCTAGAGTAATGTATAATGAAAAGTATGCAAAGTATAGTATATCTGCTCCTGTTTGAAGAGCTCAGCTGGCCACTGGTTTGAAATATTCAACAGGGCCCTAAGTATGGATAACAGAGAGATGCTGAGAAGATCTGAGGCTTCAGGCCTCTGCTTCCAGATGGTTTCCCAAACACACCCCTGCTCTGTCTAATGGCCAAGCTTTTGTTAGTGCTTACGCGCGAGCAGAAGTGGCTGGGCCAGGTGGTTTGAAGGGGCTGAGGAGGCTGCTCAGCTCCTCCCAGGCTTCTGAGAGCAGAGTCAGCCTATAGCTTGATTGGAGCAGATGCATTGCAGAGACAACTTAGCCTCCTCTGGGCAACCTGTCCGGCTCAAGGTCAAAGAGCTCCCCCAGGTGCTGTTGGCCAAGAAATGGAGGGTAAAAATATTAGGAACACCTGCTCTTTCCATGACAGACTGACCAGGTGAAAGCTGTGATCCCTTATTAATGTTACTTGTTAAATCCACTTCAATCAGTGTAGATAAAGTGGAGGAGACAGGTTAAAGAATGATTTTTAAGCCTTGAGACAAGTGAGGGTATTTTTCATCCTCTTTGAATGGGGTAGTTTCGGTTTAAGTGTGTCTGTGTGTTTTTATCAGTTTCCTGTGTGTATCAGGAATGGTCCACCACCCAAAGGACATCCAGCCAACTTGACACAACTGTAGGAGGCATTGGAGTCAACATGGACCAGCAACCCTGTGGAACGCTTTCGACACCTTGTAGAGTCCAAGCCCCAACGAATTGAGGCTATTCTGAGGACAAAGTGGGTGCAACTCAATATTAGGAAGGTGTTCCTAATGTTTTGTGCTCTCTGTTTATATATTGTGTATATATATTGTATATACTGTATGTGTATATGTAGAGTCTCGCTATATAAAATATTGAATTATAATACAATCTCAAAATGTTAGCCTTTATTACTTAATTGAATTTCTTTGTGTTGTCATGTCTACTCATGGCTCCTGGCTGCAGGGCAGGCTGTGTCTGCTCATGGCTCCTGGCTGCAGGGCAGGCTGTGTCTGCTCATGGCTCCTGGCTGCAGAGCAGGCTGTGTCGTCGTGTCTACTCATGGCTCCTGGCTGCAGGGCAGGCTGTGTTGTCGTGTCTGCTCATAGCTCCTGGCTGCAGGGCAGGCTGTGTCGTCGTGTTCATGGGCATGTTCCGTATTCTGTCACTCCCTCAGGGCACAGCCCCTAACTCAGCCTCATTATCCCTGTTACTACACCATTATTAATGCACTTCTTTCTTCTGCACTCTTCCATATCACCCTAAGTATTATTTTTGTGTTCACCTATATTTATTTATCCTATTTCTATTTCAGGCTGTTTTTTAAAATATGTTTTTGTTATTGTTTGCTGTGCCCTCAATTAGACGCCTGTTCAAGTATTCTGCTTTTATATAGGCCTAGTGCTGGGCTTCATTGCAGTGTTCTGTCAGTCATGTTACATAAGAAACACTGTCATGACTCTTCTCTGCTCCATTGCTAGGTTTTCTGCTCCATTGCTAGGTTTTCTGCTCCGTAAGGTAATGGATGCTCTCACTTAAAGCCCATGAGAAGTACTGAAACCTTTATGCCGATGCTCTTAGATATGGTGTTGCACTGTGTGTTTGTAACCTACATTATTTGTCTGTGAAACGGAACCGTTGTTGATGGTCTTGGATGTACACAGAAACACACTTAACATTAAAAACATAAATAGACAAAGAACAGTGTGATCCCAGCAGCCTGGTAGACAATGGCAGTGCAGCACATTCATGTTGATATGTGTGTCACGTTGAGCAGCAGACATTCCTGCACTACTGCTGCTGTTGTCAAACAACCACAGAGCATGGTTTGTGGGGGAGGGGCCGGCTTCAGCCGTGAGGGGAAACCACACATTCATTGAAGTGTTCGCAAAGAGAGATTCTAGTGAAAGGAAATGGAGGCTAAGCAAGGGACTAAGGTTTAGCTAGACATGCTGTCATTTTAGTAGAAGGCTGCATGCAATTATTTTAATCCAGTCACTAAGACACGTTCATATTTGAGGCGATTTGTATACAAATGAATGACACCCCATTTGTCAATTTTCCACCTCTTAAAAAGAACATGAATCATGGGCCAGTCAGACTACGTGAATCATAAAATCGGTATCTTGCAATAAAATCTGATTAAACTACTAAGGATATGTTTTGGTATGAGTGTATTTTTGTTTCCGGCCCATGGTGTCCTTACCAGGCTGCCTTTGTTGTTCACAACAGAGTGAAACAATAGAAGTAGCCTATGGACTTCCTTGTTTGTGTTCAAGCGCAGCAACTGAAAGTTGGACTGCTTGTTTACATTGTGTTTCCTCATAGCCCGTCAGAAGAAGGCTGTCACAAACAAGGTTTTATTGTGGCCTATGTGAATTGTCCCTGAGAATATAGCACATACCCTATTCACGTTAGTTTATATAGCCTAAACTGTTTACATGTCACTGAGTTGTAACACTAAATAAAGGAACAGTACTAGGCTACTAGCGATTTTCTTTTCCATGCTAATTATCATTTTAAACAAGCTTGTGTATTGTGTACATTCTCACTGAGCCATTAGCCTGTCTGCCACTGTCTCTCTCTCCGCGTGGTTTACAAACCCTGTTTTAGAAAGTGGAGGATAATAGTTTTAACCGCAGAGTCATGTGATCTACTCGTACCAACTGACCCATAGGCCGATGCTAGCAGAAGGGGATGGGGGTTAGGCTCTCCACAGTGAGCGGATTGGAAGGTGAAATGTGTTACTACTGTTTTGTGGTCCGCAAACTAAGGATGGGCATGAGTACTGGAACAGACGTCAAAACTCAATCTTCAACCAGAGATTATAATTTTTTTATACTGTAAAACTATTTGGTCCAATTTTTTTTATTGAAGACAATGTTCATTTGCTTTGACTCTAATGTTCAATTTGTACATGTGCATTTACGTAACACAAAAAAAAGAAACCAAGCCAAGCATCACACAGTTCTGCTCCCTAAATTCCTTTGCGTGATGACTGCACACACAAGCTCCCGTTAGGCCTACAGAAATAAATGCCTATAAAAACAGATCTAACTGATGGGATACACAAGCTACATTCCTTGCCAAATGTAGTGTTTTATCACAAATTCAGTTTTATCACAAATTCAAAATGGACTGGTTGGCGGAAGTAGGGAAATATGTGTTCCAACAATGTCCTGCAATTTTGGAATAATTGTGTAATTTACTGCTTTAATATGATACTTTGCAGTTGTCACTAGTTACCACAAAGTCAAAATTGGCTATACGGAACAATTCATGAAAACAAAAAAATAGAAGAGACATTGTAGAAACAAGAAGGGTTTATTTTTATTTAACCTTTATTTAACTAGGCAAGTCAGTTAATAACAAATTATTATTTACAATGACGGCCTAACCCGGACGACGCTGGGCCAATTGTGCACTGCCCTATGGGACTCCAAATCACAGCCGGTTGTGATACAGCCTGGAATCGAACCAGGGTCTGTAGTGACACTGAGATGCAGTGCCTTAAACCGCTGCGCCACTCGGGAGCTTGACCTTTTGGCTGTGACGACCCCACTTTGTGAACTGCTAGTGCCATTTTAAAATTGGTTAGCCATGGCTATATATAACCCCCGTAAACATAGACTGGTTCTATTCTGAAATATGCTATAACATTAGTTTGATAAAGACAGAGCGTAGTTTCATCAGAATCATTAAGCCTAAGCCTACTCACCAAAGATGTCATGGTCATCATTCATCCCCTTGCAGTGTTCAAAGTGAAATTGTTATTCCATTTAGAAAATTCCAAAGAACAGGCAGAATAAACTAGACAACTTGTGTATATCCGAAAAAAATAAATACATATTTTGGTTTGTAACCCAGTTTCAAATGCTCAGATGTGCATCACTTTGCACTATTCGGTTCTATTTTATTCTGTTATGTTATATTTTTTAAATTTTAGTCATTTAGCAGATGCTCTTATCCAGAGCAATTAGGGTTACGTGTCTTGGTCATGGGCACATCAACATATTTTTTTTCACCACGTCAGCTCGGGATTCGAACCAGCCACCTTTCGGTTACTGGCCCAACGCTCTTAACTGCTACTATAAAATAGATGTGTCTTGACTGTGGTAAGGGCTCGGGAAATAGAGTCTTGTCTGCTAAATTAACAAAACAAGGCTATGCCATTGCACAGCTTATAGGCTTCTACAAGAAGTGCCACACTGTTTTGGTTACTATCGTTTTGAAGATTGAGTTCCAATATGTAATACAACCAGTTGATATTACAGGTTCAGTAAATGTATCTTAAATGGCACTTGTTTGAGACGGTTTGTGTCAAGAACTGCTACGCTGGTGGGTTTTTACATGTTCAACAGTTTTCTGTGTATCAAGAATGGTCCACCACCCAAAGGACATCCAGCCAACTGGACACAACTGTGGGAAGCATTGGAGTCAACATGGGCCAGCATCCCTGTGGAACACTTTCGACACCTAGTAGAGTCCATGCCCCGACGAATTGAGGCTGTTCTGAGGGCAAAGGGGGTGGGGGGTCGTTCGCAACTCAATATTAGAAAAGTGTTCTTAATGTTTTTGTACACTCAGTGTATATATGAGGCAATTTAGCAATTAGGATTTGTTATCTTTACTGGTTATGATAAATTATGCTTTGTTGCGCACTGTTGGCATAGCTAACTGCACACATTTTTTCCAGTGTGGGCCTTGTATTCTAAAAGTATTTTTTTCCACGAATATTCAGAAAAAAATCGTGCGAGTACTTGAACAGTCAAAGGTCAAATGCCCATCTTACCGCAAATGGCAGTTCAAGTGCTCACAATGTTCTCACACACAACTTCCTCTCTTTCCCTCATTCTGTCTCTCTCTCCCTCCACAGACAGCCTTAAGCTCCTTTTTCCAGGAGGCCAACATCCCTAGTCACCACCACCAGATGGTAAGTGCATTTTGTTCCCCTTAAAAAAGAAAAAAGGGCTTAAGGCATGTATTACATTCTGTCAGTGTGTTTCGGGAGCTAATTTACGGCATGGCTGCAGCGTCTGTGACCAGGCCAGTCTGCTCCTCCTCTTCAGTCAGACAGACAGAGGGACAGATTCACCAACAGGACAGGACTAGAGCCATGGGCATAGTAGTACAGCTGTCTGGCAGAGTGACATCACTGGAGTTATTGCTCCTGAGTAGTAAAGTCTACATCCTGCTATACTACTCCACGGTGCTTATTGGTTTTCAACACTGCCCAAGCCTTTTAGGGTAAGCTTACTTAAGATATACTGCCACATGGACTGGCACTATGCATTTTAGTGCAACACACGTTTCATATCATGAATTCTTAAACCTTGTACAATATTTTGAAACCTTTTCCTTCAACATGTATTGCATGACAACTCCGTATGTCAGGCACAGCGAAGTAGCTGGGTCGAAATAGCTTTAACCACGATGAAAGCAATGGCACAAGGCTGTCTCCTGTCCTTGGCCCAAGCCAATTTACGCAATGCTATTCGGCTATAGTGATCATGTGGTCCGTGCTTGAAATCATTTCTGCTTCAACTGACCAGTAAAAGCCCTGGAGCGGCGAGTTGGAAATGTAATGTTTACCACATGGAGGCTGTGCTGTGAGCAGGCAGTGTTGACGTGCATACTGAACCCAGCCATCTCCTCTGATCATCTGTCTGTTGCTGCTCTGCTGCTACAACACTTTTTTGGTTTTCTCTCTTTTTCCCTTCCTCTTGGGTGGGAGGAGCATGTTCGAGCTTGAGAGAGAGAGGAAGTGTGTGAGTGGCGGGGGCCAGGGTTTGTTATTATTTTCGGTGCAGCCATTACATCATACCGTGTGTGTGTGTGTGCGTGTGTGCGTGTGCGTGTGCGTGTGTGTGTGCGTGTGTGTGCGCGTGTGTGTGTGTGTGTGTGTGTGTGTGTGTGTGTGTGTGTGTGTGTGTGTGTGTGTGTGTGTGTGTGTGTGTGTGTGTGTGTGTGTGTGTGTGTGTGTGTGTGTGTGTGTGTGTGTGTGTGTGTGTGTGAGAGAGAGAGAGGCGGGGATGTGCATGCTGGGAGGAGGAGTGATGTAAGAGAGCTATCTGCTACAGAGGAGGAGGAAGGGCTGTTAAAGGATAGAGAGAAAGAGAGAGTGTGGAGAGGCAGTCATCAGCAGCTGCAAGTCATCTCCATGTATTGCGGGTGTTAGTCCTTCCCCCTCTCTCTCTAGGTTGCCCTGCACTCTCCTTGGGGCCTGGGGGAGCCACAGGGGAAACAGTGGGTGTGGGGAAGAAAGAGCTCCGTGTAGCAACAATAATGTACACAACACTGCCCTCAATCAAACACTATTGACTATACAGGGAGAGCAAATATGTGTATATGTAAGGGACTCTTATAGCCTTAAACCTTCACCGAAGGGTCACATTTCCACAACCACTTGACATCCAGGGTTGCATTTCTTGTTGTAAACATGGGGCTGGGTTTTCATTTATTTAATTAGACCTAGTACTTGACCTGAGAAAACTAGTCATAATAAGTAAGTCCTAGAGAGAATGACATTCCTTTATCAATTTAATTTGTAAGTCGCTCTGGATAAGAGCGTCTGCTAAATGACTTAAATGTAAATGTAAATATATGTACTCAATCTGATGAATAGAAGCCACAACCAGTTGAATTACATTGTTTATTTTCATTACTCTGTACATAATGTAATTCATGGAAAGTGGGTAATGCACTCTAGTGGTGGTGGTAGTAGTGGTGGTGGACTGGTGGTAGTCGTGGTGGTTGTCATGGTGGTGGTGGTAGTAGTGGTGGTGGACTGGTGGTAGTCGTGGTGGTTGTCATGGTGGTGGTGGTAGTAGTGGTGGTGGACTGGTGGTAGTCGTGGTGGTTGTCATGGTGGTGGTAGTCGTGGTGGTTGTCATGGTGGTGGTGGGAGTCGTGGTGGTGGTAGTCGTAGTGGTTGTTTTGGTGGTTTTGGTAGTCGTGGTGGTGGCTTTCTTAGTCGTGGTGGTGGTGGCTTTCTTAGTCGTGGTGGTGGTAGTCGTGGTGGTGGTGGTGGTAGTCGTGGTGGTTGTCATGGTGGTGGTGGTAGTCGTGGTGGTTGTCATGGTGGTGGTGGGAGTCGTGGTGGTGGTAGTCGTAGTGGTGGTTTTGATAGTCGTAGTGGTGGTTTTGGTAGTCGTGGCGTGGCGGTGGTAGTGGCGGTGGTAGTCGTAGTGGTGGTGGTAGTAGTAGCACATGGCATTTGTCATCTCACCTGTTTCCCCTCTGGTGTGTGAGCCCATGAGGGATGTAACTGTTTGTGTTGCTGTGGGACTGCACAAGCTCTACCCTGCGCCTTCTGATGACAAAACAAGACCATAAATACTGTTGGAGAAGTTCTGGTTTGAGCCCATTGCCTGGCCAAATATAATGATTTACTCCTTTACTAGGACCGTCCTGTAAACTAATCAAACTGTTACCACAACTATTACCACCACTATTATTATCATCACTACCACTAGTATTATCACAACTACTATTATCACTACCACTACTATTATCACTACCACTACTATTATCACTACTACTATTATCACTACCCCTACTACTACTAATATCACTACCACTACTATTATCACTACTACCACTACTATCACTACCGCTACTATTATCCCAACTACTACTACTACTATTATCACATTTACATTTACATTTAAGTCATTTAGCAGACGCTCTTATCCAGAGCGACTTACAAATTGGTGCATTCACCTTATGACATCCAGTGGGACAGTCACTTAACAATAGTGCATCTATCACTACCACTACTACTATTATCCCTACTACTACTACTACTACTACTACTATTATCACTACCACTACTTTTACCCCTACTACTACCACTATTATCCCTACTACTACTATTATCACTACCACTACTACTATTACCCCTACTACTACCACTATTATCCCTACTACTACTATTATCACTACCACTACTATTATCCCAACTACTACTACTACTACTATTATCACTACCACTACTACTACTACTACTATCATCCCTACCACTACTACTATTATCACCACTACTACTACTACTATTATCACTACTACTACTATTATCACTACCGCTACTATTATCCCAACTACTACTACTACTATTATCACTACCACTACTACTATTATTACTACCACTACTATTATCCCTACTACTATTATCACTATCACTACTATTATCCCTACTACTACTACTACTATTATCACTACCACTACTACTATTATCCCTACCACTACTATTATCACTACCACTACTATTACCCCTACTACTACCACTATTATCCCTACCACTACTATTATCACTACCACTACTATTACCCCTACTACTACCACTAATATCCCTACCACTACTATCACCACTACTACTACTACTACTACTACTACTATTATCACTACCACTACTACTATTATTACCTCCACTACTACTATCACTACCACTACTATTATCCCTACTACTACTACTACTATTATTACCTCCACTACTACTACCACTACCACTACTATTATCCCTACTACTACTACTACTATTATCCCTACTACCACTACTATAACGACTACTACCACTACTATTACTACTACTACCACTACTATTATCCCTACTATTACTACTACTACCACTACTATTATCCCTACTACCACTAATATTACTACTACTACCACTACTATTATCCCTACTACCACTTCTATTACTACTATTACCACTACTATTATCCCTACTACTACTATTATCACTACCACTACGACTATTATTACCTCCACTACTACTATCACTACCACTACTATTATCACTACCACTACTATTATCCCTACTACCACTACTATTACTACTACTACCACTACTATTATCCCTACCACTACTACTACTACCACAACTATTATCCCTATTACCACTACTATTATCACTACCACTACTATTACCACTACTATTACCCCTACTACTACTACTACTATTACATTACATTACATTTAAGTCATTTACCACTACTATTATCACTACCTACCACTACTATTACCCCTACTACTACTACCACTACTATTATCCCTACTACCACTACTATTATCACTACCACTACTATTACCCCTACTACTACTACTACTACTACTACTACTACTACTACTAGTATCACTACCACTACTATTACCACTACTACTACTACTATTATTATCACTACCACTACTATTACCCCTACTACCACTACTATTATCACTACCACTACTATTATCCATACTACTACTACTACTACTACTACTACCACTACTATTATCACTACTACTACTATTATCCCTACTATCACTACCACTACTATTACTACTACTACTACTACTACTACTACTATTATTATTATCACTACCACTAATATTATCACTATTACTACTACTACTATTATTATTATCACTACCACTACTATTATCACTAGCACTACTATTACCCCTACTACCACTACTATTATCACTACTATTATCACTACTACTACTACTACTACTACTACCACTACTATTATCACTACTACTACTACCACTACTATTATCACTACTACCACTACTATTATCACTACTACTACTACTACTACTACCACTATTATCACTACTACTATTATCCCTACCACTACTATTATCACCATTACACTACTATTATCACTACCACTACTACTATTATTACCACTACTATTAATACTACTATTAATACCACTACTATTATCACTACCACTACTACTACTATTATCACTACCACTACAACTTATTATTACCACCACTACTATTATCCCTACCACTATTATTATTACCATCTCTACTATTATCCTTACCACTACTACTACTACTACTACTACTACTATTATCCCTACCACTACTACTATTATTACCATTACTATTTTCACCATTACACTACTATTATCACTACTATTAATACCACCACTACTATTATCACCATTACACTACTATTATCACCACTACTATTTTCCCTACCCCTACTACTATTATTACCACCACTACTATTATCCCTACCACTATTATTATTACCACCATTACTATTATCCTTACCACTACTATTATCACTACTACTACTATTACTACCACCACTACTATTATCCTTACCACTACTACTACTACTACTATTATCCCTACCACTATTATTATTACCACATTACTATTATCCTTACCACTACTATTATCACTACTACTACTATTACTACCACCACTACTATTATCCTTACCACTACTATTATCACCATTACACTACTATTATCACCACTACTATTATCCCTACCCCTACTACTATTATTACCACCACTACTATTATCCTTACCACTACTATTATCACCACTACTATTATCACTACTACTACTACTACTATTACCACCACTACTATTATCCCAACCACTATTATTATTACCACCATTACTATTATCCTTACCACTACTATTATCACTACTACTACTATTACTACCACCACTACTATTATCCTTACCACTACTATTATCCTTACCACTACTATTATCACTACTACTACTATTATTACCACCACTACTATTATCCTTACCACTACTATTATCACTACTACTACTACTAGTATTACCACCACTACTATTATCCTTACCACTACTAGTATCACTACTACTACTACTATTACCACTACTACTATTACCAGTACTACTATTATCACTACTACTATTATCACCACTACCACTACTATTATCACCGCTACCACAACTACCACTACTACTATTATTATCACTACTATTATCACCACTACTATTAACACCACTACCACTACTATTATCACCACTACCACTAATACTATTACTAGCTGTACCACTATTGTAAACATTAAGGATGATATCGCAACAGTTGTAACTTGAAAGTATGTAGTGTTCAAACTCCCTTGTGAATGTGTGTATGTGTTTTGTGTAACGGTGGGCGGCAGATGGGATTCAGTCCAGACCTGCCCTTCCTCTCAGCCAAACCTGCTAGACAGGGCCCTAGCCCCACCCTCCCAGCACAGCACTGTAGCTCAACACAGCCCAGCATACGGTTGTTATTGTTCTGTCTACCTACTCACTGCTTCACTAGGACCAAGCCTTATAGCCGTACAGCTGCATCTGGACAGTCTAAACAGCTGTAGTGCTTCTCAGTCGACTTCATTGCTTTATAGCTAAATTTGATCACTTGACTAGATAAGTAATATTTGAATATCTCCTTTAGTATTGATTTCCATAACAAACAAGTTGAATAATTCACAGCTTAAAGCAAAACTCGGTGAAGTCTCTCCCAAGAAAAACAGGAAACCCCCTGTATGGATCACCATCTTGGGTCCTGCAGGAGGGGCAGTTTCAGTGTGGTCAACCATCACAGACCCAGACAGACTGAAACCATGCTTGTCCATCTCCTAACTGGAGCAGCTGCTGCTCACTCTAACGGACCTGTCACCTCACATCAACACTAAGACTGTGCCTCACGATACTCAATACTATACTGTATGCTGCACTACACTCTTCTCCCTCCACTTTCAAAATGTCTAGTATCTTAGCTAGCTATGACCATGCCTTTCCCAGGCTATAATCTGGTTTGGTGACCTTTTCAACTTTAGACACCTCTTTCATACTATTAGATCCACATTTTGGGTGCTTGCGTGACCCTCATGTCAGCGGGGCCGTGGCAGTGTGTTAGAAATAAAACAGCCCTGACCTCCTGCAGCAATGCTAAGAAGTCCTCCGTCCTGTAATGGCTGCTAGCCTGTTACCCGATCCCTGTTGGTGGTGGGGGTGTTTCTATCCTGAGGCACCACACTCAGTCTTACAAATTATAAAGTCATTCATGGCCTCAGTGGGGACATCTGACATTTTGTGCAACTGCACAGCATGTTAAGCTGCCATGTTTACCACAGTGAATGGATGTAGGTGGCTGCAGGGTTTAGAAACCTTGTCGTCACAATGTTCAGCAGTTGTACTGCACACAATGCCCAAGTCTACAAGTGAACTGCCTCCCACAACAGTAACTAACTAGTCTAGGCTATTTGTTTTATGAACTCACCAATCATGCCTTCTATTGGTACATAGAGTTCACAGCAGGCAGCAGCAATGGAAGCACCCCATGGGGACCAAATCATTGGGACAGAATGTTAAAATGAAGTGTTTGCATTCAACTCAATGTAAGTCACTCATTTTAAACCCCACGTGTCTTCTGTTTTCCAGATGTGCACTCCAAGGAACACCCCAGCCACGCCGCCTAACTTCCCCGACACCATCACCATGTTCTCCAAGCTGAGGGCGTCAGACTGCTCGGGGAGCTCCGGAGGCGGAGGTCCCACCCAGGTGTCCATGGCCTGCTCCCCCCCCTCCTCCACAGCTGGCTTCGGATCCTTCTGGGCCTCATCACCCCCCAACCACCAGCCCGTCTGGCTTCCCCCCTCCTCGCCCACAGGCCACCACATGCACCACCACCACTACCAGCACCACCACCACATGCACCAGACCCCCATGTGGCCCCCTGTGTCCCAGCCCGGCAGCGCCCAGCAGACCCCTGTTGTATCGGTCCTGCATGGCCAGAGATGAGACTCTACCCAGGTGTGGGAAGGAGGGGGCTGGGGAGGATAGGGTGGGGCTGGGCTAGGCTATGTGCAGCCTAATGAATCTACTAGGGGGGGTTGGGTGTCAGGATTAAAGGGTCTTGTTGGCCAAGGGGAAAAGACACGCTACTGTTGTTTTCCTTCCTTTCTTTCTGTTTTTCTAAAATGACGATGAACAATGTCTTCTTTGGAGTACATCGGTTTCCTCTCACTCTCTCTTCATCATAACTCATCAAAGCCTGGTAAGAACCGGGGGAGAACCACTAATAACAATATGAGAAAGTGGAATAACGAAGGGGGTGGGGTCGCTGAACCCCCCCCCCCCCCCCCCCAAGGACTCTGGGTAAAGCAGTTTTCTTCGTCGATGTAAGTCGAGCCCTGGACCCAGCAGAGCACTTACTTAGGATAGGAGCCATGTGATCTGCTAAAGTGCTTGATCATTGGTTGTTTTTCAAAACTCTACTCTCCCTTGGGGTTCAATAACGCTCCAGAGATGTGACCAGATTTCACAATAACCAGCAGACAAAATCAAAATGGGACTGCAACACAAATGATGATGGTTTTGTGTTCTCGGCTGATCTTATGGCCCAGAAAAAACATTTTTCAATATTGTTTGTGGTATGGGGATCTGTATTGTACAGATCATGGAGAAAACTGTAGCCATTTTGTCAAGTTTCATGTAGCCATGTATCTCTTTTTAAAATGTCTATTTTGTAAGTACTATGTAGCTTAGTGAAACTTGACTCAGTGGCTCCACTGCATGCTGTTGTGTCTGAGAAGTGGGCTCTTCAGTATGTGTGGACTCGAAGCTTTGGTTTAAAGTGTCTGAAAGCTGACCTTCACATCAGAGGTGTTTTAAAGAGACTTGTAAAGAAATGTTAATACTGTAATTCAGTGTTGAGATACAGGAAAGTATGCAATCATTTGATGGAAGCCTGAAGCCAGTTTAAAGGCTGATACATTTTTATCCTTGTTTTTGGGAACATTTTCTACCTATGGATGTCAAATGACTCCCGAGTGGCGCATCGGTCTAAGGCACTGCATCTCAGTTCTAGAGGCGTCACTATCGACCCTGGTTTGATTCCAGGCTGTATTACAACCGGCCGTGATTGGGAGTCCCATAGGGTGGCGCACAAATTGGCCCAGCATCGTCCGGGTTAGGGTTTGGCCGGGGTAGGTCGTCATTGTAAATAAGAATTTGTTCTTAACTGACTTGCCTAATAAACTTTTTTTTGACTGATAATGTAAACTGGTTTTCAGTGACAATTATGGAAACATCTTCTGAACTCCATTGTAAATAAAGGCTCAGCAGAAACAAAGTGCAAAAACGTTGAACTCTGTAACCTGGCTGGGGACGAGATTGAGATCTCAGTTATGCTGTCAACACTGAATTTAATCTGGTTTGCAAATGTTTTGACTAACATAGATGGGTGTGAGCCATCAGTAGGCTACCTCTTCAGGTTTCTATGGGGAGTAGAGGCCAACTCAGTGATTTACTACGCAATCTCTAGCAGAAGATCAACTGGTTCTACCTCTGGTTAAATGGGAGAGGCCGAATGTATTCCCTGCAGAAACAGTCGGTTTCAATGGGTCAGATTAGCAGAATCTCTCCTAGTGCTCAAAACGTGTGTAATTCCCTCCGTTAGAATAGTGGCTGATTGACTGATGATGAATTGAGTGTCTTGTCAACTATAGAATTATGAATTTAGTACGGGTTGCAAATATTTACTAAATGATTGTTCAGGCAATGTTTACATATGAGATTCAGTGTACTGATGAACAATGCTTCATAACCCAGAGTCTTACTTATAGGTGAGCTCTTCATACAACAGCCCATGTCAGAACATTTGCAAATCTATCAATGGTGACAGATGGAAAGGTAGCCATTTTCACCATCATTCTCATTATAATTATCACAATAAAGAGGGAATAGGGAGGTCTGAACAGGTTGCAGTTGTATACAGAGGGTACTTTATCTGAAATCATGTCACATTCATTCATGCCCTCACTAAAGGATGCTTTAATATTATGCCTGCCTGCCACGTCTTCACTCAGACAATCATATTCACACAATCCCTCTGGTTGAATACATGTCAAATCACATTTGTCAAGCTGTGACCTTTTGTGAGGATGATTTTATAATGTACAATATGGACAGTCGTGTAGCGTTGGACAGATGCCACCGGGCCAATGTGGACCCTTGTCAATGTCACCAGAAAGAAGGGACACTGCTCCACTGTGCTGCCATGTGGTCTGTTCTGGTTCTAAATCCATGGATCTTTTCAGATGGACATTAGAAGCTCAACGGTGGTTCCTCTTGGGGGGTTCATAGCACCGCCTCATTCATTAACTCATGTGTTCTATTAAGGGGAACGTTTGTTGTCAACTGCATGAGTTTTGGTTGGTGATTTTCTAGTTTTTGTTTTTAACAAGGTGGGAATGGAGGGTGGTCCCATAATGAGTGTTTCCTGCTGTGTGGATTACTGGCTCCTCCTCAGTATTGTTGTGGTAACTAACACACCCAGACACAGTAGTGTTGGGTGATTATGGTTCCTGTGATGATGTGACCCGGTCTCCATTCTCCTCGATCAACAGTAGACAGTTTGGTCCCCCATGATATCTGTACAAACTGGGTGTTATGAAATGTTCGATCGTCATGTTCACCCATACAAGATGTGCAGAATGCCTGATGGGAATCCAAAAACAAGTCAAACAACAAGAACTTCTCATGGACCCTCATTTACATCTCTCTAATCCAACTTTTTATATAGATATTTCTCTCCTGTACTGTGTTTATTTCCCCTGTTGAAATGTGTATTTATATGTTTAATAAAATAAGGTATGATCTAAGTGTTGGAGTTGTTCTGGGGTCTTGTTTTTGCTGAGAATAATTGTTGTGCTTTTATGAAATATGGTTGCTAAGGCACTTTTGAACACATAAGTGACTTTGCTTTTTGAGATATTTTCTGTAAGGTAATATATATTTAGTAATGATATGACATTGCATAATACTATAGTAATCTATATATCCCTACAAGTAGTGTCTGTAGTACAAAGGAACAAGTAGGCCTACAGTGGGGCAAAAAATAATTTAGTCAGCCACCAATTGTGCAAGTTCTCCCACTTAAAAAGATGAGAGGCCTGTCATTTTCATCATAGGTAAACTTCAACTATTACAGACAAAATGAGAAAAAAAATCCAGAAAATCACATTATCGGATTTTTTATTTATTTGCAAATTATGGTGGAAAATATGTATTTGGTCAATAACAAAAGTTTCTCAATACTTTGTCATTGCCAACAAAGGTATATAACAGAGGTCAAACGTTTTCTGTACGTCTTCACAAGGTTTTCACACACTGTCGCTGGTATTTTGGCCCATTCCTCCATGCAGATCTCCTCTGGAGCAGTGATGTTTTGGGGCTGTTGCTGGGCAACACGGACTTTCAACTCCCTCCAAAGATTTTCTATGGGGTTGAGATCTGGAGACTGGCTAGGCCACTCCAGGACCTTGAAATGCTTCTTACGAAGCCACTTCTTCGTTGCCCGGGCGGTGTGTTTGGGATCATTGTCATGCTGAAAGACCCAGCCACGTTTCATCTTCAATGCCCTTGCTGATGGTAGGCTTTGTTACTTTTGTCCCAGCTCTCTGCAGGTCATTCCCTAGGTCCCCCCGTGTGTTTCTGGGATTTTTGCTCACCGTTCTTGTGATCATTTTGAGCCCACGGGGTGAGATCTTGCGTGGAGCCCCAGATCGAGGGAGATTATCAGTGGTCTTGTATGTCTTCCATTTCCTAATAATTGCTCCCACAGTTGATTTCTTCAAACCAAGCTGCTTACCTATTGCAGATTCAGTCTTCCCAGCCTGGTGCAAGTCTACAATTTTGTTTCTGGTGTCCTTTGACAGCTCTTTGGTCTTGGCCGTAGTGGAGTTTGGAGTGTGATTGTTTGAGGTTGTGGACAGGTGTCTTTTATGCTGATAACAAGTGCAAACAGGTGCCATTAATACAGGTAATGAGTGGAGGACAGAATAGCCTCTTAAAGAAGAAGTTACAGGTCTGTGAGAGCCAGAAATCTTGCTTGTTCGTAGGTGACCAAATACTTATTTTCCACCATAATTTGCAAATAAATACATTAAAAATCCTACATTGTGATTTTCTGGATTTTTTTTCTCATTTTGTCTGTCATAGTTGAAGATTACCTATGATGAAAATGACAGGCCTCTCTCATCTTTTTAAGTGGGAGAACATGCACAATTGGTGGCTGACGAAATACATTCTTGCCCCACTGTATATAAGAGAGACAATAAACACACAGTGTGGCAGTTAATTGAGGAAGGATGTGGTTAAAACTGTGTATCCAGCCCAGTTAACGTGTTACATGTCTGAAACTGTGTGTCATAACAGCGTGGTGGAGTTGTGTAGAACAGTACAGATATATTTACGTACCACAAGTAAAATTCATTGCAGACAGTCAATGAGTCAACATATGTTCACATAACAGTTATATGGACATCATATGACACATACATCACATATTCCATGAAGGCCCATTTATCTTTGAAAACAAAGATACATCTACCAATGGAAATCTTACATTCAGATTAACTGCCTGTCTTAAATACTCTCCTGAAATACCTTTCAGTAGCATCATTACTCCTGAATACGTCCAAATGCTATGAAAGGGATCACTTATACTCAGTTTATTAGGTACACCACCTCGTTCACCACCTCGTTCTCAGGAGGCCGTGTCTTGCTATACAAAGCAGGTAGACAGGCATCCAGGAATTCAGTTACTGTCCGAATGAACATTAGAATGGGGAAAAACAAGTGAGCTAAGCGACTGAATGCACAACTCATTGATCCTTGTCACGGATGGGCTATTGCATCAGCCGACCACACCAGGTTCTACTCCTATCAGCTTAAAACAAGCAGATCCAGTTGTCACGCGATCACCAACACTGGACTATTGATGAGTGGAAAAACGTTGCCTGGTTCGACGAATCCCGGTTCCTGTTGCATCATGCTGATGACAGAGTCAGGATTTGGCGTAACCACATGAGTCCATGGCCCCATCCTGCCTGCTGTCAACGGTACAGGCTGGTGGCAGTGGTGTAATGGTGTGGGAAATGTGTTCCTGGCAAAGTTCGATCCCTTGATACCAATTGAGCAATGTCTCCATGCCCTGAAGAATTCAGGCTGATCTAGAGGCAAAGGGAGGTCTGACCCGGTACTAGATGGGTGTACCTAATAAACTGGCCACTGGGTGTGTAAAGCATGGATAGATAAATATAAATCATATTTCACATTGACACAAAATGTGTGTAAGCAAAGCCCCTGCTTCTAGGAAACAGTCACCCCGTTCCTCAATGACAGTACAGTTTGTCCTTTCAAGTTTATTAATTCATATCCTGTCCTACATTCACACAGGCTTTTTGAACTGTGTCCCCCCCCCCTCCCCGTGCCACGCCCCGGCCCACGGACAACTGCAGTTGAGTGCTGACATGGCGCTACGCTAAAAGTATGCTATGATACCCAATGCTGTGCCATGGTTAAAAATGATACACTATGCCAGAGTGAGGCACACATAGCGAACACCCTTGTTTAAAACACACAGACACCAGGAGACTGCTGTAACTGGACACAGGCACGGTGACATTCGAAGGGAATGCCATCTGGGCCGATTTTACAACCCTGGCTGCTTTGCTTCCCCAATAGATGCAGGTGGCTGGCTACCATTGTTATGAGTCCACGACAGGGGTACATTTTTGTGGTAATGACAGCACGCTTTCCTCTTAACATGTGATGAAACAACTTGAGACACTAATACACAATGAATCAGACGTTACAGAAACTGGGTCTGTGAGAGGGAAGACATTTCAAGCCCTTAATGATACTGCTCTATAAGACCCTATATGTCAAACGAATTGCTCCATGGTGGTATTGTTCTGCATCCAAACAGTCTGGTATTTGAGGTCACCTGCCTGAAAGCTTCTCTATGAAGGTCATTGAAAATCAGGCATCATAAACCAAAATCGTAATGAAGCCACACGTAAGGTATTTGACCTGTAAAGCTACACCTTGGAAATGTGACTCAGCTATTTTGTGACTCAGCTATTTTGTTGCATTGAAACAGTGTTCATAGGTCCTAGAATTGTGTTCTTCCATTACCATCCATAAATAACCTAACTGACTAATATCAGACTTGATTTTCACAACGTCTGTATGCTCCATTACAAAATGGAGACCAGGATACCCTCCTGGTGCTGCTGTAAACGGTTTATTAAAATAAGGTGTGTGGGGCTCTTCATCGCCCCCTACAGGATGATGACGGGCTCGACCTCAGACTGGCTCAGGTCCACGTGAAGCTCCAGATCTTGCTGCAGCAGCTCGCTGGTGGTGTCAGCATGGGACGAGCTCTGGGGAAGGGTAGCCTGGGACAGGCAGCCTAAAGAAGACATGGGCCGGTCTCGCACAGAGCTGCCTGAGGCTGGGGGAGATAAAGGGGGGAAGGGGGGCAAGGGGGAAAAGGTCAGGGGTTAGGGTTCAGGTGTCTGCTATACAATCAACCTTAACAGCTGCACAGCAGCAATCGCAAAAAAAAGAATGCTATTTCCATGTGAGTGTTGTTTCAGTACAATTCCATAGTAATCACTATTCCAGTTGGTGAAATTGGTTTATATGTTGCAAATGGGTAATGACACTGGTGTTGACCTACCTGAGCGGCTGCGCTGGGTTTTGGCACTCTGGGGTCGCACAGGGGTCACACAGCCCGGCTCTGTGCAGCCAGGCTTCTGGAACTGGGAGCGCATGATCTTGTCTTTGCTCTTGCACATGCCTGCTGTCATTAAAACAGCAATGTCACATCGCGACCTTGACATGGGAACGACAGGACCCCACCACAACCATAGCCATACTGTACCTACACACCCATACCAGACATACAACTTCTTCCAAGTCTTGAGCAAAATACTCTTTCAATACTATTTTGACTCATTCAATGGTCTCATAAATTACTGGGAATCACAACACCAAATCCCAGGCATAAAACAGGACAGCACATCTCCCTCATTCTTCCTTCAGGGCTTGATTTGTATGAACAGATGAAGAGGATATTAAGATAGAAATGATGGCATGCAAGCAGTGTTACCCCAGGTTATATTTACAGTCTGTTACAGACACCAGGCCTGATCTTCTATAACATAGTAACATTGGGTTCTTTCCAGTGTGGAACACTACACCAACCAGAGCCCCTCCCCCAACCCCAGTGCAGCCCATTCTTATTGCTAACTCACTTCCTTAAACCCTCGTAAAATACCCCCTCCCATAAACTAAGCTCCTCTCTCCTTCCCTAAATCTCCTCACCCTCGTCCTTCTCCAGACCCTCGTTCCTAATCCTTCATCATACACCACTTTAACACTGTACTGTATCCCTCCTCAAATTCTCATTCCCAACCAAACAGCCCACTTTCTTTCTCAACCCAACCTAACTTTTCAGTCTCCTCCCCATTCTCTCCTGACCCTTCACCATGATGTCCCCACTCACTCTTCCTCCCCACACTTCACTTTACTCTTTATCCCTGCATCCCTGCACTGCGAGCCCAACTCTGGACACATGGTCCAGGGAGCGAGAGAGAGGAAACAGGCTAAGGGCAGTTGGGGCCTGGACAGACGGCACGGTGTGATCATCATCTTAAGACGCGTTGTGTAACTGGGCCCAGGGGTGACAGTGAATCCTCGGAAGTGTGTTTCACTGTCGATGAGGAGTCAGAACTGGAGTCTGGACATCACCTCTCTCCCAGGCCCGGACCATGACAGCTGCCCACAGCATGCAGTCATGTCACACTTAACATTAGGTGACTTTTTGGAGCGATGGCATAAAAACACAAAATGGACCAGTGGGAATGGTTTTACTGCACTGCAGTTGCTTGAATTGAGTAACATGAATTAAGTAGTCTAGCTTTTGTTCACAATTGTCCAGATTCCATTTTCTTTTCAATACATGCAATTCTACTCTAAAAATACACAGTACTGTAGAGTAGAGCTGAATATAATCCCAGTCCAGAACCCTGTACCGTCTTTAGGAAAGATGGTGGGTAGTCTGGCATCCACAGTCTTGACCGATCTGTTTTTCAGGCGGCCCTTGTAGATATGTCCGTCCAATCCCAGGATGTCCACCTCCTCCGGCTGACCAATAGACACAAGGACAAGGTCAAATATTTGCATACCTAACAACTGTCAAATACACCTCAAATATACTCTGTACTCAACATGATAACTTGTATAAATGGCTCAACAAATGTGATTGACCAGGTGTATGCCTATGGGCTGGCAGTGGTCTAGTTGTCTGTCAGTACAGTAACCCACAGTAGGTGAGGTTGGTCTCACTCACCTGAATGCGCAGTGGGGAGCTGGAGATGGGCGGTGTCTCCTCCTCAGCCTGGATGAAGTGGCTGAATTGCTGCAGGCGGGTGTAGCGGCGGTTGGGGTAGGTCACGGTGTGGCTGCCTCCACAGCTCCGGGACATGGCCAGGTAACTGTAGTCCGCCATCTCAGGGATGCGCTCGCTAGGATGGACACAGGAGTGGAGGTTGAAGGTCGGAAGATGAACACTTCTAGAGGTTTTAAAAAGACCTGACAGTACAGTATTTATCGTTTGTAGTTAAATTTGGTCACCCTGCCTCCCTGACACTTCTCTAAACCATAACAAAGCAATATGGACAACTTTTTGGTCCTTCCCCTGTTTCAATACATGTGCTCCCGGCTTCCCTGCCTGACCCTGGCCTGACTGACTGACTGACTCACTGCTTAGGCAGACACTGACTGGTCCTCTGCAGCGGGCTCAGGATGTGTGGATAGCGGGAGCTCCCGATCTCCCTCAGAGCCCCCTGGCTGTAGGTGCGCTCTGGGCCAGATAGGTGGCTCTGCACTCTCTCTATCTGCCTACACATCATGGTGTGGATCCGCTGCACCTGCATCATGGCCCTTTCGGAGCTGGCCATCTCAAAGTGGCTGTGGTTAGTGCCTGGCCTCAGGCTGAGATGGAGGGAGAGCTGGCTAATGTCAGACACTTGTAACTATCGAACACTTCTGGCTGATCTAGTGTGGGTGTTAGGTCTTTGGGGTAGGATAAAGTCGACTACACTGTATATTGGATATTGGGACACTGGCACCCCCTGCTGGTTAAAATCGGGGCCAAGTAAGAGTTTCAGTTGTGATGTTTTTGACTGTCTGCTCTCACCTTCTGCAATGCTGGCGAACCTGCTCAAGCTCATAGATGGTGTACGGTCGGTTGGACTTGTGGGAGGGTAGGCCAGGAGTGGAGGGCAGGGTGACCAAATGCCTGTTGTCCAGTGGAGAGAGAAAGAAGAAAGAGAGGTAGGTGAATAAACAGCCCCATAATCCTATTATTTCAATTTCCACAATGTCTGTGTGTACTGTATAAAAATAGGACATTATTATCATTTACTTACGGTCCTGGGGTAAGCATATCGACTGGGCGGTCGCAGGAGATGCAGTGGAACCTTGCCACAAGTTGTCTATGAAAGGGACGTAACAAAGACAAATCAAATCCAACTTTATCGGTCGCATACACAGATTTGCAGGTGTTATAACAGGTGTAGCAAAATGCTTTTGTTTCTAGCTCCAACAGCGCAGTAGAATGTCTAGCAAATACAATACAAATACACAAACAATCAGGAAACAAACAAACAAGAAATGACAGAACAAGTCCAATTAACAATCCTGAGTAGATATATCAGAGTGAGCATGTGTCAGAATCAAGAATATAAATACGTGGTGTGTATAGACAGTATATAATTTGGAAGGAAAATAGTGTGTACAGTAGTAGGTATATTAGGAACAGAATACAGTATATACTGTACATACACCGTGAGTAAACAACAGTATTCAAACAGAACATAGACATATAGACAGAATATAGACAGAGATAAAATGAACGCTAAACATAAGGAAGACAATGAACGCATGATCATGTAGAACTCCATAGAGGAACCTGGACTTATCCAGCCATCATCCCTCCTGGGCCTGGCTGTGACCAGTGACATGTGACTTACTTCCTGATGCCTGCAGCGTCGTCCTCCTTCGGGGCAGGCTGGGCCTGGCTGTGACCAGTGACATGTGACTTACTTCCTAATGCCTGCAGCGTCGTCCTCCTTTGGGGCAGGCTGGGCCTGCAGCTGCTTACGGATGCTCTTCCAGCGGTCCTCCAGCTGCTTCTTCACAGGATCCAGCTCAATCCGGTCCAGCTACACAGATAGACAACAGATGTACTACAGGGATCCCAAAGATATAAACTACCACCAGACACACCAGACAGACATTCCATGAGATTTTTTACAAACAATGGTATCTGTCACTATAAACACGTTCGTAAAACACTTAAAAACGTGTGACATACAGACTTGTGAGATATATGTATTGGTGATAGTAATAACACGTATGGGATGTATCAATGGACATGTAGGCCTATTATATAAACATCCATTTAGCAGGGTAACTTCCTGCTCCGTCCCACCTTGCACTCCATCTCGGTGGAGATTTTGTCGACAATTTTGTGCCAGTCCTGCTCCTGGCCGGTGATCTTGCTGAGCAGCTCCTGGAACATGGTGTTGAGCTCCTCTGTCATGGAGTCAAACTGCATGCGGCTCACCTTGGTCTCCAGGGCACGCTTGTCTGCTTTCTACAGGAAGAGAGGAGATGCCATCAGGGCTATGGCAGTACTAGTGTGGGCTTGTAAGGGTTAGGTGAAACCTGAATTAACTTGTAAGGGTTCGGTGAAACCTGTATTAACTTGTAAGGGTTAGGTGAAACCTGTATTAACTTGTAAGGGTTAGGTGAAACCTGTATGGACTTGTAAGGATTAGGTGAAACCTGTAAGGACTTGTAAGGGTTAGGTGAAACCTGTAAGGACTTGTAAGGGTTAGGTGAAACCTGTAAGGACTTGTAAATATTAGGTGAAACCTGTAAGGACTTGTAGGGGTTAGGTGAAACCTGTTTTAACTTGTAAGGATTAGGTGAAACCTGTAAGGACTTGTAAGGATTAGGTTAAACCTGTAAGGACTTGTAAGGATTAGGTGAAACCTGTATTAACTTGTAAGGATTAGGTGAAACCTGTAAGGACTTGTAAGGATTAGGTGAAACCTGTATGGACTTGTAAGGATTAGGTGAAACCTGTATGGACTTGTAGGGGTTAGGTGAAACCTGTATTAACTTGTAAGGGTTAGGTGAAACCTGTATGGACTTGTAGGGGTTAGGTGAAACCTGTATTAACTTGTAAGGATTAAGTGAAACCTGTATTAACTTGTAAGGATTAGGTGAAACCTGTATGGACTTGTAAAGATGAGGTGAAACCTGTATGGACTTGTAGGGGTTAGGTGAAACCTGTATTAACTTGTAAGGGTTAGGTGAAACCTGTATTAACTTGTAAAGATTAGGTGAAACCTGTATGGACTTGTAGGGGTTAGGTGAAACCTGTATTAACTTGTAAGGATTAGGTGAAACCTGTATTAACTTGTAAGGGTTAGGTGAAACCTGTATGGACTTGTAAGGGTTAGGTGAAACCTGTATTAACTTGTAAGGATTAGGTGAAACCTGTATGGACTTGTAAAGATTAGGTGAAACCTGTATAGACTTGTAAAGATTAGGTGAAACCTGTATTAACTTGTAGGGGTTAGGTGAAACCTGTATGGACTTGTAAGGATTAGGTGAAACCTGTATGGACTTGAAAGGATTAGGTGAAACCTGTATGGACTTGTAAGGATTAGGTGAAACCTGTAAGGACTTGTAAGGATTAGGTGAAACCTGTATTAACTTGTAAGGATTAAGTGAAACCTGTATTAACTTGTAAGGATTAGGTGAACCCTGTATGGACTTGTAAATATGAGGTGAAACCTGTAAGGACTTGTAGGGGTTAGGTGAAACCTGTAAGGACTTGTAAGGATTAGGTGAAACCTGTATTAACTTGTAAGGATTAGGTGAAACCTGTAAGGACTTGTAAGGATTAGGTGAAAACTGTATTAACTTGTAAGGATTAGGTGAAACCTGTATTAACCTGTAAGGATTAGGTGAAACCTGTATTAACTTGTAAGGATTAGGTGAAACCTGTATGGACTTGTAAAGATTAGGTGAAACCTGTATGGACTTGTAGGGGTTAGGTGAAACCTGTATTAACTTGTAAGGATTAGATGAAACCTGTATTAACTTGTAAGGATTAAGTGAAACCTGTATTAACTTGTAAGGATTAGGTGAAACCTGTATGGACTTGTAAAGATTAGGTGAAACCTGTATGGACTTGTAGGGGTTAGGTGAAACCTGTATTAACTTGTAAGGGTTAGGTGAAACCTGTATTAACTTGTAAAGATTAGGTGAAACCTGTATGGACTTGTAGGGGTTAGGTGAAACCTGTATTAACTTGTAAGGATTAGGTGAAACCTGTATGGACTTGTAAGGGTTAGGTGAAACCTGTATGGACTTGTAAGGGTTAGGTGAAACCTGTATTAACTTGTAAGGATTAGGTGAAACCTCTGTGAGCTTGTAAGGATTAAGTGAAACCTGTATTAACTTGTAAGGATTAGGTGAAACCTGTATGGACTTGTAAGGATTAGGTTAAACCTGTATGGACTTGTAAGGATTAGGTGAAACCTGTATGGACTTGTAAGGATTAGGTGAAACCTGTATGGACTTGTAAGGGTTAGGTGAAACCTGTATTAACTTGTAAGGGTTAGATGAAACCTGTATGGACTTGTAAGGGTTAGGTGAAACCTGTATGGACTTGTAAGGATTAGGTGAAACCTGTATGGACTTGTAAGGGTTAGGTGAAACCTGTATTAACTTGTAAGGGTTAGATGAAACCTGTATGGACTTGTAAGGGTTAGGTGAAACCTGTATTAACTTGTAAGGATTAGGTGAAACCTGTATGGACTTGTAGGGGTTAGGTGAAACCTGTATGGACTTGTAAGGATTAGGTGAAACCTGTATGGACTTGTAAGGATTAGGTGAAACCTGTATGGACTTGTAGGGGTGAGGTGAAACCTGTATTAACTTGTAAGGATTAGGTGAAACCAGTGTGAGCTTGTAAGGATTAGGTGAAACCTGTATGGACTTGTAAGGATTAGGTGAAACCTGTATTAATTTGTAAGGATTAGGTGAAACGTGTGAGTTTGTAAGGATTAGGTGAAACCTGTATTAACTTGTAAGGATTAGGTGAAACCTGTATTAACTTGTAAGGGTTAGATGAAACCTGTATTAACTTGTAAGGATTAGGTGAAACCTCTGTGAGCTTGTAAGGATTAAGTGAAAACTGTATTAACTTGTAAGGATTAGGTGAAACCTGTATTAACCTGTAAGGATTAGGTTAAACCTGTATGGACTTGTAAGGATTAGGTGAAACCTGTATGGACTTGTAAGGATTAGGTGAAACCTGTATGGACTTGTAAGGGTTAGGTGAAACCTGTATTAACTTGTAAGGGTTAGATGAAACCTGTATGGACTTGTAAGGGTTAGGTGAAACCTGTATGGACTTGTAAGGATTAGGTGAAACCTGTATGGACTTGTAAGGGTTAGGTGAAACCTGTATTAACTTGTAAGGGTTAGATGAAACCTGTATGGACTTGTAAGGGTTAGGTGAAACCTGTATTAACTTGTAAGGATTAGGTGAAACCTGTATGGACTTGTAGGGGTTAGGTGAAACCTGTATGGACTTGTAAGGATTAGGTGAAACCTGTATGGACTTGTAAGGATTAGGTGAAACCTGTATGGACTTGTAGGGGTGAGGTGAAACCTGTATTAACTTGTAAGGATTGGGTGAAACCTGTGTGAGCTTGTAAGGATTAGGTGAAACCTGTATGGACTTGTAAGGATTAGGTGAAACCTGTATTAATTTGTAAGGATTAGGTGAAACGTGTGAGTTTGTAAGGATTAGGTGAAACCTGTATTAACTTGTAAGGATTAGGTGAAACCTGTATTAACTTGTAAGGATTAGGTGAAACCTGTAAGGACTTGTAAGGATTAGGTGAAAACTGTATTAACTTGTAAGGATTAGGTGAAACCTGTATTAACCTGTAAGGATTAGGTGAAACCTGTATTAACTTGTAAGGATTAGGTGAAACCTGTATGGACTTGTAAAGATTAGGTGAAACCTGTATGGACTTGTAGGGGTTAGGTGAAACCTGTATTAACTTGTAAGGATTAGATGAAACCTGTATTAACTTGTAAGGATTAAGTGAAACCTGTATTAACTTGTAAGGATTAGGTGAAACCTGTATGGACTTGTAAAGATTAGGTGAAACCTGTATGGACTTGTAGGGGTTAGGTGAAACCTGTATTAACTTGTAAGGGTTAGGTGAAACCTGTATTAACTTGTAAAGATTAGGTGAAACCTGTATGGACTTGTAGGGGTTAGGTGAAACCTGTATTAACTTGTAAGGGTTAGGTGAAACCTGTATGGACTTGTAAGGGTTAGGTGAAACCTGTATTAACTTGTAAGGATTAGGTGAAACCTCTGTGAGCTTGTAAGGATTAGATGAAACCTGTATTAACTTGTAAGGATTAAGTGAAACCTGTATTAACTTGTAAGGATTAGGTGAAACCTGTATGGACTTGTAAAGATTAGGTGAAACCTGTATGGACTTGTAGGGGTTAGGTGAAACCTGTATTAACTTGTAAGGGTTAGGTGAAACCTGTATTAACTTGTAAGGGTTAGATGAAACCTGTATGGACTTGTAAGGGTTAGGTGAAACCTGTATGGACTTGTAGGGGTTAGGTGAAACCTGTATTAACTTGTAAGGGTTAGGTGAAACCTGTATTAACTTGTAAAGATTAGGTGAAACCTGTATGGACTTGTAGGGGTTAGGTGAAACCTGTATTAACTTGTAAGGGTTAGGTGAAACCTGTATGGACTTGTAAGGGTTAGGTGAAACCTGTATTAACTTGTAAGGATTAGGTGAAACCTGTATTAACTTGTAAGGATTAGGTGAAACCTCTGTGAGCTTGTAAGGATTAGGTGAAACCTGTATTAACTTGTAAGGATTAAGTGAAACCTGTATTAACTTGTAAGGATTAGGTGAAACCTGTATGGACTTGTAAGGATTAGGTGGAAACCTGTATGGACTTGTAAGGATTAGGTGAAACCTGTATGGACTTGTAAGGATTAGGTGAAACCTGTATGGACTTGTAAGGGTTAGATGAAACCTGTATGGACTTGTAAGGGTTAGGTGAAACCTGTATTAACTTGTAAGGATTAGGTGAAACCTGTATGGATTTGTAGGGGTTAGGTGAAACCTGTATGGACTTGTAAGGATTAGGTGAAACCTGTATGGATTTGTAAGGATTAGGTGAAACCTGTATGGACTTGTAGGGGTGAGGTGAAACCTGTATTAACTTGTAAGGATTAGGTGAAACCTGTGTGAGCTTGTAAGGATTAGGTGAAACCTGTATGGACTTGTAAGGATTAGGTGAAACCTGTATTAATTTGTAAGGATTAGGTGAAACGTGTGAGTTTGTAAGGATTAGGTGAAACCTGTATTAACTTGTAAGGATTAGGTGAAACCTGTATTAATTTGTAAGAATTAGGTGAAACCTGTGTGAGCTTGTAAGGATTAGGTGAAACCTGTGTGAGCTTGTAAGGATTAGGTGAAACCTATATTAACTTGTAAGGATTAGGTGAAACCTGTATTAACTTGTAAGGATTAGGTGAAACCTGTGTGAGCTTGTAAGGATTAGGTGAAACCTGTGTGAGCTTGTAAGGATTAGGTGAAACCTGTGTGAGCTTGTAAGGATTAGGTGAAACCTATATTAACTTGTAAGGATTAGGTGAAACCTGTATTAACTTGTAAGGATTAGGTGAAACCTGTGTGAGCTTGTAGGGATAAATACATATGTGTATGAACTTGTGTATGGACACGTATGGGCTTGTGGTGACTTCTATGGCCTTGGTAGGGTTTCGCATGGGCTGGTACAGGTGAACTTGAGCATGTTGGGATTTGTAGATACCCCTATGGTCTTGAATGGACTTGTGGAAGCTTGTCTAGACTAACATCAACATGAGAACTTGTGAGAGTTCGCCTGAGTTGAGTATAACACACTGAGGGAAAGATAAACTATGCCATGTTGTGGTGAGAGACTTACGATTTCAATCTCCATCTCCACAAGCTCTTTGTCAGCTTTCTTCTCGTCCAGTTCTTCCATGGACTTGTACAGATGCTGTGACAGAAAGACATTATTCTGTGGTTTGGAACAGAAGTACAGCATGGAGCATTTCCTATTCCCCTATGGCCCTCCCTCCCAGACTCACGTCGATGTGGACCTGTTTCTGGCCGTGCTCCTCAATCAGGTGGTTGGCTGTGCCGTGGAGCTTCTCACACTCAGCCTGCAGCTGCATGATGGCTCCCTGAACGTCATTCATCAGCTCCGAGCTCTGGCAGAAACAACACAGAGAGACAGGGTTCTATGTCTGTAATACACAGCCATGGCCCCACTGCCATGGAGAGCCTGGCATTGACACACTCCTTTCCCTTAACACACTGCTGCCCTGATAGAGCTTCCCTTACATATCATCTCTAAACGTATCCCTCCCTCAGGGTTCAACATAACAGACCCATTATTTCATTGAAACCCTTTGGTATTCTGTTTCATCCTCTATCCTAGCCCTGCCTATAGTACCTCTGCTCCAGGTCTGCCTCCTCCCTGCTGATTCATGAATCTGCTAACCAGGCCCTGCAGATTCTCATAGCGCTGGAACAGCTGGCTGACCTTCCTGCTCACATCTACAGAGCAGGAGGGGCACGTGGAGCCTTGCTGCCCGCCTGCCTGACCGCTGCCCTGGCCCTGCTCTGACCCCTGGGGCTCCTGCTGGAGGCTCTGGGAGAGCAGCGAGGAGGAGGACGCCATCATGTCCTCCAGCATGCCTCGCAGGTTGTCCATCTGCGGTGAGAGGGCAGTATGAGGGCCATCAGGGGCCACTTGCTGCTACATTATGGATGATGCTGTCTCAGCTATATTCTACAGTTGAAGGTTTTACACTCTGGTGTTAGACCTGACAGTGTATTCAAATGTCTATATGCACTGGAATGTCTGTCTGTCTGGTCTGTCTGTCTGGTCTGTCTGGTCTGTCTGGTCTGTCTGGTCTGTTTAACCTGATCCTGTAGCTGTCTGTCTTTCTTGGTCTTCTGCTCAGCCTTGGCTGATGTGTTCTCAGTCTTCAGCAGTAGCACCTCTTCCTCCACTTTCTGCACTGCGTTCCTGAACACAGAGTGGTGGAACAGGTGCACCAGGCCATGAGGAGCAGGCCACCACCTCTCTTCCAATGGAAAACTACCACATCTCAACTGGCCATAAAACTGCTGAGGGAAGAACGGCTCGTAATAATGTCCGGAACAGAGCAAATGGAATGGCATCATACACCTGGAAACCATGTGTTTGATGCATTTCATACCATTCCACTGATTCCGCTCCAGTAGTTACCACGAGCCCGTTCTCCCCAATTAAGGTACCGCCAACCTCCTGTGTTACAAATTACTTAGACTACCAAATGATATCAAATGTAGCTTCCATAAAAAACTATCTATAATTTCTATTTAGCCTTCCTGTGTGCTCATGTGTCGTTGTTTACCTGAGGTATAATATCTGCAGTCTGAGCTGTCCTTGTTTAGGAGAGTCAGAGGAGTCCTCACTGTCTGACCCTTTGGCTGTTTCTGAGCCTCCCTCTGAGCCCTGAACTGTTCCTATGTTCAGAATCAGCTGCTCCAGTTCTCCCAGCTTTGACAGGGACATGGGGCCATCAACAATGTGTGTGTGTGTGTGTGTGCGTGTGCGTGCGTGCGTACATCTTCCTCGCTCACCTTGGCTCTGTCACCCATCAGGCTGTCAACCAGAACTCTCAGATGAGTCAGTTGATCCAACAGATTGTCAGGCACATCCCTGTCCCCTACACATTCAGGACACAAATGGTCATCCCACACAAAATACATCATTCAGTAAAAGAAAACATAGAATAGCCATACACTATCCAATCTCCACATTGTTATCTTACCCATGTCAGGTAGGAGCTCCCGGAGGTGCTGGAGCTGGGCCTGGTCAGCCTTGCCTGCTTCCAGCAGCTCTACTCTGGTCTCCAGGGTGTTGTGTCTCTCCCTGAGCCTGCCCACGTCCCTCAGGGCCTCCACTGTCTCTGGGTAACGCTCTGCCCCGCTGGCCACACGAGACAGGGGTTTGCTGCCCACCATCAGAGCTCCATCAGAGAGGGACTGCTGGGGCAGCGCCCCCCCATGCTGGCTGACAGTGACAGTGCCAGGAGTGAAGGCAGCAGCTCCATCAGAGAGGGACTGCTGGGGCAGCACCCCCCCATGCTGGCTGACAGTTAAAGTGCCAGGAGTGAAGGCAGCAGCTGCATCAGAGAGGTACTGCTGGGGCAGCGCCCCCCCATGCTGGCTGACAGTTACAGTGCCAGGAGTGAAGGCAGCAGCTGCATCAGAGAGGGACTGCTGGGGCAGCACCCCCCCATGCTGGCTGACAGTGACAGTGCCAGGAGTGAAGGCAGCAGCTGCATCAGAGAGGGACTGCTGGGGCAGCGCCCCCCCATGCTGGCTGGCAGTGACAGTGCCAGGAGTGAAGGCAGCAGCTCCAGTATTGGCATTGGCAGAGACGCTGAAAGGAGTCATGGTGGTCATGACAACTGATGTGGGGACAGGGACTGAGTGCTTGATTTCCTATTGGAGAAATAGCTACCATCAACACAAAGCTAATGTCTATTCCTATGTCTTGTATATGATTGCTTGATAAAGGAATCTCGCTCTTTCAAGCAAGACATAAGACATGCCTTTTGCAGATTCTGTTGCTCGCTAACCAAGGTGGTCTGCATGATGTCCCAGGTCACACACTGGATGAGCTCGTCTGGGTCTGGGTAACGCCCAACTCTGTCCTGCAGCTCTTTCTGTGATAGAGAGAAGACAAGAAAGAGAGGAAGTCATGATTAACCTATTTTTACTAGTTAGCTACTACGGTACTAAACTATTGTTTGTCTCCTCTTAACAATGTAGTATATAATTTCTGAGCTTGGAAAGTAGTCTCCTCAGTTCCAACTCACGGTGGCAGAGTCCAGGTTGTCCAGACGGTGGCAGTACTGTTCCACTTCGTTGATTCTGTCAACCAGCTCACTCATATTCAGCTGGAACCCAAAAATACCCAGAGCAACGTCATGCTACCAGTTGGAAACAGACATGTAGGATGATCCCTATTATCCTCACTCTATTGTTGGGGTGAGTGACAGGCCAGGTTGCCAGAGATAAGCTGTGGCTCTTTGATGCTGTTGCCCTCTGTATGACTCCATGTCCCCTACAGAGAGGGATGGAGGGAGGGGACCAGGGCCAGGGTGGATCGGGCTCTACATGACTCTATATTTCACCACTGTGTGGGGTGGTGAGATGGAGAAGGATTCCCTAGTGATGAGCACTGGGTATATCCCCCTACTGTAGATTAATGAGGGAGATGAGAAAGGTTGCCAAATGTTATCTATCTGCAATCCCTCCTCACTTTGCCAGTATGGATGTGTGTCTGACCTGGTTAAATTGGTTCTGGAGGCTCTTGACCTCTTTCTTCAGGTCGTCTCTGGACTCCTTCAGGTCCTGGATCTCCTTCAGCAGATCCTGGATCAGCGACATAGACTGGAAACACAACAGAGTGTGTTCGAAGGACTCAAAGCTCAAAGAACCTCACATCACTGGTCAGATCACTTAACACAATCATGACCTTTTGACAGTTTCTGTTATGATGCCTGAATCGTAGCCTATAGAAATATAGAGGGTCGCACACGCGATATATAAGCTCCCCGTAATGTATTGGTTAAACCTCCAACATTTCTAAATCACTGTGCCATATTCAGGGTGAATCAACACGCATGGTGATCTCTTAGCATTAGGTCTAAAGCTTTTTCACAGCCTCTTCACGCCCAAAACACTTGAAACTGACTCAGCCCAGTTCTCTAATCTCCCAAAGTAAGACTCTGTGAAATTTTGAAGTGGTCAGGGGACTCAGTAAGGTCAAAATCCCCCGGACCAAAGCCATATACGTGACTATTTCCCAAGCTACTTCCTTTGAAGATCAGTAGGAAGATCCTAAACCCCTTCATTTAGGAGGGATCCCAAAACTCCTCTCCATGGCTCCATCCAGTTGACATTTCACCCCAAGGGAGGTTACTAGGACAACACCATCCATATGCTGTTACAAAGCAGCAGTAGGACCTGTGTCTCCAGATAATCCATGTTTTTCAGACATAACCCCTGCCCATATGGAACCACTCCACTCGTAACACAGCTGAGGCCTTGTTGACAGAGTAAACCCACACATGTGCTCTGGGTGTTGCAAATTAGAAATAGGTTGTGTTTACTAAGCAAAGTTGAAACAGGTGGCTCTGAACGTATTGATCAGAGTTCCAGTGGGTTTGTCTAATGCACCCAGACATGAAACGACGCATAGCGACTCCACTGAGCTGCACAGGCCAGTCAAAAAATCGTCTGAATAACTAATAGGTTGTTCAGTGAGCTGTAAACGTGGAAGGGATATATGACCTGCGTGTATGGAATTTCTGGAGGAGACCACCTTTTCATTGATCGCCTCAAGCATCTCAGAGACATGAGATTAGGCAAAACATTATCAAATCTTGTAAACAGGACAATAATATTCTAACCTGGCAACCAACCCAACCGCTAATGACAAACAAAGAGACAATCAACTGTATTTGTCACATTTTGATGGGTGGGTCCAGGGTAGAGGTCCACCGATTAATCGGAATGGCCGATTATTTAGGGCCGATTTCAAGTTATTATTTTTTTTTACACACCTTTATTTAATCTTTATTTAACTAGGCAAGTCAGTTAAGAACACATTCTTATTTTCAATGACGGCCTAGGAACGGTGGGTTAACTACCTCATTCTACGACAGATTTTCACTAGTCCAACGCAATAATGGCCTGCCTCTTGTTGCACTCCACAAGGAGAATTACTCGAATGCAGTAAACCAAGGTAAATTTTTAGCTAGCATTAAACTTATCTCATAAAAAACTATCAATCAATCATAATCACTAGTTAACTACACATTGTTGATGATATTACTAGATATTATCTAGCGTGTCATGCTTTGGTATAATCTGACTGAGCATACAAATATCTAAGTATCTGACTGAGCAGTGGTAGGCAGATGAAGGCGAGCAAACATTCATTCAAACAGCTCTTTCCTGCGTTTTGCCAGCAGCTCTTCATTGTGCGTCAAGCATTGCGCTGTTTATGACTTCAAGCATATCAACTCCCGAGATTAGGCTGGTGTAACCGATGTGAAATGGCTGACTAGTTAGCGCGCACTAGTAGCGTTTCAAACGTCACTCGCTCGCTCTGAGCCTTGGAGTGGTTGTTCCGCTTGCTCTGCATGGGTAACTCTGCTTCGAGCGGGGCTGTTGTCTTTGTGTTCCTGGTTCGAGCCCAGGGAGGAGCAAGGAGAGGGACGGAAGCTATACTGTTACACTGGCAATACTAAAGTGCCTTTAAGAACATCCTATAGTCAAAGGTTAATGAAATACAAATGGTATAGAGAGAAATAGTCCTATAATTCCTATAATATCTACAACCTAAAACTTCTTACCTGGGAATATTGAAGACTCAATGTTAAAAGGAACCAACAGCTTTCATATGATCTCATGTTCTGAGCAAGGAACTTAAATGTTAGCTTTCTTACATGGCAAATATTGCACTTTTACTTTCTTCTCCAACACTTTGTTTTTGCATTATTTAAACCAAATTGAACATGTTTCATTATTTATTTGAGGCTAAATTGATTTTATTGATGTATTATATTAAGTTAAAATAAGTGTTCATTCAGTATTGTTGTAATTGTCATTATTACAAATAAAAAATATAAAAAAATCTGCCGATTAATCGGTATCGGCTTTTTGGTCCTCTAATAATCGGTATCGGCGTTGAAAAATCATAGTCGGTCAACCTCTAGTCAAGGGTATGGTTAATTTCCTATGAGATTATTATGACACTTTAAAAGCTCCTCGTGAGGCTGATTGGACATATTGAGTGATGATGATGATGATCATCGCTCACTGTTTGCTGATGTAGGCAATGATGATAATTGCCTACATTAGCAAACAGTAGGCTAAATGTATGCATCGTCCTATTCCCACAAAGGAGCTGGGCTCCCTAACCAGGGGACATCCCCAACAGTATCTTCCTCAGACACAATGTCCCTAGTACCCTGTCTGTTGGTCTGTGAGGATGTTGTTTAGACAGAGTGCCCAACCTCCTTCCTGTTCCTGCCACAACATCTGGGTCATCATCACCCACAAGTATGTTGCAAATGGTAACGGACAGGACAACCTAAATACAAGCCCCTTCTGACAACAAGCAAAACTCTAGTAAAAGGGGTAGGAAATGAGTAACTAACATAATGTAAGTATACTGACTTTTACTGTCCCAACGATAAGGAAGCTATTTGCGATTGGGAAGAAAGCCATCCACTCTACCTCCCGGTTACTCTTTAGTCAGCCATTAACTGGCTCTGACTAAGATGGCCGGTGGCCTGGAATCCTTCCACGCCACTGTGAACACAGAGCGCCACTCAGGCAGACTTTTCGCTACCCTCTCAGATCCAGGACATGTACCCTGTGGGGTCACAGCGGAGCACACCTTTATCAACCACAACAATCCCCTGATAACCTCTGCCATGGGGTAAGAAGAAAGAAACCCTGGCTAAGGGCCTGTATGCGGGAAATACAATATGCTGCTATGAGTTGTGAGGCAGAAACTTATGGACATTGTGTCTTAGTGGGGTCTTAAGGGATATAGCAGACAGGGCCAGAGAAGGCCAGACGGGGCCAGAGAAGGCCAGACGGGGCCAGAGAAGGCCAGACGGGGCCAGAGAATGCCAGACAGGGCCAGAGAATGTCAGACAGGGCCAGAGAATGTCAGACAGGGCCAGAGAATGTCAGACAGGGCCAGAGAATGCCAGAGAAGGCCAGACAGAGCCAGAGAGGGCCATAGAATGCCAGAGAATGCCAGACAGGGCCAGAGAATGCCAGACAGGGCCAGAGAAGGCCAGAGAAGGCCAGATGGGGTCAAAGAATGCCAGACAGGGCCAGAGAATGCCAGACAGGGCCAGACAGGGCCAGAGAATGCCAGACAGGGCCAGACAGGGCCAAGGCCAGACAGAGCCTGAGAATGCCAGACAGGGCAAGAGAATGCCAGACAGGGCCAGAGAATGCCAGACAGGGCCAGAGAAGGCCAGACAGGGCCAGAGAAGGCCAGACAGGGCCAGAGAATGCCAGACAGGGCCAGACAGGGTCAGAGAATGCCAGAAGGGGCCAGACAGGGCCAGAGAAGGCCAGATAGGGCCAGAGAATGCCAGACAGGGCCAGAGAAGGCCAGACAGGGCCAGAGAAGGCCAGACAGAGCCAGAGAAGGCCAGACAGGGCCAGTGGATACTGGTATTGACCCACAGTAGTATACCCACAGGATACATTCTCTTGAACGTGCCGTCCTTGGTCAGACAGAATGACCTTCTTGCAGGTTTCAGAGTCATTCAACTGAGACTGCTCTTCTCTGTATCAGACAGCTAAAGCTAACTCTCTCTCCTCTGCCTAGAGATACTGTGAACCATCAGATCCTCCTCTCCACCCTCTCCGAGTTGGGCATCTCCGGCGTGGCCCACGCTTGGATTGCGTCCTACCTGACAGGTCGCTCCTACCAGGTGGCGTGGCGAGAATCTGTCTCCTCACCATGCGCTCTCACCACTGGTGTCCCCAGGGCCAGATTCTCGCTATACACCAAGTCACTTGGCTCTGTCA
The DNA here is from genome assembly GCF_021184085.1 of Oncorhynchus gorbuscha. Classification (NCBI taxonomy): domain Eukaryota; kingdom Metazoa; phylum Chordata; class Actinopteri; order Salmoniformes; family Salmonidae; genus Oncorhynchus; species Oncorhynchus gorbuscha. Next base: position 37,678,864 of record NC_060198.1, on the reverse strand, counting down.
TAACCTCACATGGTCTCTCCTATCACAGCAGGACACACAATTAATCTTCTCCTTTCCCCTTCTGAGACCAGGTGGCGAATCGCATCTCTGCATGTCCAGACATATCAGTGTGGATGAGGGCCAGAGCTGCTCTTCCTCCCGGGGAAGGACTGGTTCCATGATCAGGTGTCCTCCTCCCAGAGAGAACCTTGGCGTGATCCTGGACAACAGTTCTCAACTAACACAGGCGGTGGGCTGTAGGTTCATGCTCTACAACATCCGCAGGTACGACCCTGCCTCACACAGGAAGCCGGCGCAGGTCCTAATCCAGGCACTTGTCATCTCCCGTCTGGATTACTGCAACTCGCTGTTGGCTGGGCTCCCTGCCTGTGCCATTAAACCCCTTCAACTCATCCAGAACGCCGCAGCCCGTCAGTGTTCAACCTTCCCAAGTTCTCTCACGTCACCCCGCTCCTCCGCTCTCTCCACTGGCTTCCAGTTGGCATCCAGAGACCATGGTGCTTGCCACGGAGCTGTGAGGGGGCACCTCAGTACCTCCAGGCTCTGATCAGGCCCTACACCCAAATAAGGGCACTGCGTTCATCCACCTCTGGCCTGCTCGCCTCCCTACCACTGAGGAAGTACAGTTCCCGCTCAGCCCAGTCAAAACTGTTCGCTGCTCTGGCTCCCCAATGGTGGAACAAACTCCCTCACGACGCCAGGACAGCGGAGTCAATCACCACCTTCCGGAGACACCTGAAACCCCACCTCTTTAGGAATACCTAGGATAGGATAAAGTAATCCTTCTCACCCCCCTTAAAATATGTAGATGCACTATTGTAAAGTGGCTGTTCCACTGGATGTCATAAGGTGAATGCACCAATTTGTAAGTCGCTCTGGATAAGAGCGTCTGCTAAATGACTTAAATGTAATGTAAATGTACATTAATGATTCAGAGGATTTTCAGAGGCACCTTCGCCTGTACCCACTGGATGTCCCTCCCTCATATCACCTGAGTGTTAACTGGGCAGGTCTGGGCAACATCAGTGAAGATAGCTAAGTCCTGTACAATCTTTCATCTTCCTACTTGCTTTATTTACACAGACTGTCATGTCTCTATTAGTGTCCATATTTCAAACTCAGACATTTCAGATACCAGCAGAGATACAGTTCAGAGTGTGGTATGAAGTACTGGACCGATACTGATTCTAAATCGTGTACACCCCAGGAGGTTGGTGGCACCTTAATTGGGGAGGATGGACTTATGGTAATGGCTGGAGCTGAATAGGTGGAATGGTTTCAAACACATCAAACATATGGAAACCACGTTTGACTCCGTTCCATTAATTCCATTCCAGCCATTACAATGAGCCGTCCCCTCTCAGCAGCCTCCCCTAGTGATCTGTACTACTCAGCTATTCAATTTTGTTCCACAGCATACACTGGGAACACAGGAGTGGTGCTTATCTTTGGGGAGTGGCCTTTCCTTTGGAAACTGGAACAGAGACACAGCGAGGTCATTTGAGAAGACAGTGTGGTGCCCATCACCTATTGTGCTGTGCTCTGTCATCAATATCCTTATCCAGTGTTGACTGTTCTGAAATGCTCACCATTCACCACACAGACAGGCCCCCAGCTGTGGGACAGGGCTTTGATGAGCAAGCACTCAAGGACCTAATACAGATAAGAGGGGCTGAATCACTTGCCAGCAGCATATCCCCCTGCATTCCACTGCTGGCTTGCCTCAGAAACTAGGTAGTTGGTCCTGGTCGGTACCTGGATAGGAGACAGAATGCTGCTGGAAGGCCAATAGGTGGTACTCTTCCCTCTGGTCTAAGGAGATTCAGTGTCCCAGGGCTGTCTTTCATTGTCCTGACTCTGTGGTCACTAAAGATCCCATGGCACTTATCGTATGAGTAGGGGTGTTAACCCCGGTGTTGTGACTAAATTCCCAAACTGGCCCTCATGCCCTCATGGCCACCTAATCATCCATAGCTTCCAATTGGCTCATTCTTCCCCTCTCCTCCCAACTTTATCTCTTCCCCTTGTCGTTGCTGTAAATAAACCTCAGACTCTAACAGCTGCCACGAGATGGATGTCTAGTCTAGAATACCCAGTGGAACTGTAATATAATCGTATTTCTTGACCATTGTGGCCATTTTTCTTTGACCACAAAATTGTTTGACAGATTCCTAAAAACGAATTTGGCGCCTATTTTATGACAAGCAAAATTGTGCACCACGGACAAATCAGAGTTTCAACACAGTTTTTACTGTTGATCAGGGGAGGCAGCACTGCCACAGCAGCAATGTTCAACTTTCACCTGTCCTCGCATGACATTATTTCAATTTATAATAAAATTATGACTCAGCGATGACAGTGTGATATTAATAATTACATTTTGAGGAAGAGCCTGTCTCACCTTGGACACGCCGTCCTCACTCGCCTGAGCCTTGCGGCGGAGCTGCATCAGCTGCCACAAGTCGTTGACCGGTGTTGTGGTTGAGGCAGTGCGGCTCAGAAGATCCGTACCGCTAGGAAGCTTCTCCAGCGCGGCCATCTGTCTCTCGATCTGCCGAAGTTTCTCTTCCATGTGATGGTACGGGCTAGAGGACTTGGTCAGATGCGGGCCATGGGGCTCCTGTGGCGGGGCATCCTGCTCTCTCCAGCCGGTGGTCACATTTTGGATTTTCAGGTGTCCCAGGATAGCGTGGAGGAGGGTATGCAACGCATTAAAGTTGACAGCTCCAACTTCAGGTGTCCCGATCGACAGGTTCACCAAATCGAACAAACTAATGTCAGCTGACATTTTGTCTCACACTACTTCTGAGTTAGTTATTAAACAGTATTTACGAGGCATATGAAAGATATATCTTCTTCCAATATTGCCATCTTATTTTGTAAAAATTAAACGCCAGAATGATTCAATTAAATAACAATATTTTTTTTAATCGAATCGAACGCAAAAAAAAATACACTTTGATTCTTCTGTACTAAATAAAAAAGTGTCTGTAAATTAGAATTAAATATTCCACAAACAGTTACTTTTCAACACCTGTTCGTTGCTACTCAATCTCGGTTGTTTCTTATTCCAATGCCATTTCTAACCTTGTTTTAGAAATGGTTTCAATTTGGTTCTAATCTCTCACGCCTACCATAGAACCGTATTGGACGTATCAATGACAGTGAGTACAGTTCTCTTTTGTGATTGGATGTAGCCTCCTTCCATTACACAATAATTGCATCCCACATTGTGACTCACAGCGTCCCTGGTTGCTGAGCAACAAGGCAGCGGCGGGCATCAAATCCTCATCAGGTAGGACAAGGGTTGTGTTGTTGAGAAAGTATGCAAAGCATCACCTGTTCTCACCCCAGGTATGCAAAAAGGAGCATACAGACACGAAAAAAGGCTCCAAATAACAATTTTATAATAAAACAATTTTTTAAAACAAGCGTGCATATCCTGGAGCCATTCTAAGTAAATACATTCAAGTATAAAAAAAATCGAGTTCATAATCCAAAACACATAGTTTATTCCCTCAAAATCCTATTTATTGCCTCACATCAAATAGCTCTGGCTCTGAACAATCTTCAAACTCAGTTTTCATGTGCCACAGAACTGAACTCTACATTAAGCAATCCACACAATGAATGAAATGATTAATGAATTAAGACTTCACATTTTTGGCAAGGAGGAGCACAAACACTGTAAACAGTTTGTGTCCCAATCGAAATTGCATGATGAAAATATAGAACAATAAATAAATGCTTTGATGTTTGCAGAGTGCAGAGGCCATTGTTTCAATGTGAGTTCTAAATAAAACCATAGCCTTATAAACTCATAAGCTCAAGAGTTATTCAATGTGACATTTTAACAGAGCAATATAACCTAGAGCAGTTTAGACATAAAAATTCTGGTCTACATTTTGTAATTCACCATTCATTCAACAGCCATGCCATCATCCTCAATACACTATGGCCTTTTGGATCCCACTTTTGACAAAAACCTATGGAATAATACAGATACTCTGAAAGTGTGATGCAAATATTGACAAAGAAATAACATTTAGAGCATTGTTCAACAATTTCGTACAGATATCACTATAACAAAAATAATTTAAATTGCAATAAGGGGCGGCAGCGTAGCCTAGTGGTTAGAGCGTTGGACTAGTAACCGGAAGGTTGCGAGTTCAAACCCCCGAGCTGACAAGGTACAAATCTGTCGTTCTGCCCCTGAACAGGCAGTTAACCCACTGTTCCCAGGCCGTCATTGAAAATAAGAATGTGTTCTGAACTGACTTGCCTGGTTAAATAAAGATTAAAAAAATAAAATTAAAATAAGCTAGTGTATATGCGTCTTGATAATTTCTCCCTTTATGACAAATGCCATCTTACAAGGCATCTAGATGCAGTGGAGTCCTGATAAATGCAATGGCTTGGGAGTATTCTAAATGTGTATACTAAATCTGAGCATGCAGAAGTGAAAAGTGTATTTGAATTTGAACTGATAAACTGCACTGCATGTAAACAGAGTTTGTACATATTCAATGTGCGCTTATCAATAATCGACTGTACTACGTTTTCTTCTTCTATCAAATTTAAGTAGTATAATAAGATTCATGTTGAGACTGGAAACCTTGGTATGAATAGCAGTCTAGCCGAACCTTAGTCAATGACTGGTGCACATTGAAACCAACCAGCTGAACATCTACATGAAGACAGAAGCACAGTGAATGACATTGAACATGAAAATAAAGGCTCCTCTGTGCACAACTGATTCACTCCAAGTAAATATACACTATTTAAGTGTATCTTCCACTTGAAAGGCAAAAATCAAAAGAGCTGTGAATGACTGTGCTAAAACAGCATTTCTACAGTCTCTGCTTATTGGGGCTGAGGTGGGCCAGTCAAATGGTCAGTTGAAGGATTCCAAAGGATAGCTAGGTTGATAGGAAGGTGTTACACCAACTCTTCCCCGGATGACCCGTCCAGCTGTGAATAGATCCTCTCACCGTGACACCCTCCTCCCCTAGGTTGTCATATGCTGTCATAGTCAGTGTCCCGTCGGCTAGAGACCACCACCCACTCAGCCACGAGGAAGGATAGCGTGCCCAGGAAGCCCACCACAACCATGATGAGCAGCTGCCAGTGCAGCAGGAGATAGTTACTGTAGAAGAAGGCCAGGGCTGCAGTGATGGACTGCGGAGGACAAGAGCACCAAGTTACACCACTGTAATACAGCAACTGTGGTTAGCAAGTATGGGGAATCATCAAGGGATATACCAAGCAAATAGCTCAATGTGATATTTCTTCAAATCATTCAGTGTAATACATTATCGCCATAGACAGCAAACCATAGTGTGTGTGTAGGCCTAACAGATATCAATGTACCTGGACAAACTTGAAAACGGCAAAGGCAGGAGCGCTGTCCTCCCGGAACATGAATCCCACAATGCTCAGCAGTTGGGTGTTGAAGCAGCTGTCCCCCAGGCCCAGCAGGAAGCTGCACAGCAGAGCCACCTCAACACTGAACAAACAACACAACAGGTTAAGCAATTAAGGCAACGCCACGCCACCTCAACACTGAACAGACAACATCCCAGGTTAATACAGACATTAAACATTACACAACCTGCAGTAACCTGATAGAGTTCAAATGCAATTATGCACTACTGCTACACTTAACATAATGCTCATGTCCTGACCTGCTGCATTCTTATGCAAAGTACATAGAATTGTTGTAATAATAATAATCCATGGTCCTTGCTGTGTACCTGGGGGTGATGTATGCCTGCAGGTGTGTGCCCTCTTCTGGGGCAATAGGGGCATCACTGGCAATGTTCAAGAAGATCAGGTAAAAGGCCACGAAGTGAGTGATCAGCCCCAGCAGCACGACCGGGTTCCTCCCAAACCTGTTGCACTTGTTCAGCATCCCAAACACACCTCCTCCTGGACAAACAGAGGCACAGCAGAAACGGAATCATTGACTTCCTCGAATCATCAGTCCCTTCCTGTCAACCACTTTATCTGCTTTCCAAACGTCACGTGTATCATGTGATCCGAAACAGCACTGAAGATAAAAAATGACCAACTCACCCAGGATCTCTCCCAGGCCAATGAAAATACCAGAGAGCCCGATCAGACTCTTAGCATCCTCCCCAAATTGAGTCATGGCTCCTATACATGTCCCGTATACCCCACTGTAAAATGTCAACTCTAGGCCTGAAGGTGGAGAAGGAGCAAGAGTTACACACATAGAACCTATGGTTACGCATTTAAACATACTCAATGTCAATTGAATATGCATCCGTTTATATTTCTATACTAGCATCCAATGAAAGAAGTTCCTCATATTGGAAATAGTCCAAACCGTTTTTTTTCCTGAATTAATTGGAATGAATTTGCCAACCTGTGTATGCTATGGAGATACTCAGCAGTAGCATCTCTTTAGTGACAGACAACTGCAACGCTTTCTCTGTAAGAAGAGGGCACATATCAGTCAGCTGAGCTCTGGGCCTTTGTTGCTGACATGACAGATTGAAGTAAGAAGCAACCAATGAACTCTGACTCACTGAAAGCATCCAGAGCCTGGGAACCGAGACCTGGAGTCGCTCTGCAAGGAAGAGAAATCCATAACTAAACTTAAGTACAGCCTTTCCAGACATAAAGGAATACAGGATTATCCAGATTCAACCCAGGCCTATGGAGGAATACAAAGTACCTTACATACAACAGCAGGTGCAGAATGTACAAACACTATTTGTATGGCATATCTATTAGTATATCAATATTTTACATCTGTATGTATGCATGACAACATGCGTGATTCTGGTCAATAAAAGGGTAGATAAGGACATTTTTTCTCATGCTAGTTTACTCTAACATTAGATCTAGACCATGTTTTCCATCCCAGCCTGTCTGCAGACAGCACTCACACGACGATAGAGGCACTCTCCGTGGACTCAGTCTGCAGCAGTGACTCAGACGCCTCGGAGGGTGTGGCCTCAGGATCCGGCTTCTGGATCAGGAAGAACAGAAAGCTGCCCACCAGGCTGATGACCGTGAGTGAGATGAAAACTGTCTGGCGATCCTCATCTAGACACACACACAGCACGCGTCAGCAATTTATGGCCAACATGAGATTTCCTCATTGTGTCAAGGGAACTTAGGGAATGCTAGATACTATACAAAGGAAAGGGGAAAGGACTCATGAATCTAAGTAGAATACATTCAAAAGATATCTACATTGTTATAGTAAAAAGTTAACCAAAACTGATGACATACCTGATATGTGAACATGGCCATGCCAGGCAAAATAAATATACATGTTTCCAAAGAATAAGCTGCAAAATGGGATAGATACATCTTAGGCAGTCCAACACCATGGATTCAGTACCAGAGTAAAAAAGCTGTGGTAAACAGTGATGCAATCAATACAGTTATGCTGATAAGAAGAAGTACCTGAACTGTAGCAAGGCCCAGAAAATACCACTGTTCCTGCCGATGGTGGCATCTGTAGAGTTGATGGTGAGTAGGTTCCCCTGAGCTGTCCACAATACTAGGCCACAGATGGAAAGAGATTGAAAGAGAAAAGAAAGAGGGTTATGTGGTGATAGGAAATACAAGTCGTTATTTCTCAAGTAAGAATACCACAGTCTTCTTACTTGCAGCCGCTATTCCAACAACTACAGACGCTGTGTAGAAGCTCCAGGTGTAGGGGTGGATGAACATGGCAATGTATCCACTGATGGAAATAAAACATTGGACAGTGTTAACATCACAAACAAGCTAATGAAAACAAGTACTTTATGCACACTCAGAGAGAATAGATAAATAAACAGTTCTGTAAACAGGTATTGGCTACAGTGGGTTGATTTAAAGACAGGTCAAAATAGTGTACTCACCTGTATACTAGTCCACTAAAGAACATGGACAACTGGGGTCCTATAACAGCCACTACTGAGGGAGCAATCAGGTTGGATGCAGAGAAAACTCCATAGATGATGGCCATGCTACATATAAAGACACGTGTAAAAACAAATTAGATGATATTGCGCCAATGTAATACCACTATTCATAGAAAATGTTAGCAACATGGCTAAAATTGCAGGAATTTTATTCAATAAGGATGTGTTTGAACAACAAACAGCCTGGTGTTTGCCTGCCACGGGTGGTGTCATTAAGATGTCCATAAAGGCCAACAGCAGCAATTAAATCACAGACGAGGCCCACAGTCATATGCATGTTATTTACAAAATACTTCAGGAAACTGGGATATTGTAGAGAACTGAAAGTCAACTTTGTTGCCAAAACTGGGCAGGTTCAATTACTTACCTTTGGAGACCTCTTTGAGAGATACAGGATTACAATTTTCCAACAGTTCTAATCTATATCATAGGAGCCACATAGGTCAAAGTCACCGTATTTCAGCATCACAATGAATTACCTTGTGTATCCACTCCCATGGAATTCAGTACTGTTGAAACTCTTGATCACAGTTTGCTGAAATGAGACAAACAATTGACACCATCAATATCAACGTCCCCTGTAGGTACCCTACAGTTGTGTGGCTTGAATTTGTATGTATCATTTGTCAGTTCAACCATACCTCTATATTGCCACATGTTTGGAAAGCAGTGAACATGAACATAAATCCAAAACCCAGGATTATGATGTTCAAGAGTGTCTTTCCCTCTGGACCCATGCTTGCTGCAGGGTGTCACTGTAATATTACTTGACGAAATGGGTGAGTTAAAAAACTTCTGAAGGGGTCCACAGCTCATCTGAAAAAGAACAGAATCAAAACATCCCTTGGTGGCATATCTGTAGAGAAAGGATGCTAATGCTATGAATATTAGCTATTGTCAAGACTACATAGATCTAGGTAGATATGCTACCAAATAATCACTATAGTAAGTATTTCCTTGCTTTTGTCTGTTTAGCCACTTGAGATGAAAACAATTTACCGAGTCGGGTGCTGCACTGTATAGTCCTTGTTTGTGCAAGCTAGGGCTTGTGGAGATACCATACGGACTCAAATCCTAGAAAGAATCCTACAATACTACAATCGTAGTATACGATACTTTTCTCCCGTCTAGTATAAAAATGGTCTTTGAATATTTTTCACAGTGAGTGACCAAAACTGTTCGTCATGTGAGATAGTCAGCTGACATTTCCAAGGCGTACAGCCAAAAGCCCATTGGGAAACTGAGTTTATTTGCTATAGTCTGACGGCAATCTCGTTTCCGGGTCAAAAAATAAAAAACATTATTCAATTGAAAGTATTTTCCATTTGTGGCCCCTCCGAGTTATTTGTATTAAATATAATATATTTTGGTGCATTGAATTATGATTTTAAAAATTGTAATTTGAAGATGTGTTGCTTTTCCCTCCAAATAAATACGCAGCAGCGTTACTCTTCAACCTCATTCAACGAGGAGGAGCAAGGGATAACATCTCGTTCTAGCAAATGGTCGGTGCTTAGGAAATCGTTATAAATTTGGAAAGCTATATTACATTTTTTAAAGAAAAACTCGACGTATTGCGAGCAGGCTGATTAAGTACGATAATTTTAATCAACATTTTTAAGCGGGTGTTGACCTTTCACCCACATTTTCTGGTAGTACCGTTGCGTGTTTGTTAGGCTAACTAAGGCCCTATCTGCAACATGAGCTATGGTAGGCCCCCGCCCGATGTTGAGGGCATGACTTCTCTTAAAGTGGATAATCTGACCTACCGAACCTCACCTGAGACCCTTCGCCGTGTCTTTGAAAAGTATGGTAGGGTAGGAGATGTTTACATCCCCCGAGATCGTTATACGAAAGAGAGCAGAGGGTTCTCCTTTGTGCGATTCCATGACAAGCGGGACGCAGAGGATGCGATGGACGCAATGGATGGTGCCGTGCTGGACGGACGCGAGCTAAGAGTCCAGATGGCCCGTTACGGACGTCCCCCAGATTCTCATCATGGAGGCGGTGGTGACCGTGGAGATCGTGGTGACCGTCGGCGTGGAGGTGCACCCCGGAGGTACGGGGGTGATGGCCGACGAAGTAGGAGGTAAGAGCTGAGCACATGGTTAAGTAGTTGCTCTAGCTCTCCTTCGATTGGGTCCTTTTTCATTGTTAGCTATGTGATAATTGTTTAATTAGCGTTAGCTATGATGTATAATGTTTGTTTAGGAACTTTAATGTTTTAACGGTACCTTATGGCCCTTGTTTCGATTATGTAGCGCCGATCAGCCACCATTACAAGCATGGTTCATTGACTTGATAACTAAGCAGCGTTTTGAGGCTTTACGTTTACAACTGTTTTTAGATGGGTGATAACTCGACATAACGAACTTACACTCGTTTCTCCTCACCAGTCCGAGGCGTCGGAGACGCAGCAGATCCCGGAGCAGAAGCCGATCTCGTTCCCGCAGCCGCTCCCGCAACAGCCGATCAAGGTCTCGTTCCTACTCTCGCTCCAAATCTCGCTCCCCCAAGAGAGACAAGGCCAAGTCCCCGTCCAGGTCCCGCTCCAGATCCAAGTCTCCCAAGTCAAAGTCCCGTTCCAGGAGCCACACCCCTGCGGAAAGAGCCTCAAGATCAAGATCCAAGAGCCAGCCCAAGTCACCTGGGGAGAATGGAGCTGAAACCCCATAGATGACTGACAAAATGGTAAGTGTTGGGCAAGGAGATGGGACCTTAACACTACGTCTTTGAGGTGAAGTCTAGCGTTACACTAGTTTGTATGAATAGCATAGGAGGGTGATGTGGGGATATTATGTGTGGGATGGATTTGCACTAAGTCTCCCTTTTCCATGGTTATCTGTGGTTGAATAGAAGGGGGTTGGTTGTGGGATGTTTTGACAATGAACTGCTTTAAGTCTTTCCACCTCAGTGGTTATACATATTACTGTAACACTGGGCATGGCAAAGAGGAATGGAAAACTCTCATATGGTGGTTGCCTTAAACCCACATTTGATGGATTTTGAGGACTATTCCCTGGTCACAATTTTTTTTTCTGTCCTGCCCAATGTTCCAGTTAATTATCAGTGTAGAGGAAATTTAGGTCCATTCTTGCATTGTACATATGTGGCATTTGAGAATACATTTTTACCGTAAAAAAAATAAAATGTTCATAAAAAAATCTGGAATTCTCTCCTCCAAGCTGCGGAATCCTGTTTGCAAAAGAGGAGTTTGAGGCAGTATGAGCAGTTAGTGAGCTGGGTGTGTGAGCTGTCCGGGCACCTGCTGCTGTGGGGGTTGCTATGGAGCAGGCCGGTTGCAGTCAGTGTTGGGGTGGTGTTGAGGTACGTCTGCAGGACAATGGACAGAAGCCTTGCATTGTCCTCCAGGTCATGCTCTCTGCTTTTTGGGGGCAAAGACTTGTGCTCAGGAGGGAACCAAGGTTTGTCTGACTGGTTTCTCATGACAAGATTTCTCATTTTTGTGAAGCCCGGGCGTCTCTTGACGTTTGGTTCCTTCCTTGAACCAAAAAATTTCAACCATCAGAAATGGGTTTGCATAGCTTTTGATTTGGCTCTTTCAAATGTAGACTAGTTTCCTACTAATATGGTGGAAATGTGCTATGCACATGAAGTTGGCATTACATTGCCCGCTGATTACCCCATACATATGGCCTGGAGGTGTCTCCATGTCTATCTGAAGGGAGGGGTGGTAAAATTAACAAGCCATCGCCACTTCTTTTACTGGAGGTTGAAAACAAAATTGAGTTATTTTTTTTCCAACACCTGTTTCTTACATCCTTGTCTTTCAAACATTTTTCAGATGAGATGCCAATGAGGACATCACACTTCAGACTGAGGACCCAGTCCATACAATGATTTCTGTGTAAAAGGTTATTGTATCTTGATCTGAAGGCAGTTTTTTTTCTCTCTCGTTTGCCCAGACTGCTTGTCTTTCATTGTGCAATGTTTAAAAATAAAAACTATGCTTAATGTGCTTTTGAGGTAAATGGGCTAAAACTCCTGGGATTTCAATTTGTTGGACTGTACGGCTATTTGTCATAGTGAAGATTTGATGGCCTAGCTTTTACAACTGTTATTTTGGGTTTCATGAAGACAGTTGTTAGTTGGTATAAGGCTATTACAGAAGTTCAAATGGATAGGGCTCTTAGAATAAGTATGCAAAGAACCAGGCATGGATTTACTTGCAGGTCAACTTTGCTATGTAGCTTTGTTTCATTTCATTGTGACTAATCTTCTCTCCTGTATTTTTTTGTGCACTAGGCGCAGTTGTGTAGCAGTTGAGTATTGCTGGTTAGCTGTTAAGGTGGCGTGTTGCAGTGCTTGGCTGTTTCCAGTGTTCTCCGGAATGCCCCTGTGGCTACAATGCTGTGATGGTGCCAACTTAAATGATTGCTACAAATTCACCATCGGTAGAATGCCTGTCTTTCAACAAGTTTAAATGTTCTCTTATTCAGAGCACTAAGTATGTTGTGCTAATTTTGTTTAATGCATTCTGTCTTGCCCTTTGTGCATTCCTTTTCCCCCTTGCAAGAGTCTGTATAGGTGTCCACTGTGAAAGCTAATAAAAATTGTCTTCAAAAACATTTTGGTTATCATTTTATTTTAAAACTTTAACGGAACACTATACAACTTACACTATTTTATAATTCATTGAGTTTTGAACCATTGATCTTGTATTGCGTCTTCACTATTTGACTTTGACTGTGCCTTGCTGGTAGTAACTGAAGGATAAATTGACAATTGTCTTTCATTCAGCTTTCCTTGTCCTCAGTTATAATCATTTGTACAGTATGGCTTCCAGGAAGTGTTGACCCAGCTAGTTGATCTTTGTTGGCATGGAATTTCTCCAGTGGAATGTTGAGACACTTCAAGTTCCATTTGTGCAGCAATGCCTCTATGGACCAGTCGGCGCTGAACATACATGAAGACAAAATCAAAATGAGTCATGTTTACTTGACATTACCTGACAGCCATGGACTGGTCCTGAAAGGCATACCTTCTCTCTTGGTAAGTTGTCCAAAATTGGGCCTCAGGGTTTTTTCTCAAGAGGAAGGAGATGGTCACCAGGACATTTTCAAAATCTGAAAGTTGTAAATTCACAGTTGAGTTACAGATCTTGACGCTCTGTTAAATGTTCCATACTAACCAGTCAGTCTGAACTTGCCTTGGGGCTCATAGAAAACGTCTGATCCCAAGATGATGTCTAATGGAGGGAGGAGCAGAAGGTCTGGGGAGACTTCTCCCCAGGTAATACCCACCACAAGCACATTGGGCAGTTCATTCACTTCACAGGTGCGCCTACAGTTCTCCAGACACAGTGGAAGTTCTGCACTGTCTGACAAGATCACTTGTGCCCCACACTTTGCTGCCACCACACCAGGTAAACTCACGCCAGCCCCAAGCTGTGAACAAACAGCAGTGCATGCTGACTCAATAGTTTGTTTTAGAAACAAGTTACACATTAACATGGTAAATACGTGAATTGGAGTAGACTATGAATTTGTTTGGTTCAGTAAATTACCTCTAGCACTGTTTTGTGCATCAGCTCTTCCCTGTGTGTCCACACATATTGTGCTAATACCACTGCACAGGGCCATACATGCATCCCATATTGTGGGTCAAGGACCTAGTACAGAGGGGAGAAACGACATGATTACAGTTCACATGATGAATGTCAACTTCCATTGATTCAGAAAAGTCTGCCTGGCAGGATATATTCTGTACGTCTCTAATGAACTCGGCAGGCTTCAGGGCCAATTACCACAATGCAGTTGTAGGCGAACAATATTATTTACAGGAACGTCGCTGGTTCCAAATGGCAAAAGTGTAGATAAAGTGCGCAAAAACCTCAGGGATGGAAACATTCAGTGATTGCTTCGGGTCTTCGTATTCTTCGAATGTGAACGATTTCTGCACTATGTTGGACATCTCAGTTGCTCTGTTTTCCATTTTACCATCCCAATTGTGAAAGTGAGAGTTAGTAAATCAATTCAGTGGTAAAACGTCACGTTTACTGTCATAAAACCCTTCTCTTCTAAAAAACAGACACGCTTGCGACTGTCTGCTGGAGGACGGGAAAACGTAGAACGTATACAGCCAATGACATGTGCTAATCACTGGTGGGAAGGCGTATTTTACATTTTATCCAATTGGTTTTATGGCTCGCTCTTATATGTGACCAACGAGCTTCCTACCGCTCACTGGGTGGGCGGGCTTCAAATTGTAGTGACCCCGGGTTTGGTTGCAAGAGCATTGTTGTAGTTAGCTGCTTAGCTAATTTCATCCGGGCAGCTTCCTCCTCGCTATTAAAAGTGCGCTTAGAGCAACATTTTATTTTTAAGGCCAACGTGTCGTGTTTCAGTAACACCAACAAAGTACTCGTATGGAGTTGCTTACCGTTTAACTTTAACTAAAGACTAGTCACTCAAATAAAGTTCGCTTCACTATAGTTACTAGCAAGTTAAGCTAGCAAATGTGTTTGTCTATGCACCCCAGTCTAGTTAGCTAGCTCAAGTGCCTAAATTCGCAGGAATGAACCATAAAAGTAAGAAAAGGATCAAAGAGGCGAAGCGGAGCGCCAGACCTGAGCTGAAGGACTCTTCAGACTGGACGAAACATGACTATTGCGAGACTTTCGATGTGTCACACCGCTCAGTGAAGGTAAACTGTCGGTAGCAAGCTATCCATGCTAGGCTAGCCAGCCATGTTAGCTCTTTCAACACGTTTCACCTTACAAAACCAGTGCGGTTGGTCACGTAGGCTGCTGCTGCACTTTCAGCGCGCAGCGAACTTCATTGGCGCAACTGTCAAATCGGTCAGGCTGGACTCGAACGCTGTGCCACATCCCATTCCGTTAATTATTGACCAAATTAGTTTGACGGTGTATAGTTATTTGTTTGTGAAATAGTGACATAGTTACATTTGTATTTCATTGAGGCTTACATGTGAATATTATATTAGCCTGTCACCACTAACAGGTAGTCAACCTACTGACCCATGTTCTCAGACCCAATAGACAGCTGAAGGTATTTTGTCCAACTCGATCCATTGTTTATATTTTTTTTAAGACTACTGTAATTGTATTATGCCTGTAGGAATTATTGCCCTTGTCCTCAGAGATAAACAACTACCATGGTTAGGAAAGCCCATACCTTTTCCATAGTGCGTCCTGATAAAACACTTTTATTGACACAATCACTACAACAATGTATGATTGCTAATGCATTGATCTTACAACCAACTTCATTGTTAACTGTATGTATGAAATAAGCCCAATGGAGGGCATTTTCTTTGCTCCATGTGGGACACTGGGTTATTGCCAAGTGGTTCAGCAGGAGATTTGTTTTCATCACAAGAGTTAAGGGCTGCTCTGGGTTGCTAAGAATACCCATGACACTCAAAGCTTAGGTAGTTTCAAGAGTTGTCCTATATGTTAACAACTCAACTCAGCATTTTTGTCTCATTCCTTCTCTTTTGGGGTTGAGTTTCTGAACTTAACCTCAACCTGGGGCTGCAGGTAGCCTAGTGGTTAGAGCGTTGGACTAGTAACCGAAAGGTTGCAAGATCGAATCCCAGAGTTGATAAATTAAAAATGTCATTCTGCCCCTGAACCAGGCAGTTAACCCACTGTCATTGAAAATAAGAATTGACTTCCCTAGTTAAATATATGTAAAATAAATAAATAAAGTTGACTTTCAGACCCCGTCATTCCATGTAAAAGCAGAAAAAAATGCCCATGACCCTTTGTATTCCCTTTGCCCCAGATCAAATGGTCTTCTTCCGAGTCTACTCAATGTTCCATTTGGTTGCATTGCATTCAAAAACAATTGATCTTTTATTGTGATGCAGTTTTGTAAAACACTCATCCTCAATCCGTGAGACCAATACTAGGCTAAATGACTGGGAAGCATTAAGTCAGAAATGACTAGTGTTCCATTCGAATTCAGTACAAAGTCATTTATATTGGTAGAAAGGTTATTGATTAAAGTAGTCGTACATTCATGAAATGTAGCCCTCAACCCTCTCTCTTTCACCCACACAAACTGACATGACATATGCGTCTCACAGGACAATGTTGAGCGTGTGGACACCCTGCGTCTCAGCGCAGAGGAGTTCATCCAGCGCTTCGAGAGGCCCTACAAACCTGTGGTGCTGCTCAACTGTCAGGATACCTGGCCCGCACGCGAGAAGTGGACCATGGAGCGCCTCAAACGTAAGTACCGCAACCAGAAGTTTAAGTGTGGTGAGGACAACGACGGGTACTCTGTGAAGATGAAGATGAAGTACTACGTGGAGTACCTGGAGTCCACACAGGACGACAGCCCACTCTATATTTTCGACAGCAGCTACGGCGAGCACGCCAAGCGCCGTAAGCTGCTGGAGGACTACCAGGTGCCAGTTTACTTTAGGGATGACCTCTTCCAGTTCGCCGGGGAGAAGCGTCGGCCTCCTTACAGGTAAGAGCTATTCTCAGTGACATTGTTAACTGAAATAGCTGCAATGTTATTGTATGTTCTGTGAAGTTGAACTAACTCTAGTAACACCTGTCCCTTTATTTTTCTGTCTTTTTTTCTCAGATGGTTTGTAATGGGTCCTGCCCGCTCTGGCACTGGCATCCACATTGACCCGCTGGGTACGAGTGCCTGGAATGCCCTGGTGCAGGGGCACAAGCGCTGGTGCTTGTTCCCCACCCACACGCCCCGGGAGCTGATCAAGGTGACCCGGGATGACGGGGGCAACCAGCAGGACGAGGCCATCACCTGGTTTAACGTGGTGTACCCACGCACCCAGCAGCCAACCTGGCCTGCTGAGTT
Organism: Oncorhynchus gorbuscha; assembly: GCF_021184085.1. Lineage (NCBI taxonomy): Eukaryota > Metazoa > Chordata > Actinopteri > Salmoniformes > Salmonidae > Oncorhynchus > Oncorhynchus gorbuscha. The sequence goes on along the minus strand of NC_060198.1, from coordinate 37,662,099 downwards.
CAGACCCCTGGAGATTCTGCAGGGACCAGGGGAGACCGTGTTTGTTCCTGGTCAGTGGGCTACCGCTGCCACTTTATAGACATGTCTGGTCTGTCTTTCACGTAGAATACTGTTTGACTGGAGAGAGAGAAGTAGTTTTAATCTTCAGCGATTTTGAATAATTTGTCAAGATCTGAAAAGGCCAGGGTTCAGGTAGTTAGGAAATATATAGAAGTAGGGCAGAACATACAATGAGTATGAAAGGTCTTTGATGAGAAGTGATATACCAATGTTATCTGCTGTGAATACATAAATTATAGCTGTGTTTATATGTACATATATGCATATATACAGTACCACTCAAGTTTGGACACACCTACTCATTCAATGGTTTTTATTTTATTTTAACTATTCTCTACATTGTAGAATAATAGTGAATACATCAAAACTATGAAATGACACATATGGAATCATGTAGTAACCAAAAAAGTGTTAAACAAATCTAAATATATTTTATATTAGCCACCCATTGCCTTGAGGACAGCTTTGCACACTCTTGGCATTCTCTCAACCAGCTTCATGAGGTAGTCACCTGGAATGTATTTCAATTAACCGGTATGCCTTAAACATTCATTTGTGGAATTTCTTTCTTTAATGTGTTTGAGCCAATCAGTTGTGTTGTGACAAGGTAGGGGTGGTATACTGAAGATAGCCTAAAATAGTAATAATAAAAACCCTTGAATGAGTAATGTCCAAACTTTTTACTGGTACTGTATATGTGTGTGTGTGTGTGTGTGTGTGCCATACACTCACCAGCCAGTTTAGATACACCCATCTAGTACCGAGTTGGACCCCCCTTTGCCTCCAGAACAGCCTGAATTCTTTGGAGCATGGATTCTACAAAATGGCGGAAACATTTGTTGCTCAATTGATATCAAGGGACCCTAACGTGTGGCAGGAAAACATTCTCCACACCAATACACCACTGCCACCAGCCTGTACCAGGCAGGATGGGTCAATGGACCCATGCTGTTTACACCAAATCCTGACTCTGCCATCAGCTTGATGCAACAGGAACTGGGATTCGTAGGACCAGGCAATGATTTTCCACTTTCCAATTGTCCAGTGTTGGTGATCGCGTGCCCACTGCGTCTTGTTTTTAGCTGATAGAAGTGGAACCCTCTATGGTCGTCTGCTGCAATAGCCCATCCGTGACAAGGACCGACAAGTTGTGTATTCTGAGATGCCGTTCACACCACTGTTGTACTGCGCCATTATTTGTCTGTTTGTGGCCAGCCTGTTGGCTTACATGATTCTTGACATTCTCCCTCGACCTCTCATTCATGGGAGAGGTCACAGGACTGCTGCTGACTGGATGTTTTTTGTTTGTCGCACCATTCTCTGTAAACCATAGACACTGTCGTGCGTGAAAAGCCCAGGAGGGTGGCAGTTTCTGAGATACTGGAACTGATGTGCCTGGTACCAACGATCATACCAAACTCGGTCGCTTAGGTCACACATTTTACCCATTCTAATGTTTAATCGAGCAGTAACGTGATGCTTCTCTGCATGCTTTATATAGTAAGCCACAGCCACATGACTCACTCTGTAGGAGCGATCCATTTTGTATGTAATAAACTGTCCAGTGATATGTAATGTATGTATTCACAGCTTTTCACTTTCACTATGTAGCTGGGCGATCCTAGCTATCCTGCTTCTGCTAGCTCTCTCCATGAATATCAACAATAAGTGTAACCGCCACCTTGTTTACAACCACACTTATTGTAGGGCTCAGTGATCGACATGGTTGCAGAGGTTAATCCAGTGTTACTGACCTACCCTAATACCCTGCGTTAACTGACTGATAAGATGGGATTAAACTCTGTTTCCTTTGGATCTGGTCCAGATCTTGAACTTTTCCTGTTTACTCAAGTTGGAGACCAGAGTATTAGGTCCTGATGTCTGAGAGTGTGTATGTGAGGGAGTGTATTTGTTTCAAGAGCAGAACCCTGTTGGACAGGCTGTTCTGTCTCCTCTGAAGATGTCCATCCATACCTTACTATTTCTGTCTATCCACCCACCTCTTCCTCCACTCCATAAAGGTCTTGGAAACTAATAACTAAGATTTTCATCAAAATACCCCGGACAGAGTATGTTTTCTGCCATGTTAGGTCAGATGTACAAAAATACACCATGGACATTCTGTGTTTTCTTTTCTGTAGTTTGGTGATCTGAAACCTAATCCTGGTAATCTCTGTTGCTTGTTCTCTAGGAGGCTGGTGGCATGTGGTTCTCAACATGGACACCACCATCGCTATCACTCAGAACTTTGCCAGCAGCACCAACTTCCCCATCGTGTGGCATAAAACTGTGCGGGGCCGGCCCAAACTATCAAGGAAGTGGTATCGGTAAGCACTCCGAACAGAACCCCCACAGCTGTAGGAACACCTCGTGAAAGAAGAAACTTTAAAATATATTGACTGTCGGTAGGCTGTGTAATATGAGGAACAATTCTGCACGCACTGGGTTTTGCGTCACTGTTTATTTGGACCAATTACGATTTAGCAGGGTTGAACTTTCACCTGGCATCTTTAGAATTTTCGGATGGGAAGGGGTTAGTTTGGCCCATAGATGACTGAGATGATTACAGAGGAGGGGATGTGAACCTCTAGAACCCCCAAACTCGTTTTTTCATTGTTCCCCTCTAATCAGGGACTGATTTAGACCTGGGACACCAGATGATTACAATTAATTATCAGGTAGAACAGAAAACCAGCAGGCTCCAGACCTCACAGGGTAAGAGTTCTGGTCTATAGGATCCGCCCTGGTTCTGCCAATCGCACCAGGCCAAACATGTCACGACCCCCCCCCCCCCCCCCCATCATATCCAGTAGCTGGTCAGAGGGCAGCATTCATGTAAGATTTGGTTCTGGGCTTCCAAACATATGGGAACCAATAAAAAGTGTGTTGGCAGGTTCTGTAAATAATGGGTCATGCTTGCTGTGGCACTGGCATCCACATGGAACCTCTGGGTACGAGTGCCTGGGATGTCCGAGTGCAAAGGCACACGTGCTGATGCTGCTTCCCGACCCATGAGACCCGGGAGCAGCGAGGACCAAAAGCCCCAGTCCATACATTGGGCAACATTTTCGGGGTCCAAAGGGGCACTGATTTGTGCAAAAACTACTGCAAATTAATTTATAATCTGGCAGCGTAATTTAATTTAACTTCAACAATGTGTGTTCTATTGTGATTATTTAACTAGAGTTTGATATCCAAGCAATACATAAATAGTCGCCTCCTTATAATGGACCTTGCTGAAGAGATGTTTCAAATTAAATCATACTGCCAGATTGAGGTTTATAGTAGTTTTTGCAAAAATGTCACCCATAGCTACCTTTGTAGGTACCTCAATGGGAAAATACATTGTAGAAGAATGGCCTCTGATATTCCTTTACATGGTCTTTCATGATAATGCTCTAATATATTTGCACCCAGATCCACAAACTTCCACGAGGGTATTTATTTTCATGCATAAAATCTCTCTTAGAATCCTGAAGCAAGAGAGGCCAGACATGGCTACCCTGGCAGACAAAGTGGACCTCCAGGAATCGACTGGCATCGCCTCGGACAGCTCCAGTGACTCTTCCTCCTCCTCTTCCTCCAGCTCCTCTGACTCAGACTCAGAGGTACATCCTGTTCCCTCAAAAAACACACACACACAGTGTGACATTCACACACATGAATATACAGTAGCCTCCAACTCTAGGGACCCCTGAGCTGGGTGTAAGATAGAGGGCAGCAGGCACCTGTTCACATGCGGGCAGATGTCACGGGGTCTGCCACACATGTGCATGTGAAACAGCCACACATACTGTTTAGCGCCACACGTCCCCTCACTCTGAAAGGCTGTAATGCAAATGTCCTATCTTTCTCACTACTGCATGCAGGCAATAACATGCCTTGATATTAAATTTAGAAGTCTAGATGGAAGAAATTACAAGTTACTATTGTTCCCCCCCTAAGTTGTCCTGCTGGATCACAGAAACGTGGCCACGGGTCTTGGGTTTCTGGTACTGGGGGAACTGGTGTTGAATAGCATGGTGGACAGCATGCCCTTCCAGTTACATATACATCCATATCAGGTTGGACTGTTGGGTGGAGGTTGGGGGTTACCCTTGTGTAATGGTCTCCCCCTGGAGAGAATATTCTGTTCTGCTGACTTGCGTGTTCTACTGGTTGAATAAGAACACTACTGTCATCAGATGATTGTCTTTATATAGCATATTAAATTGGTAACGGGTGTTTGTGAGTAGACAGTGTGTATGAGGGACAGTGACACCTAGTCCCCCCCTATTATGTAAATGGAATGTAATCGATATGTAGTATGTTCTATGTAGTGATGTATCCAAGACCTCCCCCACCTCTCGGTTTTGCCCCTCTCCCCTACAGGCTGAGTCGGGCTCGGAGGGGGACGCCATGTCTCACAGGCGGAAGAAGAGGAAGACGTGCGGTATGATATCCAACGGAGACAGCAGCACCAAGGACGACTGTGTCAGCAAAGAGCGCAGCTCCTCCCGGTGACCCCCTCGCTCCGCCCCGCCTCACAAAAGGCCACACCCAGGGGCTTTTGCATGAAGAGCAGCCAATTTGTTTGTTTTCATTGGTGTGTCTCCAAAGGAGAGTCTGGTGTCCCTCTGTCAGTCTGTTGAATAGATAAGAGGCTCAGCCTACTCATAGGCTGTGATAAAGGAGATTCCCCCTGAGGCGTGGACCTGCTGGAGGTTTATCTGCCACCGCTCAGCTTCTAGTCAAATGTTAATCTATATTGCTGTTGCTTGTGGGGTGTGGGAAGAGCAGTATTTCAGTGCAAGGGAGGGGTGTTGACCTTTGGAGAGAGGTGGGCTGTTGCCTTGTTGTACATCAGGTACTGGGTCTGAGGCAGGGAGCCGGCTGGCCTGTCTCTACAGTGCCATGGTCTTACGTTGCTCAGTGGGGAAAAGTTTTCTATTCACAGTGAGATGATGGCTGGCTGGATGGATGGATAGGTGTGCTTTGGATTGACTTCACTTTGCAGTACATGGGGATGCCAGTTGAGTTCTGTCATGGCAGAGTTGACCATCTTTAGATATTAAAGTGTACTGTGAGTTTTGTAAGTTGATAATGTATGGCAGGGTAAGGGTGGAGGGAAATGCTGCTGCCTTAGTCTGCAAAAAAGTCACTGATTTATATTTTTAGTTAACATTTATGCTTTCATCCTCTGGGCTTCTTTTGCTAGTAACAGTTGAACTGATATGCATATGTATTGCAATCAAAACAGTTAATTCAGAATCAGTTAATTCAATGAAATGGTTAGCAAATGAACAGTCCACAATCCAGGCAAGACCGTCTAGTGAAACAACAGCTTTTTCAAGACTTAGCCCAAGTCATCCAGCAACAACTGTAAAGGCCAAGGGATCCCCCCCCCCCCCCACTTAGATTCAGCCGGTTCAGCTTGAAATTCAAAAGCTTGACCTTTTAGGAGGTAATTGCCTATACTACACTCCCTTAGCTCCAGGTTGGGTAAAATGAATCACTCTCAGGTGCCACAAATGAATGTTGGGCTATCAACAACAAAATTCCACCCAAGAAACAACAACAATATTGCCTGGTTATGTCATGTTTCTATGACTTTAATTATGATATATATTTTTTTAACCTTTTATTTAGTCAGTTAAAAACAAATTCTTATTTACAATGACCGCCTACTCTGGCCAAACCCGGACAATGCTGGGCCAATTGTGCGCTGCCCTATGGGACTCCCAATCATGGCCAGATGTGATACAGCCTGGATACGAATCAGGGACTGTAGTGATGCCTCTTGCACTGAGATGCAGTGCCTTAGACCGCTGCACCACTCGGGATTAATTTAATTACATATGGGTTACTCACACATTTTTCAAATTTGTATGATAAAATTGTTATTGTCTCTCGTAAAAGTGAGCCCTTTGCTGCTATATTAATCAACATTTTAAGATGAATGAAATCAAACTATTCAAATAATTTGACATTACACGGCTATACTGTAGATCAGGGGCATCAATTGAAAAAATTATTCCGATCTCAATTGACATGCCTAAAACCAAATTGAAACTGCGTAGAAATTATAGTGGACATAATTTATAGTCTCTAAACTCTGTCCAGCTTGTTAACAGTCATCAAAATGAAAGCTGGACTGTCGGGGCACATAGAAAATGTGAGGAATAGAGAACTATTTTTTGCCAATTTTGCAAGTAATATAACCAATACAAGTGGACCTCAGTGAAGACAGAACGTGGCCCTTTGTGGCAAAATGAGTATAACACCCCTGTTGTTTCCCCAACCCAAATCATGCCTATTCCTGGTCCAAAAAGCACTTTCAGAGAAGTCTATCACGGATGCGTTTTAGTCCAAGATTAGAATGAACCTCTTTCCAGGAAAGGAGCCCTAGGTGTTTGATCTTGTGTTCTCATTCTGAGACCCCATTTTATATTCTCCATCACATACAGAAGGGGGCACCAATGCCAGAGTTCTCACACTAGCTTGGCACTAGTGTGTAGGTTACAGTCCAGAAGATACAGTTGTGTTGAAAGTAGAAATGAGGGCTGGCACAGGGAAAAGTTTAAACATATTGTAGGCCTTCTAGTTGCACATCTTGATCTTATTTATCTGTGTAGTACAGCTAAGGGGGTTTGTGAAATGTTGCAAATACATTTTATGTGAGGGGATAGGTAGATATTTTGGACAGGCGAAATTCATAGTTCTTTCCAAGTGGCTTCTAGGTTATGTGGCATATACTGCTCTACAATGATTCAACTGCTTTGTATTTCGTTAGTGTAAATTCAAACAAAAGCAACTAGCTAATACATTACTGTTATTCAGCAAATACAAGTTAATGGTTTGAATGCAGATTCTGCGTGTATAACTTTGTTCTGTGGGGTTAACATGGAGTCAAGTGAATACTGTTTTTTTGTGCTTTAAAATGTGGCTGTCATCTAAAATGATTGAAAGTACTTTGAAATATGTGAATTGCTGTATGTCTGTGCAGTAGGTGTTTTCCACTGTCTTTAGACAAAAGTGCCTATAAGCACCAATTGATACTGTCATTGGCCTGCAGATGAGAGGTTGTGTTGCTACTTGTGGTCAATGCGTCTGGTGTTTGCGCTGTTTTTAACCCATTAGGTGCTCATCTCAAGCATTTAGCACTATTACGATTCCTGGGGTCGGTCACATATAGTGCCTTGGGATCCGATGGGGGAATGGTGAGAACCAGGATCCTATGTGGGTACAACTCAGTTGTCTGTGGCTTCCTCTGGTCAACCTCTTCCCTTCAGCTGCACTGATCCAAATCTACAGGACTGGAAAATGGAAGCCCTCTATTAGGGTTCCGTCAAATTGCTTTCACCTATCCTGTCTGTCCAGATCAGGGCTTTCACCTGTTCTGTCTGGCCAGATCAGGGGTTTCACCTGTTCTGTCTGGCCAGATCAGGGGTTTCACCTATCCTGTCTGGCCAGATCAGGGCTTTCACCTATCCTGTCTGGCCAGATCAGGGCTTTCACCTATCTTGTCTGGCCAGATCAGGGCAGATAAAGGAGAATGCTGAGAGGAAGCCATTTTAAGATATTTAAATGTACACCCAGACATACCTTGACGCTAACCAGATCAAAGTTAATAAATTATTGATGAGTTAATAAATTATTTTTTCATGCAGCAACGTGTTAATGTTTCATTCTACCTATCCATAGTTTCATCCCAATTTATCAGAATCCCTTTACAGATGTTTTATAGATTCTCAACTAAATCAATAAATTGTTCCAAAACTATCCAAAAAAACAACTATCCAAAACCATTGGCCTACCCTTAGCCTGTACCTTAACCCCATATCAGTAGTGTTGCAGTTGTTAGTTTAATATATTTAGTATCTGTAAGATTACTAAACTGGTACCTGTGATGCTAGTTGCCAAAGCAAACCCTAGTGAATCATAAATACTGAGGAAGCAGTACGTCACTAGTATGGCTGGCTGGAATTTGCCTGTGATCGTGTCAAATTGGGCAGGGCATTTGGCAATGGGATATTCAGTGATCTGAGTACACACAGTTTGTTTTCATGGACATTGTGAACATCATAAGGGTAATACAGTGCCTTCGGAAAGTATTCACACCCCTTGACTTTTTCCACATTTTGTTGTCTTACAGCCTGAATTTAAAATGGATTCCATTTACATGTGTTTGTGACTGGCCTACACACAATACCCTGTAATGTCAAAGTGGAATTATGTTTTCAAAATCTTTACAAATTAATTTAAAAAATGGAAAGCTGAAATGTCTTGTCAATAAATATTCAGACCCTTTTATTATTGCAATCCTTAATTTCAGGAGGAAAACAGTGACTACCTAATTTCTGTAACCTACACAGATTCAAGACCCGGGAGGTTTTCCGTCTAGTGTTCAACCTTCCCAAGTTCTCTCACGTCACCCCGCTCCTCCGCTCTCTCCACTGGCTTCCAGTTGAAGCTCGCATCCGCTACAAGACCATGGTGCTTGCCTACGGAGCTGTGAGGGGAACGGCACCTCAGTACCTCCAGGCTCTTATCAGGCCCTACACCCAAATAAGGGCACTGCGTTCATCCACCTCTGGCCTGCTCGCCTCCATACCACTGAGGAAGTACAGTTCCCGCTCAGCCCAGTCAAAACTGTTCGCTGCTCTGGCTCCCCAATGGTGGAACAAACTCCCTCACGACGCCAGGACAGCGGAGTCAATCACCACCTTCAGGAGACACCTGAAACCCCACCTCTTTAAGGAATACCTAGGATAGGATAAAGTAATCCTTCTCACCCCCCCCTTAAAATATTTAGATGCACTATTGTAAAGTGGCTGTTCCACTGGATGTCATAAGGTGAATGCACCAATTTGTAAGTCGCTCTGGATAAGAGCGTCTGCTAAATGACTTAAATGTAATGTAATGTAAATGTTTTCCAATGCATTGCAAAGGGCACCTATTGGTAGGTTGGGGCATTTCAAATGTTTATTTTTATTTTTTTAATGTAATTGAAAATTGCTTTGAGCATGGTGAAGTTATTAATTACACTTTAGATGGTGTATTAATAAACCCAGTCAATACAAATATACTGTACAGGCTTCCTTTCTAATTGAGTTGCCGGAGAGGAAGGAAACCGCTCAGGGATTTCGCCAAGAGGCCAATGGCGACTTTAAAACCCCCTAGAGTCTATTGACACACCCGGTGTGTCAATCTAAGTAATATAATGCAAAAATAACCATCGAAATCTGTCAGGTTAAGCTAAAGATATGTTTTTTTTTTTTTTTCTGTGGGCTGCATCTCAGTCCACTGCATCCGCCTATATGTCCCTTCCACATTTGCAGTTGAAAGTGTCAGAGCTACAGTGCAGTTTATCAGACCAGAAAACGTCTGTAGCATCTGAATGATTTGGCCTACAACCAATGTTCCCTCTAATTGTTTTTAGCATTGAGCAAATTTCAGGTCTGCTGAGGGCAAACTTGAACATTGTGAAAGTTCTGTGCAACTTCCGGCACACGTTTACTGTGAACACTGAGGCTGTAATCAAGTAGGCTACTGTGGCTATTTGATCATGATGTAGGCCTACCAGAGTGGCCTATCAGAAAGAATGGAGAAAATGCATCCTGTAACATTTTAACATGGAAATAAGTATCATTCAGCCTACAGTAGCAGCCAATATGTGGTGTTCATTGTAGGCCTATATTCCATGTGACTAGAAAAAAAATATGCAGGGCTTGACATGAATCTGTTTAATGTCCTTCAGACAAGGATGTGACTGAATGTTGTTGTGCTGTTTGATGCAAGGAACCACTTTACTAAATAAAATGCATCATTATTACCATACTTATTACAGAGATTCAGACAAATTATGCTACCCTCTGCCTATTGGCTACTTAGTTTATTCAACCGTGTCTGAAAATACAACACTGCCCCTTTAAGACTAGAAAAAAGCTATTTACTTGACTCACTTTTCAAAGATTACTAGAAATGCACACGTGTTGTGTTCTTGTAGGAAGTAATCACTCCCCCATTTCAAATCATTATAACTGGGCTAATAACTCACTATCAAATGGTATGAACAAATGTGCACACGTGGCTACATGTAGCTCTCGATTAAATCTCAAAACATGCAGATCTACTCATGACCGCTCATGTGAATTATTTCTGCCACCGACATACAGGAAAACGGTTCCAAATTAACAACCTTGTTACGTAGTCCAATCATGTTATCTACATGATTAAACGTCCATGTGGGTTGTGTTATGTAGGTAAAACCTCTCGTTCTCTCAAACAGAATCAGTGAACATAAAAGTTAAATCATTAGAAACGCCATGGACGAGACCGCCTGCAGGGAGGAGGTGAGGGCTATCGGAGTGTGGTGTCAGGAAAATAACCTCAGTCTCAACATCAACAAAACAAAGGAGATGATTGTGGACTTCAGGAAACAGCAGAGGGAGTACCCCCCTATCCACATCGACGGGACAGCAGTGGACAAGGTGGAAAGTTTTAAGTTCCTCTGCGTACGTATCACTGACAAACTGAAATGGTCCACCACACAGACAATGTGGTGAAGAAGGCACAACAGCGCCTCTTCAACCTCAGGAGGCTGAAGAAATTTGGCTTGTCACCTAAAACCCTCACAAACTTTTACAGATGCACAATTGAGAGCATCCTGTCGGGCTGTATCACCGCCTGGTTCAGCAACTGCACTGCCCATAACTGCAGGGCTCTCCAGAGGGTGGTGCGGTCTGCACAACGCATCACTGGGGGAGGTGGATATAAATAATACTCTGAGCAAAAGAGAATGTTTTTGGATTTTCACCCTCCAGAAATGATTCCTGAAAGGTCTTATGAAATGACCATGCATGTTATGTTGTAAATGTGAACATGAATTAATGCCATCACTTCAGATTACTCTTGATGTTTTTTCTTGCACTGTACCAAATGATTTATGAAAACCTACTTGTCCTCATTGTGGTTTTATAGACGTGTATAATAAGTTTTATGTTCAGACTTTATTAGAATAGTTATGAAATGCACATTGTTATAGTTTGTAACACTTGCTTATTTTCCCCCGACTCCAACCCCATTTTATGCATTGGACCGATGTGGTGGGGCAATGTCTACATAAGGGTACAAATTGTAAAACCTCACAAAAGCTCTGATGAAGGCCTTGAGGCCGATACGTAAAGCTTAATTAATAAAGAGCAGCGATACTAGCAAGAGCGGTGTGCAGGTTTCTTCTTTTTTCTCACCTATCAGCTGGTTCATTGGGGCGGCAGGGTAGCCTAGCTTAGAGCGTTGGACTAGTAACCGGAAGGTTGCGAGTTCAAACCCCTGAGCTGAGAAGGTACAAATCTGTCGTTCTTCCCCTGAACAGGCAGTTAACCCACCGTCATTGAAAATAAGAATTAGTTCTTAAGTGACTTGCCTGGTCAAATAAAGGTAAAATAAAAAGATATATTTTAAAAAATGTGTTCCTACAATGTGGTACCTTTTGGACCTCATAACTTTTGGAATAAAAAAATAAATGCAAGTATTCTATCAGAAAAAGGAAATGTTTGACTTTTCGAAAAAAAAAAACATATTGGTCAAGCTCAGGCAGCTAATTTTTCGTATTCTTCGTATTTTTCTACCTGTAAGGTGCATAATCCTAACATGGTGGAAATGTGGAGCTATTAGCCATATAGCTCTGCAAGTGAGCAAGGTTGAGCTAGCATAATGGTGACCACTTGGAACAGGATTTTAACTTCTCTATCAAAATTTTTTTACATTTTGAAATTTTGCTAAATTTCTCTATAATTTAGCCCAACAGGGTGGAAATGTATGAGTGGGACATACAGACTAACATGAAATGTGGAAAAATATATGAAACTGAGTGTTTATATTTAGCTTTGCACCATTGTTTTCCCACCAAAGACATGATGACACTTCCTGAATGTGGTGGCATTGTAGGAAGGAGTTGTTTTCTTAAATGGAGAATTACAACAAACTAAGGTAATATCAGGGACACACAGAAAATAAAATACAATAATCATGAAAAAAACGTTATTTATAAGAGAGAATTTAACCAGGACTATAAAACAATGAAGAAAGATTTTAAATATGTTATGGCTTATATTGTTATATACTTTGTATTCTTCGTGGAACTTGATGAACAACACCTGGGGTCATGGCAAAAACGCTTACCTCCACTGAAACAGTGTTCAAAATGCATCAAATTCCCTTTCAATACCCATATTTTTGTGTTTTTAAGGTAAAGGACACCTGACCTTATATTTAAAGCCTTGTGGAATCCACATTTTGACCTTAATAAGAAGTGATATTTCCTAGGGACAGAAAAGGAAGGCACCGCAATGTAGGAATGACCCAGCTAATACAATCATATGAAAATTGCTGTTCAAAACAACTGGAAACTCGGCAATCTTCGAGTTCAGTGAGTGCAAGACAACTGTGAAAAAACGAGCTCCATCTGAGAAAAATAGTTTTTCCAGGTTCCAAATTGTCTTGAAACCACCATTATAGCAAGCTGGTGTCCGACCGCACAGTCTATGACGTTGCACGCAACCATTGGTTGATGAATGCAAAGTCTGAGGAGGGGAACTCGACCGAAATTACGCTCAGTTTTATAGTCTGCGTTTACACCAGCAGGTTTATACATTCGTGTTTAGTGGAAGCGCGTTGAGATGATTTACAGTGCGCGCGGAACTACACTCTGACCTACACACAAGCTGGCATCTGCAACAAGAAGGACACTTTTGCATGTACACTTAAAAATAATATTTATTACATCTGCAGAAAACAACAATTGTCAAGTTAACATTAAATAGTTCTACCATCATGGAACTTGACGCGTCTATCATTCTCCCTGCGCTCTTCTTTACCATTCTTGCTGTTGTCTTGGCAGCCAAATTCATCCCCAAAAAACAACCAGAGGAGAAGAAGAAGAGGATTAAAGTAGGCAACGGAGACGACATTCCTCCTGCCAGAGCATTGACACCAGCAGTAGCAGTAGTGGATGTACCAAAAGTGGAGATACCACCACCGGTGATAGTACCAAAAGTGGAGGTACCCCCACAAGTGGTAGACGCTGAAGTAATAATCGAACCAGTAACAGTTGCCCCAGTAGTTGAAGAGATCAATGTTGTAGAAGAAGAGACAGTTAAAGAGCCTGAAATGATCCCCGATGTTCAGGTAAGATATTCTGTTTAGCTTCATTGACCTGTTATGAATAGAACATCTGGGCATAGGTCATTATTTGACTAATTGGTTTGAAGATGATGAAGTGACTATTTGGCAACTCTCCAGAACTTCATGAACTGACCGCAGCCTTTGTTGCATAGTACCTGGCCAGAAAACACTGCAATTGCTCCACTTTTAAATAAAAAATATTCGAAATCAATATCGTTTTAAATCAAATTTTGTGTAAAGTTGTGCCATTGACGCACTGCTTAAGCACGTCATTTGCGACATCGATGCGTTTCTCTTGCAGGCTATTTCACATCAGATACGAATTCCACCAAAAGCTGTTGTCTCGTTTGATAATCTAACATGAAATGTGTTTAATCAGTTAATACATCCTTACATTTCAAGATGGATTTAAAATGAGCCCAGCTTGTATTGTCACAGAAGGGAAAATGACAATGAAAAATGACAATGTGTCTCCAAGGCCGTTAATACAGTACTTGATTTATAATGCCCATTTAGCTAATGACTGTGTTATGTGCGTTCCAGAGCCAATGCTCGAAAGCGCACAATAAGCAGAACTGAATGTACCTTGTCTCCCATGGGCATTCAGCACCTTGTCTCCCATGGGCATTCAGCACCTTGTCTCCCATGGGCACTCAGCACCTTGTCTCCCATGGGCATTCAGCACCTTGTCTCCCATGGGCATTCAGCACCTTGTCTCCCATGGGCACTCAGCATTTTGACCCCCATTCCTGCCCCCCATGTATACTATACTGCAATTGACCTTTTCCATCACAGGCCTATATGAGCTTTAACCTGACACACACGTCACAGAGAATACATTGCAGACACCCTCTATGTTTGGTCCCCAACATACAGTATTTTCTATATTTAATGACCGTGGGGTCAAGAGTATTTGGATAGTGACACATGTTTTGTTGTTTAGGCTCTGTACTCCACCACTTTGGATTTTCAGTGATACAATGTCAATGAGGTTAAAGTTTAGACTGTCGTCTTTCATTTGAGGGTATTTTAATCCATATGGGGTAAACCATTTAGAAATTACAGCACGTTTTGTACATAGTCTCCCCATTTTAGGGAACCAAGAGTATCTGGACATTAAAGTAGTCAAAAGTTTAGTATTTGGTTCCATATTCCTAGCACACAATAACTACATCAAGCTCGTGACTCTACAAACTTGTTGGATGCATTTTCAGTTTGTTTTGTTTGTGTTTCAGATTATTTTGTGCCCAATAGAAATGAATGGTGAATTAATACTGAATGAATCATGAATAATGATGAATGAGAAAGTAACAGAGGCACAATAATAATGCCCCAAGACATGCTAGCCTCTCACCATTACCAATAACAGGGGAGGTTATCATTTTTGGAGGGGGTATGATATTTATGCCTCTGTAACTTACTCACTCATTAATATTCACGCTTAGTTCATGATTATCCGTAATCATGGGAGAATCCACATTCATATAGAGGTGTTCAGAAACATATTATATTCTTATTTACAATGAATTTGACTCCAAAATGACACACTACATTATTTACCGTTTTTTTTCTTTCTATTTTACAGCTTCTTCTGTAGTATTTATGTTTACGCTCCCCTTTGTTAGACTGACTGTATCACTATGTTAGTGGCACCATGCCATCTAAGTTGGGGTGGTTTGTGTGTACATTACCACCTGCCGTGCATTTTGCCGCGCTCACATGCTCCACACGCTAGTTGGAACTCAGACATTTCGGACTTCCTAACTGGTTGAACGCGGCACGTGGATAACTACAACCAGTTAGCAAGTGGGACATTTCTGAGTTTCCTAGTTAGGGCTAGCACGTGAACGCAGCATTACTGTCTGAGCTGTACTATTATCTTTTTTTTTTACAGTTGCATTTAAAGTGCACATTTAAGAGTGCTCTCTCTCTCTCCTCCCTCAAGGTGAAACAATCAATCAATCCAATTTATTTATAAAGCCCTTTTTATATCAGCAGATGTCACAAAGTGCTTATACAGAAACCCAGCCCATACAGCCTCCTCTGTTATGAGAGACATAACTTCTCTCCGTTGCCTACTATATGGGACCCAGCCAAGTTGTACTGCTGCAGCCCTGGGGCTGGGGGAGCTCACTGGCGAGTCTACATACAGTACGAATGGCATGGCACCTCGTGTGGCTGGCTTTCTGAGGGGCGAGATTAGAATAACATGTTGTCTGTTTTATCTCTCCACTTTTATCACCACCAGCTTTCACATTAATGATCTGGGGCTGGGCTCTCATTTAGCACATCAGAAAACCACCATGCGCTGCTCCGCTCTGCACAAGTTTGAAGTCTAATATTATCTACAGTATGTAAAACGTGTGTGTATGTTTGACCGGTTTCACCTCATTGATCTGGCCTCTCATTTACCACGTTGGTAACAAACCTGCACTACTCTACTCTGCACAAATGTAATACAATTGAAGTGGAGTAACATCTTGATAGATCCATAGGTGGTATGCAATACAATTCTGTACTGTAATTGCATAATATGCATAACCGTTGTCAGCAGCGGTGTAAACTGCATATTTACATTTTAACTGGAGGTATAGAGTTCTAAAACCACTGAACCTTTGCTCTGCGACCGAGGCTACATCTTGGAGCTGTGGAATTTGGGGCTCCTTCCCGTGCTGCTTGCTTTGCTGAAGGTGTTCCCTTATCATTACCCCAACCCTCTCTCCTCCCCTCTCCTCTCCTTCATTCCCTCTGTCTGCTCATGGTTCTCCTGTATGTCTGTGTGTGCTTAGCAGCAGAGGCATGCTCTGTGTCACGTCCATAGTTCCTTCTGTTTGAACTTCACATTTCTGTTCCTTAATCTTCTCTCTTCTGGCTGAGATTGATGAGCAGTAAAACAGCATTCTTGTTTTACATGTTCCAATGGCTGCTACACTCTACACCCTGCCCCCATACCCATCCTTTCTTGTTGTACAGTCAGAAAGAGTTAAGCTAGCGTTCTCTGCCTCAGGCTTGAATGTAATCATGTTAATAGAGTGTTGTATTTGCTCACCTTTTTTAGCGATACATCTTCCATTAATTACTGTATCAGGGAGGAACAACACAAACGTTGATTGTGTCTTTTCACATGTGTGACTTTTTTGCTTTATTTATATATGTAAAACACTCAAGAAATTGTTTGCACCTCTCTGCACCTTCCATTCTAACCTCTTCCACCGTGCTGAAACACACTATAAATGGGAATGTGTCTGGGCCTGCTAGCCAACTCACTGCTCAGGTTGAGAAGGCAGAGACACACACAGGCAACAGCTGGAGCCAGCTGTTCTTTTGTCAGATGCAACATGGAGGACACTGTTATCCGGAAGTAGTTTGCTGTCGAAGGCTGTTAACGTGTTTTTATACAGGCAAAACATTCTTATTATTTAAGGGCCAATGTATGGTACCCTTTGAGTGCTCATTGGGTAAATCCAATGTTTGTCAGTTGTCCCATGAGGGTAGTTCATAAGTAAATCTGAGTTATCTTAAGACAGTACACAGTGGGAGTTATGTGTATAGTACACAGACTACAAGAGGAGACTAGGGAGTGTTTCTCAGAACATTCCTCAGCTCTCTGCTCTCTTGTGTGTTCGTCAGACTCCTAACAGTATCCTGTGATGGAATCTGCAGGGCTGCTTACTCATTGGTCAAGCTCTCCACTGACCTACCTCTCTTGGTATTTCCCCTTGTTTCTCTGCCTACCTACCTCTGCATGCACGCTGGAGCTACAGTCTGCTCTGGGTAGACTGTTGTCCTTCCCTTTCCCAGCTGGACTTCACAACCAGATCCAGACAGGCACCCACTCCCATGAGAAGACAATGCCATGGCTTCACATCACATTTCAACCGCTAATTCCCCTCTGTAACAAGGGCATTGGCCCATGACAAGAAGTTGGCAGTTGGCACTGACACTGTAGTGGGCACTGACTCCCTCTCTCCCCAGCTTGACTCACCATAGAGCTGAAACCCTGGTGTCTTTTCTGGCCATGTTGGGCCCTGCGCTGTGCACTAGACAAGTCAACACAGAGGAATGGAGGAGGTCTGCCCAGTGCCAGAGTGAGAGGGGGAGAGAGGAAGCATGAGGGAGTCATTTCCATTCTTAAAAGGTTAGACAATCCCCCAGTGAAAAGCTAAGAAACAGCAGCTCTTTGTAAATTCATTGGCCAGGCCTGCACAGGCCTCTTGGCAGGTAGTTCCTCTTAAAAGCTACCAACTGCAGTGCTGTATACTGTATGTCTAAACAGTACAGTACATGCTTTCTATACAGTGTTGGTCATGGTGGGTTGAGCTGTTTCCTATAGAAGTGTTGCTGCTCTGGCTCTGAGTATTGTTCTGCCAAAACAACAGATAAACTGTATCATGTGATTCACTCTTTTGATTGCCGTCATGTGGCCTCAATCATTGAGGATGTTCTTACTTAATAAAAGTCAGCTGTTTTGGATAACAGAACAAGGGCTAAACTATTGTATAATTTTAGTAATAATCCAACATATTCCAAGTCAATCATTATTCATGAGAATCAACATTCAGAGTCTCCAGTCCAGTGGTGATGTCATCGATCGCACAATGGAGTAGGATCTCATTCCTGCAGGCCGCCACAGCACACTGTGACCATTGACTGCCAGGACACAAAGCTGTGTGTGTCTGTGCCTGTTAACAACACCTCTATTAGCAACACCCTATGGCTAGCTCTGCACTTGAGAGTTCTGAACACTAATTGGCTTCATGCTACCCCACTGGATGTTCCTCGCTGTAAAACTCCACACACTGTCGAGGTAAGTCTGTCGTTGTTTCATTCATTGGTAATATCAGCCACCGATAAGGCAGTGGCTTGGGGGAACAATGTGTCTGTGTGTACACAGACACAGTGCAGGGTTGGGAGGTTGCTGAGACAACAGGGCACTGTTCCACCCCAGATGCCTTGGCCCATTGCCCTGAGCCTCTTTTCAGGGGATAGTCTGATGGACTGCAACAACATGACACAAACAGCCTGGTACCCCCTGGTCATCTCAATGGAGGAAGAGAAGAGAACTGGCATGGACAATGTAAAGGAGAGGGTACAATACACCCAAGGGGCTTCAGCTGAATTCTCAGCTGATGCAGTTTTGATGTGGACAGTAAATGCAAAAAGTTAATCCCGCTACATCAGAGGTGTGGTATCAACACCAACCTTGCCCACCACCCACTCAAGGGGCGCGGTAGCACTATAAGTTCCCTGGGGGCGGGTAGAATTTCACTTGGCGGGCCAAGGGCCCTACCTTAAGGGCCCTACCTTAAGAGGTTCTCCAGTGAGACCAATGCAGTTTATCACCCTTCTATTTATTGTTGCTATAAAGGTAGCCACGTTATTCAGTATCCACTTGCAGAGAGGTATCATTCTCTTCTGCCTCCTTCTATGCACGGACCACTGTCTATGTTGCAGATATCAGGTATCAGGTGTACACAGCTATGCAGCTGTCTATTTACCACCACAAACCGATGCTGGCAGTAAGACCACACTCAACAAGCTGTATAGGGCCATAAACAAACAAGAAAATGCACACCCAGAGGTTGGCCTTTCTCGTGGCCGGTGATTTAATGTAGGGAAACTGAAATCCATTAAAAAATAATAATTGCATGTCACCTGTGCAACTAGAGGCGGCAAAACTCTTGATCAGAAACACATACAAGGCCCTCCCTCACCCTCCCTTTGGCAAATCAGATCCTGACTCTATCCTCCTGCTTTGAAACAAAAACTAAAATAGCAAGTACTAGTGACGCGCTCAATACGAAGGTGGTCTGATGAAGCGGATGCTAAGCTACAGGACTGTTTTGCTAGCACATACTGGAATATATTCCAGGATTCATCCGATGGCATTGAGGAGTTTACCACATGAGTCACTGGCTTCATAATAACTGCATCAACGACTTCGTCCCCACATTGACCATATGTACATACCCCAACCAGAAGCCATGGATTACAGGCAACATCCGCACTGAGCTAACGGTAGAGCTGCCGCTTTCAAGGAGCGGAACACTCATCTGTATACATAGGAAATCCCGCTACGACCTCCGATGAGCCATCAAACAGGCAAAGCATCAATACAGGACTAAGATCGAATACTACTACGCCGACTCTGACGCTCAATGTATGTGGCAGAGCTTGCCCACTATTACGGATTACAAAGGGAAACTCAGCTGTGAGCTGCCCAGCAACACAAGCCTACCAGACAAGCTTAAATGCCTTCTATTCTCTATTCTCGCTTCGGGGAAAGCAATACTGAACCATGCATGAGAGCATCAGCTCTCCGTAGACGATGAAAGACCATTAAACAGGACAACATTTACAAGGCCGATGGGCCAGACGAAGTACCAGAACGAGTACTCAGAGCATGAGCCTCAGGAGGCTGAAAAGATTTGTCATGGACCCTCAGATCCTCAAAATGTTCTACAGCTGCACCATTGAGAGCATCTTGACTGGCTGCATCACCGCTTGGTACGATAACTGCAAGGTGGTGAGTATGGCCCAGTACATCACTGGGGCAAAGCTCCCCGCCATCCAGGACCTCTATACCAGATGGTGTCAGAGAAAGGCCCATAAAATTGTCAAAGACTCCAGTCATCCAAGCCATAGACTGTTCTGTCTGCTACCACACAGCAAGCGGTACCAGCTCACCAAGTCTGGAAGAAAGGGGACCCTGAAGAGCTTATACCTCTAAGCCATAAGACTGCTGAATTGCTAATCAAATGCACTGGCTCTATGCACACCCTGGACTCTACCCACACACACATACTTACACTGACACCCCACGCACACATACACACTACATACGCCCACCCAAACATTAAACACGTGCACACATGCATACTGACACCACACTCACACACCCATACACACACTTTCACACTTACCACATACACTGCTGCTACTGTCTATCTACTCTGTTGCCTAGTCACTTTACCTCTATCTATATGAACATAGCTGCCTCAATTACCTCATACCTCTGCACATGGACTCGGTACTGATACTCCCTGTATATAACCATGTTATTACCTCATACCTCTGCACGTGGACTCGGTACTGGTACTCCATGTATATAGCCATGTTATTACCACATACCACTGCACGTGGACTCGGTACTGGTACTCCCTGTATATAGCCATGTTATTACCTCATACCACTGCACATGGACTCGGTACTGGTACTCCCTGTATATAGCCATGTTATTACCTCATACCTCTGCACATGGACTCGGTACTGGTACTCCCTGTATATAGCCATGTTATTACCTCATACCACTGCACATGGACTCGGTACTGGTACTCCCTGTATATAGCCATGTTATTACCTCATACCTCTGCACATGGACTCGGTACTGGTACTCCCTGTATATAGCCATGTTATTACCTCATACCACTGCACATGGACTCGGTACTGGTACTCCCTGTATATAGCCATGTTATTAACTCATACCACTGCACATGGACTCGGTACTGGTACTCCCTGTATATAACCATGTTATTACATCATACCTCTGCACATGGACTCGGTACTGGTACTCCCTGTATATAACCATGTTATTACATCATACCTCTGCACATGGACTCGGTACTGGTACTCCCTGTATATAACCATGTTATTACCTCATACCACTGCACATGGACTCGGTACTGGTACTCCCTGTATATAACCATGTTATTAACTCATACCACTGCACATGGACTCGATACTGGTACTCCCTGTATATAACCATGTTATTACATCATACCACTGCACATGGACTTGGTACTGGTACTCCCTGGATATAGGCATGTTATTACCTCATACCTCTGCACATGGACTCGGTACTGGTACTCCCTGTATATAGGCATGTTATTACCTCATACCTCTGCACATGGACTCGGTACTGGTACTCCCTGTATATAGCCATGTTATTACCTCATACCTCTGCACATGGACTCGGTACTGGTACTCCCTGTATATAGCCATGTTATGACCTCATACCACTGCATATTGACTCGGTACTGGTACTCCCTGTATATAACCATGTTATTGTTACTCATTATTGTTATCAACTGTGTATTTATTCCTTGTCACTATTTATTCCTTGTCACTATTTATTCCTTGCATCACTATTTCTAAGTAAGCATTTCACTGATAGTCTACACCTGTTGTTTGCGAAGCATGTGACAAATACAATTTGATTTGATGTGCTCATGCTGTGAGGTCATGGCCCATAAATGCGAAGAAAAAAAGGTTCTACCAGGAACCAAAAAGGGTTCTCCTATGGAGACAGCCGAAGAACCCTTTTGGAACCCTTTTTACTAAGAGTGTACTGACCCAAAATGGCTGAGTGCATGTCAGTGAATGCCACATTTACAGAATGAAGTCAGAGGTCAATGTCACTGTATGAGCTGAGTGAGGGGTTAATTGGACAGGCAGTTGTTAACAGGGCCCTCTACAAGCCATCCTAAAGCTCTTGGCCTACGTTTGGTGTCTGGGTGGTACAGACACCATTAGAAAAATGAAAGTTACTTGAGGAGCCTGAGATGATGACCGATGCAGAATGGAATAATGACCTCATACACTTCTACTAGAGAGAGTTCTCTGGCCAAATTAGGAGATGTAAAAAGGGAGTATTGGTGATGATGTTGAATCTTAGACTTACAAAAAAGAAAAGCTCTGACGAAGGCCGTGAGGCCAATACGTAAGCTTATTAAATATCAGCGATATTATCAAGAGCAGTGTGCAGTTTCCTTTTCCCTTCATCTTGTTCAATTGTTGCCATGCACCTGCAAATTAGATTGCTCAGATGTGCGAGTGCCTTTTGAATTTTGAATCTTAGACTTAAAAAATTTGAGCAATGCATCATCTCATTCTAAAGCAGTGGTATTCAAGGTCAGGGGAACCTCAATGGGGTTTTTGAGGAAATGTATTTATTGGTTTATTTTCATTTTGATAAGAGATCAAAATGCAATGAATGGAAGTGTATTTGTTGATATAAAATATACATTTAACGATTTTAAGATTGTCTCATTAGATTTGGGGTAGGGTGGGGTCGCAAGAAATTCTGGCAAAAATGGTCCTGAAAAGATTTGAATACCTGTAACGGCGTTCGTCTGTTGAATCAAGAGAGTCGGACCGAAATGCAGCGTGTAGGTTACTCATGACTTTAATTAAATTAATTGCTGTACATTAAATAACTGAATACTAAATACAAAAACAACAGAATGGAACGTGAAACTAATTACAGCCTATCTGGTGACTACAACACAGAGACAGGAACAAACACCCACGAAATACAAAGCGAAACTCAGGCTGCCTAAATACGGTTCCCAATCAGAGACAAAGATAAGCACCTGACTCTAATTGAGAATCTCCTCAGGCAGCCAAGCCTATACCACACCCCTAATCAGCCGCGATCCCAAATAATACAAACCCCAATACGAAACACAACATATAAACCCATGTCACACCCTGGCCTACCCAAACATATAACAAAAACAAAAAATACAATGACAAAGGCGTGACAAAACCCCCCCCAAGGTGCGTACTCCCGGACGCACCTCAAGAGCATAGGGAGGGTCCGGGTGGGCGTCTGTCCATGGTGGCGGTTCTTGCTCGGGACGTGGACCCCACTCCATAAATGTCCTAGTTCCTCCCCTTCGCGTCCTGGGATAATCCACCCTCTCCGCCGACCATGGCCTAATAGTCCTCACCCAGATCCCCACATAACTGAGGAGCAGTTCGTGACAGAGGGGCAGCTCGGGACAGAGGGGCAGCTCAGGACAGAGGGGCATCTCAGGACAGAGGGGCATCTCGGGACAGAGGGGCAGCTCGGGACAGAGGGGCAGCTCGGGACAGAGGGGCAGCTCGGGACAGAGGAGCAGCTCGGGACAGAGGGGAAGCCCAGTACTGAGGGGAAGCCCAGTACTGAGAGGAAGCCCAGTACTGAGAGGAAGCCCAGTACTGAGAGGAAGCTCAGGCAGGTAGTAGGCTCCGGTAAATCCTGACTGGCTGGCGGAACTGGAAGATTCAGGTTGACAAGCAGATCTGGAAGAGACTGGTTGTCTGGCAGATCTGGAAGAGACTGGTTGTTTGGCAGATCTGGAAGAGACTGGTTGTCTGGCAGATCTGGAAGAGACTGGTTGTCTGGCAGATCTGGAAGAGACTGGTTGTCTGGCAGATCTGGAAGAGACTGGTTGTCTGGCAGATCTGGAAGAGACTGGTTGTCTGGCGGCGCTGGGCAGACTGGGAGCACTGGCGGCGCTGGGCAGACTGGGAGCACTGGCGGCGCTGGGCAGACTGGGAGCACTGGCGGCGCTGGGCAGACTGGAGACTCCGGCAGCGCAGGAGAGGAGAAAGGCTCTGGCTGCGCTAAACAGGCGGGAGACTCCGACAGTGCAGGAGAGGAGAAAAGCGCTGGCTGCGCTGAACAGGCGAGGCGCACTGGAGGCCTGGTGCTGGAACTGGTGGTACTGGATCGAGGACATGCACAGGAAGCCTGGTGCGGGGAGCTGCTACCGGAGGACTGGTGTGTAGAGGTGGCTCTGGATAGACCGGACCGTGCAGGCACACTGGAGCTCTTGAGCATCGAGCCTGCCCAAGCTTACCTGGCTCGATGCCCACTCTAGCCCGGCCAATAGGAAAGGGCTGGTATGTGCCGCACCGGGCTATGCTCCCGCACTGAAAACACAGTGCGCTCCATAGCATAACACAGTGCCTGCCCGGTCTCTCTAGCCCAACGGTGAGCACAGGGAGTTTGCGCAGGTCTCCTACCTGGCATAAACATACTCCCTTTTCCGCCCCCCCCCCCCAATAATTTTTTTGGGCTGCTTTTCAGGTTTCCTTGCCAACCGTGTTCCCTCGTATCGTCGGCTCCTATCTCTGGCTGCCTCTGCTCTCCTTAGTGCCTCCACCTGTTCCCATGGGAGGCGATCTCTTCCGGCCAATATCTCCTCCCAAGTGTAACAACCTTTACCATCCAACACGTCTTCCCATGTCCATTCTCCGAATAATTCGTCCTCCTTTTGCTGCTCCAGCTGTCTACGTCGTTGCCAGTTTACACGCTGCTCGGTCCGTGAGAGGTGGGTGTTTCTGTAACGGTGTTCGTCTGTTTGAAAGAAGAGAGTCGGACCGAAATGCAGCGTGTAGGTTACTCATGACTTTAATGAAATTAATCGCGGTACATGAAATAACTGAATACTAAATACAAAAACAACAGAACGGAACGTGAAACTAATTACAGCCTATCTGGTGACTACAACACAGAGACAGGAACAAACACCCACGAAATACAAAGCGAAACTCAGGCTGCCTAAATACGGTTCCCAATCAGAGACAAAGATAAGCACCTGACTCTAATTGAGAATCGCCTCAGGCAGCCAAGCCTATACCACACCCCTAATCAGCCGCGATCCCAAATAATACAAACCCCAATACGAAACACAACATATAAACCCATGTCACACCCTGGCCTACCCAAACATATAACAAAAACACAAAATACAATGACCAAGGCGTGACAATACCATTGCTCTAAAGGGATTCTATAGACCTACATTCAGCCCTTTTATGACCCTGAATAAGATAGCTTTTGTGAATGTGTGGGTTGGGTCCTATGCATGGAGTATTTTGGTGTTTAATAGCTGAGGAATTCAGTGGCAGAGGGTAAGAGGCTTTTGGTGGGTAGGTCTGCTAAATGGATTCCATTCCATTGGTTGGGTGTGAGTAATCTAAAGAGGACTGCTCAGGGATTAGGCTATGAGACACAGTTGGGCCTGGTAGAATCCATCCCCCTGGCCTGCTCTGTCTACTACCATTTGTTACTGTGGTGGGTTAGTCGACATGTCCATTGTCATAAAGTCTGCTCCAAGAGGAGGGGGAGGGTTGTGACACAGGTGGTCGTGAGCTTCCTCTGCTAAATTTAATATATACATTAAAGTCATGTGGCCAATTTATTTAGACACAGATATGAACAACCACAGGCAGAAATGTCAACAAAACATTTAATATTTTGATTAAATCACCTTCAGCCTCTTTCCTTCACTTTGTCACTTTGGTCTTCTACATTTGGAGAATTTAAAACTACTTTAGAGCTGGACTTTACTGTAAATGAGCACCCTACTTATACTCTTAGTTCTAGGCTTTAGCCATTGTTACTCTGATCAGAGATGACAGGAGGCCTCTGGCAGCGCGTCAAGCCCTGAGCCCACTGTGTCCCCATATGTGACCTCTCTATCTCTCTGTGTCTGCACCGTGAGATTAGTTCTCCCATGTATCAGACACCATTGCATTAAAATATATTTTTGGTGAGTTGTGTGTGCATGTGTATGTGTGAGTTCCTGCGAATCCAGTTCTGTCAGGGCTAGGGAACGGTCTGGAGAGGGAGGGGTGGAGATGGATTTAAGGGGGGTTTATTTGTGCCTGTGTCATTGGCAGGCGGCATACAGAGAGGACAAAGCCACTAAACAAGAACCTGAGAGAGAGCTGCAAATGACAGCTGCCACTCATAGAAGAACCATGACAATGGGTCAAGAGGTTATCACGTCCACAGGGCTCAGCAGTTGAGTCAGCAATTTGTTGAGGTTTGCACAAAATATGCAGGGTTTACATTTCAGCATGCGAAGGATGATATTCTGGGTTATGTCCCTCCAGCACCAATTTAAGAGCAGAAAAAAGCCTTTTCTAATTTTCATAGAATGTGGGAAGCGATACCGTTTAAGAATATGGCTATATTTCCCCACCATAGACCTACTCCTTATAGACTGGGGCAATTTGGATACTATGGGGGTGTCCTATTGCTGTCTTTAGTGACAATTTGACAGACACTCACTCTGTATTTTTCCATGAGTTCTGTTCAGTGGTTCTATTCTTGGCAGTTTCCCAAAGTCAGTACTGATTGAGCTGATGAGTTCTCATATACAATCACTGGGCTCAGTCATCTCTGTCTTATATTCCCCAGGAGGCTATGCATGACTAACAACACTCATCAGTTCTTATTGTTATTACCGTGAGCAGTTGGTTCCACTAATGTAATTGTCTCAGGTACTATAGAAACAAGTCTAGCCTAAAGCTCTGCTATATTTAGAACCTAGGACTGCTAGGTTGGGAATACAACACAATTCCCTATTAACCTCCATTAGCCGCTACACTGACCATTGAAGGCCATTGGAAAACAAAGTCATGTTCGTGGTCAGATTTTTTGTTTGCTCAATAGTTCAATATTAATCACAATTCCATTGTTTTAAACAGCATTTCAGGTGTACAGTTGATTATATCTGTTATACACTTTGTCCCTGCAGGCCGTGCCAGAGCCCGTGCCAGAGTCCGTGGTTGAGCCAGAACCCGTGCCTGAGCCCATCCCTGAGCCAGAGCCCATCCCAGTCGTTGTTGAGGAGCCCATCCTTGAGCTCATCGCCGAACTTGAACCTGTATCTGTGGTGAAAGAGGTCCCCATCAGAGAGCCCACCCCTGAGCCAGCAAGGGAACCCAACCCTAAGCCAGCGAGGGAACCCACCCCTGAGCCCATCTTCATGCCAGAGCCAGAGGACCTTGAGAGCAACGGTAGTATGTTTTAATTGTTTTTTGGCGTCAGCTAATTGTCAGCTGTGGGTACGGTCAGTCGTCCGAAAGCAGATCAAGTTTGACTCCCTGAATGGATTGACTTTAGCAATGACTAACTGCATCAAACCAACCTCAAAGGGCCCTAATGCATTAGCCAGCATTAACTGGATGCACATCACTGCATACCCAGCAAATCCTCATTTAAACTGGATCTGGGGTGGCTAGCAGATACACTGGCTTGTATATATGCCGTGGGGGTATATCCTCCACTTGAGACTTGCCCTCCTTTCACTGGAACTGAGTCGTGCATTCAAACCAGCCACCATTTTGTCTTTCAGTCAGGTCTTTTCTGATCCCTCAAGGCCCCAGGTCTCCATTGAGGCAGGTCTCATTGTGCCAGATTCCAGTAAGTGTTTCCAGGTGAGAGGTCAGGCCACCCTGGAATACTGTACAATACAACCACACAGAGCCACACAAACACAAGAGCTTTGTGCCTACATGGCCTTTTATACTGTCACGTATATATCTGACTAGGCTTCGGTTGGACGCCTCCTTTTGTTACAAATTATTTGTAGACTGCAAATTGACCGCAAAAGGCCCAAACAAATACTGTATCATATTTGACTAAAACATAATAACATAGTATACGATTACATAACTGTAAATCTCTCTATTATGTGTGGCAATACTTTTG
This sequence comes from Oncorhynchus gorbuscha, assembly GCF_021184085.1. Taxonomy (NCBI): domain Eukaryota; kingdom Metazoa; phylum Chordata; class Actinopteri; order Salmoniformes; family Salmonidae; genus Oncorhynchus; species Oncorhynchus gorbuscha. The sequence continues at coordinate 37,634,600 of NC_060198.1, read as the reverse complement.
CACAGATTCTCAAAATTAAAATAACTTGGAACTGATTTGCTGTTGTTTTTACAGTTTTGTAAGTCCAACAATAAAAAATTAAATATACAGTACATGTTTTTATTTTTTTGCTCAAAAAACTTGGGTGGCCAAATAAAATCACCTGTGTGACAAATTTGACCAGAGGGCCACCAGTTGGGGAACCCTGCCTTACAGTATATCCTCACTGAATAGCATACTGGCCACTGCTGGTGGTAGCGGGCAATCATCACTGTATGTGTGTGCAGGGGAGAACTCCATTCCAGGACAAAACATATAGTAAAGCTGTCTTTTTGCATGTTGAGATGGTGAAGGGGAAAAACGTGGACTTTAAAGCCAAATTTGATCTCATGTCTCCACCTCACCAACAGTTAACTGTTGATTGACAGTGAAACATGAGTTTCATTAAGTGACATGGATGGATGATCGCTGTAGGGGAGTTTGGTTTTTAGAACAAACTGATTAGCAAGGAATGTACATTGATTATACCAAACATTAGGAACACCTTCCTAATATTGATTTGCACCCCCCCCATCTTTTGCTTTCAGAACAGCCTCTATTCGTCAGGGCATTGACTCTAACAAGGTGCCGAAAGCATTCCACAGGAATGCTGGCCCATGTTGACTCCAATGCTTCCCACAGTTGTGTCCAGTTGACTGGATGTCCTTTGGGTGGTGGACCATTCTTGATACACACAGGAAACTGTTGAGTGTGAAAAACCCAGCAGTGTTGCAGTTCTTGACACTGTCAAACCGGTGTGCCTGGCACCTGCTACCATACCCCGTTCAAAGGCACTAACATTTTTTGTCTTGCCCATTCACCCTCTGAATGACACACATACACAATCAATGTCGTAATTGTCTCAAGGCTTAAAAATCCTTCTTTAACCTGTCCCCCCCCTTCACCTACATGGATTGAAGTGGATTTAAGATGTGACGTCAATAAGGGATCCCATCTGGATTCACCTGGTCAGTCTATGTCATGGAAAGAGCAGGCCTTCTTAATGTTTTCTATACAGAAAATGAACACTAGTTCACCGTAATGCAGTTCCATGGAGCTACAAATATGTAAGGTCTTAACTCTCGTCATTCTATGATCATGTTTAAGATCTCTATGTTGCCTTTCAGGTGTTACATGAAACACCACATTACATCTAATTATTGAGCTTGTATCTTATCGGTAGAATGGACTCCTGGGAAAAAACTGATCAGTGTCTCTTTCACTATCAGACCTGTCTATGGGATATGGCCTGGTTTGTACCTCTATCTGTATCAGTAAAGTGTATTCCTCTAAATAAGAGACAAACTGGCTCACTAAGACATGGGACTGTTGGGGTCGGGTTCCACCGATAGCACAGGGTTGTGTGTACTGTAAATTGAATCAGTGACGTTGGCACACATAAAAGTGAATCAGCCACCTGACTCTGAATTTAATTACAGCCACCTGGTCACTCTTGGCTCTGTTTTGACTGTACTCTACTACTGCGTGTCCTTCCTGTAATCCTGATATACTGTAGCAACAGGACTGTAACTAACAGCCACAGAGGTCCCAGAGGACTTAGAAATCCTTCAAACGTTTATCTGTGTGTGTGCGTTCGTGTGAACATGCACGTGTGTGTACTGTATGTATGAATGATGTGTAAGTGTGTGTTGACCATGGTCCTTCCTGTTTTCTCTGACGTGGCATCAGCTGAGGAGGTGCACTTTACCCCAGGAATGAAGATTAGCACGTTAGAGAAGATGATGACCAAGGAGGAGATGGAGGAGGAGCAGAGGTGAGTGCCCCCCTCTCTCTCCCTACTGCCCCCCTTCTCCTGGCACTGTAGCATGACTCTAGTTTAACCTATCCTCCTACTGCACGCCAATACAACCACCTTCTCCCTCTTCCTCCCTCCCCTATCCTGTTCTTGTGTGTTGACCTGGCATTTAGGTGCTATGACAACATCTATGACAACATCTATGACAACATTTACCCTGCAGATCAGAGGGGGTTGGTCACAGAGTGGACAGTTAAACCAATAACCCACCAAAGCAGTGAGGAACTTTCCAGACTTTGTACCTGTAGCTACTAACTCCCTCAAAAGAAATGTAGACTTGAGACATCCCACTGGCCACAGTGTAACGATCTTCTTCATCTGAGGAACAGGAATAGGAAGGATCCAATATGCAGTGTGGTACGTGTCCATGTTACATTTATTACAACTGAACACAAAATAACAAACGTGAAACAAAGAAAATCGAAGCAGTTCTGTATGGTGAAAGCACAGACACAGAAAACAACTACCCACTAACCATAGTGGGAAAACAGGCTGCCTAAGTATGGTTCTCAATCAGAGACAACGATTGACAGCTGCCTCTGATTGGGAACCATACCAGGCCAAACACATAGAACTATAACACATAGAACAAAAACATAGAATGCCCACCCCAACTAACGCCCTGGCCAAACTAAAATAGAGACATAACAAAGGAACTAAGGTCAGGATGTGACACACAGACGTCAATTCATCTATTCCACATTGGTTCAACGTAATTTCATTGAAATGACGTGGAAACAATGTTGATTCAACCAGTGTTTGTGGTGGGATGTTCTGTATCTGTATAGGTCACCAGATTGTATAATAAGATTAGTAAACTTCACTGAAGAGGGAATTGAGGGTCACTTAAGGAAGGAGACAAAAACAACAACAAAGACTGGTTGTTTTGAAGCCTAAAGGTTACTGTTAGTTTGTAATGCTAAACATCATCCTACAGACTGTGGTGAGCTTGTGGTGGGAGGCTGGCATAGGGAGCGAACAGCCTCTCTCTCTCTCTCTCTCTCTCTCTCACATCCTAGGGCTTGAACTTGCATAAGCGGAGGGAGGGAGGCCTTATGTGATGTAACCCCTCAGGATGCCTCCTATCTTTTGCTTTAGCCAGTCCTGTTCTCTGCTAGTGGAGTGGTGCAGTGAGCCTGGGGCCCAATGCTTGCTGGGGGTTGGAATGACTTAGTGAGCGAGCGTGCAGGGGGCGGATGTGGACTCTGTTTAGGGGTGTGACAACAAGGCAATAACATGGATTAATTGCACCACTTACCGCTTTTTTTTTTTGGTGGGGGTGGGTTCCCAGTTTCTATAGCGAGGGGAGTGGATGTCTTAAACACCATGTGATTGGTGGCTTGTGCCTTCTAACACAGGAATTTAATCAAGGTCCTAAAATATCTGCCAAGCTTGGCTCTGTTGGTTTGTTATGTTCCCATGGAGTTGTGAGCTGCGGAAGAAGGAGGAGGACGGGAGGAAAGGCATGTGGGCCCTGAGTTTCAGGAATGTTTTTCTTTGTCTTTTTTTGGGGAGTATGCTTCCACCCTTGTTTGAAACCTGAGCAGTGGCTCATGGTTTTAAATGACCAACGATATATTAATAAATCTTTATACGATTAACTATAGTCCCATTCCAGCCCCAAACCCAGCTATATGTTACTAAATCCCTGTGCCTTGTACCCTGTGCAGTTCACTTATGTGTTTACACACAAGAGCACAGCATGTACTTGCTCACCACACCAACCGTTGGGTCTGAATTAAACTCAACCACAACTTTGGCCTAAACTTGATTTCATAAAGCTCATTGCGATGCTTTCCTTTTGGCACTAGGTTTTATGTGGAAAAGATGTAAGCATGTGAAACCTATTTGCATTGCCATAAGTGCCAAAGTTGGGGACGAAGCTGTGGTTAAGTTGTCTGTTTTCAAGCTGTGGAATTGTGTAGAGTTCTCTGCTGATGTACATAACAGCTTTCACCCTGCCTTTATCTTTTCAGGATAGAGCTCACACCTGACTTTACCTCTCTATAAGCAACATCGACAAGCACACTGTGAGTTAGGAAGGATTATGGGTAAGGTATCATTAAACTTTAACCCCCCCCAGAGCCTCTTATCCTCTCCCAAGTCTCAAAAATACCACCTCACCTCCCTCTCCTTGCTCCCCTCACCCACTACCCAGGGTGTGACACACTGTGTGACTGGCACTACATCACTGGTGAAGGGCAGAGCCATATACAGTACATATGTACAGTGCCTTTGGAAAGTATTCAGACCCCTTGACTTTTTCCACAATTTATTACATTACAGCCTTATTCTAAAATGGATAAAATAAATAAAAATACAATCTACACACAATACCCCATAATGACAAAGCGAAAACCGTTTTTTAAATTTTGTTGCCAATATATAAAAAAACAAACAGCAAGACCTTATTTACGTAAGTATTCAGACCCTTTGCTATGAGACTCAAAATTAAGCTCAGGTGCATCCTGTTTCCCTTGATCATCCTTGAGAAGTTTCTACAACTTGATGGGAGTCCACCTCTGGTAAATCCAATTGATTGGACATGATTTGCAAAGGCACACACCTGTCTATATAAGGTCCCACAGTTGACAGCGCATGTCAGAGCAACAACCAAGCCATGAGGTCGAAGGAATTGTCCGTAGAGCTCCGAGACAGGATTGTGTCAAGACACAGATCTGGGAAAGGGTAGAAATCCTTGATAAAAATCTGCTCCAGAGAGCTCAGGACCTCAGACTGGGGCGAAGGTTCACCTTCCAACAGGACAACGACCCTAAGCGCACAGCCAAGAAAACGAAGGAGTGGCTTCGGGACAAATCTCTGAATGTCCTTGAGTGGCCCAGTCAGAGCCCGGACTTGAACATGATCGAACATCTCTGGAGAGACTTGAAAATAGCTGTGTAGCGATGCTGCCCATCCAACCTGACAGAGCTTGAGAGGATCTGCAGAGAAGAATGGGAGAAACTCTCCAAATACTGGTGTGCCAAGCTTGTAGTGTCATACCCAAGAACACTCTATGCTGTAATCACTGCCAAAGGTGCTTCAACAAAAGTACTGAGTAAAGGGTCTGAATACTTATGTAAATGTCATATTTCAGTTTTGTGTTTTTTATACATTTGCAAATATAAAAAAACAAACAGTTTTTGCTTTGTCATTATGGGGTATTGTGTGTAGATTGATGGGGGGAAATTTGAGGGGGAAAAAACAATTGAATACCTTTTAGAATAAAGCTGTAACGTAACAAAATTTGGAAAAAGTCAAGGGATCTGAATACTTTCCGAAGGCACTGTATATATGACTCTGGTGAAAGCAGTGTGTATCGATGCATTCACCCATTTACCTGATTACACTAGTATGACATCACCAACAGTGTACCTTGCCACCAGGAGATTAGGCTGTAGGCTATTGTTTTTGAAGGGACCTTTTTCCCGCTGATAGGCTTCCACTGATGTGGTAGAGCACACATCTGGGTCTAATAGGGCACATTCTGGCAGAGCTTGCTTTATCCTTTCTATTTGACCCTTTCTGTTTGATCCCCGCCAACAACCACCAGAACTACAGTGCATTCGGAAAGTATTCAGACCACTTCCCCTTTTCCACATTTTGTTACGTTACAGCCATTCTAAAATGTATTAAATCATTTATTTTCCTCATCAGTCTACACACAGTACCCCATAATGACAAATCGAAAACAGTTTTTAGACATTTTAGCTAATTTATAAAAGATAAAAACAGAAATACCTTATTTACAATTTAATACATTTTAGAATAAGGCTGTGATGTAACAAAATGTGAAAAATGTTAAGCGGTCTGAATACTTTCCGAATGCACCGTACATATCTTCCCTCCCCCATCCCACCATCTACGTCCCCCCAGTCTAATATCCTGGAGCTTCAGATTCTATAAGGATACAGTTAATAGTTATCATATGCTGCTGTCTCACGGCCTTCGAAAACAAAGGGCCCTGCACTGGGACACCAATGTGGGTTATCATCAGTGCTGCAGGGGAGACCCCCCCCTATTGAGATGACATCTGTGATGAATCATTCACAAAGGCACATTCTTTACCTCTTAATGCTGGTGCCAGAGGGGAATCCATTTTGGAATTGGTTGGTGGTGCGTGGCACCTGCTAAACACATGCCTGAGAGAGAATCAGTTACTCACTTACTGCACACCCAAAATGGCTGCCATGATAGTATTAAAGAGTTTCATAATTTTGTGGTTGGGTGGGACTTTTATCAGGACCACTCTGATTTTAGGAGCCACCTGCAAAATTAGAACTAATCTTGTGCCAACAGCTGCGCTTGTACACACTCAGGGGGCCTTGCAGAGAGCAGTTTTGAAGTTGAATTATAGCTGAGCCCTGAACCTTAGACCTTTGCTGCTATACCATTGGGCCCTCTGCAGGCGATATTGAGGTAGTGAGACACTTAAATTGGAGATTTTTTCCCCTGTGTAATCTGTGTGAGCTGAAATGCTTTCACTATAATTGCATTTTATTCCACGTTGTTGAGAAAAGGTTTGAGGAACAGGGCTGGGACTTATTTTACCATGATATGTTGCCAAGTCAGAGAGTCAGACAGTTATTCAAGATTGTATATTGTATACCTAATGCACTGCCAGCTAGCTAATAGCCAGATGGTGACAGCATTTGATCAGTGTAGCCTGAAAAGGCAAGTCAGGCCACTATTTGCAAGCCATGTTTATTGTCTCTACTTGACAAATAAAGATCAACATTATTATTGCAATAAGGCTGACTTACTGGAATATAGGTATCTTCCCAACAAATGTTTTCTATTACTGTATGCCTGTCATATCTCCAATTACAACATTGTTACATCTAGAGGCAACATAGACTCAGGGGTAGACGTTACACTCTAATTAGTATGATAGTGTCCCATATTTGATTTATAAATGTCCACAATCCATTTTGTATGATATGTTACGAATTTTAATTCATATGTTATGTTACGACATTGCTAAGCTTATGGTATGTTACAAATTGCAATTTGTTGTGGCTAACGTTATCTAGACTAAAGGTTAGGGTTAAGGTTAGGTTTAGGAATTAGGTCGAAGGGTTAAGGTTAGGGTTAGGAGAAGGGTTAGCTAACATGCTAAGTAGTTGCAAAGTAGTAAATAGTTGCAAAGTTGCTAATTAGCTAAAATGCAAGAGTTGTTGCTGAGATTTGAAAACGCAACCTTTGGGTGGCTAGACATTTGCGTTATACTCCCACCCATCCACCCCGGCCAACGACCCTACTTTAGTTTTTGCCTTAACTAACCTTTTACTGCAGTGGGCTAAATCAGGGTCACACAGAATGTTTATTGGTAGTCTTAAACAAAACTTCTTTGACACCAAATTAAAAAAAAAATTATTTAACCTTTATTTATTTAACAAGGCAAGTCAGTTAAGATTCTTATTTACAATGACGGCCTACTGGGGAACAGTGGGTTAACGGCCTTGTTCAGGGCAGAACGACAGATTTTTACCTTGTCAGCTCGGGGATTTGATCAGTTACTGGCACAACACACTAACCACTAGGCTATCTGCCGCCCCAAAATATACACTTCACACACATTGTTATGGGCTTTAAAAATAAGAAACCTGTACCATGTCAGATATAGAGTTGAAATGTATAAAGTTTTGAGTTTGCATCCCAATATTGCACTTTAACTACATCACAGAATACTGAAATATATCAAAACTGTTTGACAAAGAAACACCAGATTTTCAGGTTATTCATTATGAAATTATGAAAAATATGAATAACATTCCACCCATGAGGTCACTTTTCATTTGACTGCAGGAAATGGCTACAGCATTTCCAGACTGTCTATCAGATTCAGTCTTTAACGATTATCACGTTACACTGTGCGACGTTACCAAATTAAAATCTTGATATCAACCTGGTCAGATTGTATGATTTGCTTCAGTTCTGTCGTCACATTCTGCAATTTGCCTGCAGCGGTGTATTTGATCTGAGCATGTGCCAGTACCAGCAGCGCAAGCCTCACACAATGCTTATGCGTGAGTGAAGTGAGTTCTGAATCAATTCAAGTAGGCATCTTAGAAATAGTTTTCACATACAAACTTTATATGTCCTAACGTTTAATTTGATTGGCGATTTTGTACATTTATTGAAATCTCACCAGGTAGCCTAATTTCAGATGTGTCATATAAACAAGATTATTTACAGGGAAATCGTTCTTCTTGCACGTGCTGTGCAAGAAGAACGTGTTTATATCGTGTTTATATGACACATCTGAAGGCTAAACATTTAATTCAAACAATTAAATTCATCTGACTATTCACAATAATTTTATATTTGTGTGTGTACTCAATGGAGGCCGTCTTCTTATTGGTCAGTCAACGGGATCATCTCATAACACCAGCCACACTACGCGATAAAGGACGAAATATGTGGACACCGCTATAACTTTTTCGGAGCCTACAATTGCATGTAGCGGTACTTAATCGGCACTTAATCGGCAGACCTAGACCCTGTCACACTGAACGAGCCAAGACTTCCGACAATCGTTTACGACCTAAGAATTTGTCCACAACGTGGAAATTTTGTCTGGGACGGCAAAGTCGTGGCATAAAACGGCCAAAATTGTACAGTCTGCAAAGGCCATACGAAACATAACATATCATACCAAATGGAGTGTCCCAGATATACTTTATTATGTTACGTCTAGTCTATGAGACCAGGCTGCCAGGGGAGGAATGCTTGTTTCAATAGTTCATTGTTCAGCTGTCACATTCACATGCCTGCTGCAGCTATTAGAAAGCATATGATAATCTGGTCTCTTTGTTACATTGCACTAATTAGGACATACTAACCTTTGAAATGGCATGCATCTCACACATTGCCATCTAACCTGCCTGGGAACTCTGTGGTGCTCCGGGGTGAAGTTTCTCCCAGGTGCAGATCTAGGATCAGCTTCCCCTCTCACAACCCTAATTAGCAAGGCACATGCTAAACTGACTCAAATTCAGCATCTAGGGGCAACTTCACCGTACACCACTTGGAGGTGGTGGGGGAGAGGGATATGTGGTGGTGGTGGGTATTCTATGGTGGTATGCTTTTTTCCGGGTGCGTTTTGATCAACCTTTGGTCAGAGCACTGTCTGCTTTATGTTTCTTGAAACCGACTAAACCCTGATGCATGCTGAAATAACAACCCTGACAATGGTGAGTGATCTCACTCTTTTCCAAATCACGAGCTTGATTCCAATACTCCAATTCCAATACTTTAACTACTTAACATTTCTGACTCTTAAGTAACAATGACTGGCTAGTGAAATCAATGGAATAGCTATATTTGTCAATAGATAAAACTGTACCACATTGTACTGACATATTAGTACTCTCTTTTTTCCAGTGCAGCTGAGTAGACGATGAAGAACCGGAATGACTCTACACCCACACCTTTCTATTCTTTACTTTGTTTTGTGAAAAGTGATCACTGAAGAAGAACCTTTGAAACCTCTGCTGAGAAGAGCGGTCTCTTCTGTTGATTGTCCGGCAACTTTGCTGTTGATATGGAAAATATATGTTGCTTTTTGTCCTCTCCCCTTTTCTTTCCTTCTTTCTTACTTTTGAAGGATGTGAATTAAAGGCTATTGCTCAACTCTGCCTGTGAATAGCATGCTGCATTGCACCAAACACACAAGTGCCTATGTGAATCGTTAGTCCCCGCCCCCTTCACTTTCTATCTGCTGTCTTATTGGTGGCGCCTATCCTTTTGATTAGAGCAGGAATGATTCATTCTGGATTCTGAGACTCGGATAGTTGCAAAGGAACGTTTGAAGATAATACATCCATGCTTATTACAGAGTATGACGTGTGGGGGGTGCAAAAAAAGTTCCCGAAAAAAGTACGGTTGGGAACCACTGGTTTAGAAGAAATGGATGACCATTGCAATACCAATACAGTAAGGATGTGTTTAAATAGCTATTATGGGTGAAGGGGTAGGGAAGGGTTGTGTTGTTTTTCATTGTTTTAAAATATGAAACTGTGATTTAAAGCCAAGACAAGTGATTTGCATGCAATGGCCCCCTCTACCCAAGTCTTGGTCTGTGTGGCCACTGTCCATTGTGAGCCAGTCCCAGACACTTTAAGTAATGTAACAAATGCCAATCAGTAACATCCAAATAGCCTAATGATGTCATTCTGAATGCTGAGAAAACCATATATCTCACTCCTGTCCTGACTCTGACGATCACTGGGGCTTTTGTCACTTTATATGTAACCAATGCACACTGACAATGAATGGGCTTCTTTTCATATGGGACTGGAGCTCGGTAGATAGAATGGCTAAAGTGGAATATGTGTATGACAACCCGTAGTGATTTTTGTAGAAAGATTGAAATGTTTTGTTTAAATATGGCATTTTTGGGCTTTTGTAAACTCTTGACTAGTAAAAGCCAGTTTGTCTAAAACCAATGCGTGTTTAAGCCTCTTAATCATTACACCCATGAATCCACCCAGTAATCCACCCAGTAATCCACCAATTGTTCCATATCAGCACATCTAATTAAAAGCAGTAAATTCATCTCATCGAGTTTTGCTCACCTACTTTGTAGCACATTTTGTAGTACATTTACATACAACACAAGGCTAATCAGTATGTCATGTATTGCATCTTTCTATGTAAGCCAGATAAGGTCATACATGGATTGATGATGATATCATAACTTCAAATATCTCTATGTACATACGCAATAATAGCCGTTCTCATTGCACCACTCGACATATGATTTCTGGTAACTGGTAGGGCTTTGTATGTTTAAGACGTGCCTTAGTTGACGTGCCTTTGTCAGGTAGATGTTAACTCCAGTGGGACTTGAGATTGAAGCCCTCTAGAAGGTCTTTTGAGGTGTTTTTATTGGGCAGCCTGTAAAGGTCCAGTATGTGAATGATGACAATAATAAACTGTGAAGCACCTGTCTACCCCAGGTTTTATAGCTGTGTTTATTATAACATTAGAAGACAGACAGTGTCCAACTATGTACACCTACAGTGCCTTGCAAAAGTATTCATCCCCCTTGGCGTTCTTCCTATTTTGTTGCATTACAACCTGTAATTGAAATGTATTTGTATTTCATGTCATGGACATACACAAAATAGTCCAAATTGGTGAAGTGAAAGGGAAAAAAATAACTTGAATAACTTGAAATAACAAAAATAACTTGAAATAACTGAAAAAGAAAACTGAAAAGTGGTGCATGCATATGTATTCACCCCCTTTGCTATGAAACCCCTAAATAAGATCTGGTGCAACCAATTACCTTCTAAGTGTCACATGATCTGTCACGTGATCTCAGTATATATACACCTGTTCTGTCCCAAAGTCTGCAACACCACAAAGCAAGGGGCACCACCAAGCAAGCAGCACCATGAAGACCAAGGAGCTCCTCAAACAGGTCAGGGACAAAGTTGTGGAGAAGTAAAGATCAGGGTTGGGTTATAAAAATATCAGAAACTTTGAACATCCCATGGAGCACCATTAAATCCATTATTTAAAAATGGAAAGAATATGGCACCACAACAAACCTGCCAAGAGAGGGCCGCCCACCAAAACTCACGGACCAGGCAAGGAGGGCATTAATCAGAGAGGCAACAAAGAGACCAAAGATAACCCTGAAGGAGCGCAAAGCTCCACAGCGGAGATTGGAGTGTCTGTCCATAGGACCACTTTAACCTATACACTCCACAGAGCTGGGCTTTACGGAAGAGTGGCCAGAAAAAAGCCATCGCTTAAAGAAAAAAATAAGCGAACACGTTTGGTGTTCGCCAAAAGGCATGTGGGAGACTCCCCAAACATATGGAAGAAGGTTTTTGGACATCAAGGAAAATGCTATGTCTGGCGCAAACCCAACATCTCTCATCGCCCAGAGAACACCATCCCCACAGTGAAGCATGGTGGTGGCAGCATCATGCTGTGGAGATGTTTTTCATCGGCAGGGACTGAGACACTGGTTAGAATTGAAGGAATGATGGATGGCACTAAATATAGGGAAATTCGTGAGGGAAACCTGTTTCACTCTTCCAGAGATTTGAGACTGGGATGGAGGTTCAACATCCAGGAGGACAATGACCCTAAGCATACTGCTAAAGCAACACTTGAGCGGTTTAAGGGGAAACATTTAAATGTATTGGAATGGCCTAGTCAAAGCCCAGACCGCAATCCAATTGAGAATCTGTGGTATGACTTAAAGATTGCTGTCCACCAGCTGAACCCATACAATTTGAAGGAGCTGGAGTAGTTTTGCCTTGAAGAATGAGCGAAATCCCAGTGGCTAGATGTGCCAAGCTTATGGAGAAATACCCCAAGAGACTTGCAGCTGTAATTGCTGCAAAAGGTGGCTCTACAAAGTATTGACTTTGGGGGAGGGGGGTGAATAGTTATGCACACTCAAGTTCTGTTTTTTTGGGGTCTTATTTCTTGTTTATTTCACAATAATTTTTTGGGGGGGATCCTCAACGTGGTAGGCATGTTGTGTAAATCAAATAAACCAAACACCCCAATAATCAATTTTAATTCCAGGTTGTAAGGCAACAAAATAGGAAAAATGCCAAGGGGGTGAATACTTTCGCAAGCCACTGTGTGTGCATGTCTTACACACACACATTTTGGGATGTCACGTGTTGTTTGTGTACACTGAGTTTCTGTTATATGTATCTATTGTGTGTATTGATGAGTGTGAGTTTGTAAGTGTGTCATATAGACCCAGGCATTGGAAGTGATGCCATCATGTCGGTGTGTATCTGTTCTAGGGTGCAAAACGATCAGTTGGCGGCCATCTTTCTCCTGCTGATGCAGAACCAGGAGGCACTAGGGGAGGTGACTGAGGGAGACATGGAGGAGCAGCTCAAACTCTACTCCCTGTAGCAGAATGGGGCATTTCTGTTATTGTCAACCTTGTATAGGGCTGAATAGCCTGTTCCCCCTTTTAAATTGCAGGTGTCAAGCAGAGCAACTGTCAATGTTTAATACTGTATTTATGTTTGGCTTATCATGTCAGGTCAGAATGATCCATAACAGACAAAGACAATAGGTTTAATATTCTGACATACTGTAGAGGGATAGGTTAAATGGCATTACCCATAAGAATGGCATTACCCATAAGAATGGCATTACCCATAAGACCAAAACAAATAGTATAATACTTGAATGTAAGACACAAGTCTTTACACTGTTCATGGTAACATTGGTTATCGTAAAGTATGGAAATGTTACAGTGGCTTTAAAAATCACATGTTCTTAGAGTATGAACAATTTAATCAACAAACAATTGCAGTAACTTATTTACATTAAGTATATCGATAACACACTTTGTTTATATTGCTTACATTTTTTATGAAATATTGTTGGTAAGTCACATATACTGTATGTATTTTCAGTTGTAAAGAACTATTTTAGTGTTAATATAGGTAATAATGAAATATACACTTAGTGTGCAAAACATGACATAGACTAACCAGGTGAATCCAGGTGAAAGCTATGATCCCTTATTGATGTTACTTGTTAAATCCACTTCAGTCAGTGTGGGTGTAGGGGAGGAGACAGGTTAAAGATGGATTTTTAAGCCGGGAGACAATTGAGACATGGATTGGGTGAATGGGCAAACAAAAGCTTTAAGTGCTTTGAAGGGGTTATGGGTTGTAGGTGCCAGGTGTACCGGTTTGAGTGTGTCAAGAACGGCAAAGATGCTGGGTTTTTCACGCTCAACAGTTTCCTGTGTGTATCAAGGTCCACCACCCAAAGGACATCCTGTCGGAAGCATTGGAGTCAACATGGGTCAGCATCCCTGTGGAATGTTTTCGACACCTGTAGATTCCATGCCCTGACAAATTTAGGATGTTCTGAGGGAAAGGGGGGGGGGGTATTGGGTAGGTGTTCCTAATGTTTGTACACTCAGTGTATATGTTTTTCATATATTCTAAGCACTCCAAATTTTTAATCAAATGTTTTTAATGGATGTACATACTGTATGGAGATATTTTAGTAGTTTAGTAATCACTTCCTAGTATAAATTGGCTTCATCCTCTTGCCATAACATTTGTAAGCTGTGTTGGCATCATTCTACATAGCACCACAGGTGAGAAGATTAAGGACACCAAGTCTGGATCAGAGAAGAAGTAGGGGTTTTAGTGGAATACCCACAGTACCTTTTCAGCTCATTTATCATCTGATTTTCTTAACAAAAGACATATCTCGTTAGGTGGTCCAGGTGTACTCTGACATGGCACAAATGTTCTCTCTTGCTCCTCTATTTTTCCTCAATCAAGGTGGGAGGCCGATGACATCAGAGGGCAACATGAAAAAATGATTTTGCTCAAAACATATTTTTTTACTTTTAAAGCCGAGCTTCGCATTTGGAGAAACAGCGCCACTGCCAGTGGTGGAAAAGGTACACAGTCATATTTGAGTAAAAGTAAAGATACCATCATAGAATATGACTCAAGTAAAAGTGAAAGTCACCCAGTAAAATACTACTTGAGTAAAAGTCTAAAAGTATTTGGTTTTAAATATACTTAAGTATCAAAAGTAAATGGAATTGCTCAAATGTACTCAAGTATCAAAAGTAAAAGTATAAACCAGACACACCATTTTATATTACATTTTTTATTGACGGATAACCAGAGGCACACTCCAGCACTCAGACATAATTTACAAATGAAGCATTTGTGTTTAGTGAGTCCTACAGATCAGAAGCAGTAGGGATGACCAGGGATGTTCTCTTGATACGTGTGTGAATTGGACCATTTACTTGTCAAAATGGAATGAATACTTTTGGGTGTCAAGGAAAATGTATGGAGTAAAAAGTCCATTATTTTCTTCAGGAATGTAGTGAGGTAAAAGTACAATATAAATAGTCGTAAGTAGTATTTTCAATTATTTTTTACTTAAATACACCACTGGCTACTGGCAGCCCCAGGCGCATTTATTATTGTTTTTGTTTTGTTTATTAAAGCCCCAGTGCATGCAAAAATGTGATTTTTCTGTGTTTTATATACAGAATATACAGGCCAGTTTATTAGGTACACCCATCTAGTACCAGTTCGGACCCCCCTTTGCCTTCAGTACAGCCTGAATTCTTCAGGGCATTCTACAAGGTGTGGGAAACGCTCCACAGGGATGTTGGTCCACGCTGACACAATGGCATCATGCAGTTGCTGCAGATTCAACGGTGGTTAATTCATGCTGTAAACAGCCCGTTCCATGTCATCCAAAAGATGCTGTATTGGGTTGAGGTGTGGGGACTGAGCAGGCCACTCAAGTAAACTGATTTGGCTGCCATGTTACAGGCAATATTTTTCCACTTCTCAATTGTCCAGTGTTGGTGATCATGTGCCCACCGGAGCCACTTCTTCTTCTTTTTTAGCTGTTAGCAGTGGAGCCCTCTGTGGTCGTCTGCTGCTATAGCACATTCTTGACAAGGATCGACGAGTTGTGCGTTCCGAGATGCAGTTCTGCACAGCATTGTTGTACTGCAGCGTTATTTGTCCGTTTGTTAGCTTGCACAATTCTTGCCATTCTCCTTCAACTTCTCTCATCATCGAGCTGTTTTCACCCACAGGATTGCCACTGACTGGATGTTTTTTGTTTGTCGCACCATTCTTGGTAAACCTTAGACACTGTCATGCATGAAAAGCCCAGTACGGTGGCCGTTTCTGAGATACTCGTTCCGGCGCGCCTGGCATACCACGCTCAGTCGATTAGGTCACTCACTTTGCCCATTCTATCGTTCAATTGAACAGTAACTGAATGCCTCAATGCTTGTCTGCCTGCTTTATATGACAAGCTATGGCCACGTGACTCACTGTCTGTAGGAGCGATCCATTTTGTGAATGGAGTGGTATACCTAATAAACTGACCGGTGAGTGTATATTTCCACACTATGAGGTTGGAATAATACTGTGAAATTATGAAAATGATGATAATGCACTTCTGGTGTAAGAGCTGTATGAAAACACTACCTGAAATTTCAGCCTGTTTTGGTGGGATGGAGTTTTGGCTTTCCATGGTGACGTCAACATGCAATAAATGAGTTAATGGACCAATAAGATAAAGAGTTCCAAACCTCTCTGCCAATAAGAGCAAATTTTCAGTTTTCCTCTCCCCACTCCCAGACAGTCCCAGAAAAATTCTTATTTGCGAAATTGCCCTTTGCTAAGAAGCAATTTCTTCGCTTTTTGACCATTTTAATTGAAAACAACCACATTAATGGACTTAATTGTGACCCAGAAATGATTTGATATTGAGATGAAGGGACTACATTGGACCTTCAGACGGCGGAGGAGCTCCTACATCAAGGTTAACAACTACATCAGAGAACCTGCTCTGCTGTGCTGTTGCGCGTGCAGTGATGTGCAATGATGTCTGCCGAAAAGAAACAGGGTTCATTGTCTGAAGTAACATCTTTTTTGTTGTAATATCACAAACGAACGTGGAGGTTTCACCACTACGGATTCCAATTTTAAGCGTACATTATTGGATTTATACATGGAATATTGTTTAAGAATAGGAAATAGCTGGAGTGCGTCTTCAAATTAAATTTCTATGGGAACACCACTCATTCCCATCTCTGCATGAAATATATTCTGGTATGCAGCAGAGTTCCCATTCTGTGCTGCATTCTTCTGGTCTGGACAGGAATCACCTTGACATCAGCTGTTGGTCTCTCAGTGCTCCCCCTGGCCATTGGTTATTTATCTAGTCAAGGAAGGGAAAATGGGCTCTACTGGTTGAAGGGTCCTGTCATCAGCTGGAGACCAATTAAAACCAAATCCTATTCTGTCATGTTGGAAAAAGATTTGCAGATGGACTGAGAAATCCATGTAAATCCATGTAGCTACAATGGCACCTGTAATGTACATGTAATGCATGACATGTACACTCTGCTCTCCTCAAATTGTACTCTTATCATGTAATCAAGTTTAAGCAAGTTAGAAAAGTAGAGCTTATAAAGAATCATTGAAAGGCAAGCCAGCCCAAATTTCCATAATTATGGCCACACCTCTTTAAACTGCCAGTTAGTTTGAATTGGGGCATTTCCATAAAACGAAACCTCCAACTCCACACACGAGGAAGGTGCATTGACTGTCATGCCCTGATCTGTTTCACCTCTCTTTGTGATTGTCTCCACTAGAGGTCTACCGATTAATCGGAATGGCCGATTAATTAGGGCCGATTTCAAGTTTTCATAACAATTGGAAATGTTTGTCTATTTTTGTACACCGATTTGCCGATTTTTAAATGTATTTTATTATTATTATTTTTTACTCCTTTATTTAACTAGGCAAGTCAGTTAAGAACACATTCTTATTTTCAATGACGGCTAGGAACAGTGGGTTAACTGCCTTGTTCAGAGGCAGAATGATAGATTTTTACCTTGTCAGCTCAGGGATTCAATCTTGCAACTTTACAGTTAACTAGTCCAACGCTCTAACCACCTGCCTCTCATTGCACTCCACGAGGAGCCTGCCTGTTACGCGAATGCAGTAAGAAGCCAAGGTAAGTTGCTAGCTAGCATTAAACTTATCTTATAAAAATAATCAATGAATCAATCATCCATAATCACTAGTTAACTACACATGGTTGATTATATTACTAGTTTATCTAGCGTGTCCTGCGTTGCATATAATCGATGCGGTGCGCATTCGCGAAAAAGGACTCTCGTTGCTCCAACGTGTACCTAACCATAAACATCAATGCCTTTCTTAAAATCAATACACAAGTATATATTTTTAAACCTGCATATTTAGTTAATATTGCCTGCTAACATGAATTTATTTTAACTAGGTAAATTGTGTCACTTCTCTTGCAACAGAGTCAGGGTATATGCAGCAGTTTGGGCTGCCTGGCTCGTTGCGAACTGTGTGAAGACTATTCCTTCCTAACAAAGACAGCCAACTTCGCCAAACGGGGGATGATTTAACAAAAGCGCATTTGCGAAAAAAGCACAATCGTTGCACGACTGTACCTAACCATAAACATCAATGCCTTTCTTAAAATCAATACACAGAAGTATATATTTTTAAACCTGCATATTTAGCTAAAAGAAATCCAGGTTAGCAGGCAATATTAGTTTGGGCCGCCTGGCTTGTTGCGAACTAATTTGCCAGAATGATATTTAATTATGGCATAACATTGAAGGCTGTACAATGTAAGTCGCTCTGGATAAGAGCGTCTGCTAAATGACTTAAATGTAATGTAATGTAACAGCAATATTTAAACTTATGGATGCCACCCGTTAGATAAAATACAGAACGGTTCCGTATTTCACTGAAATAATAAAGGTTTTGTTTTCGAAATGATAGTTTCCGGATTCGACCATATTAATGACCCTTGCTCCATCTAATGATTGCATTTTACAACTTATTGAACTGTTATTATCCCATAACTATTTTGTCTTTGAGTCAGACTGTTTCCTTCAAATTCGGGATGTAGTCATGGGCCTCCCTTTTCCCCCAACTATGCAAACCTTTATAAAACAGACACACACCCCTTACTTTCTAAAATACTTCTATGGAAGAGATACATAGATGATGTCTTTGTGCTCTGGGAAGGAAGTCAGCAGGAACTAAATTAATTTAAAACTCTACTAAATGAGACCTCAAATTCACCATGCAGACTGGTGAGAGAAAAATAAACGAACCTGGATTTATGGATTATCAAAGAGAATGATGCATTACACACAGACTTATACACAAAGCCCACAGATCGCAATACCTTGCTATGTGCGGATAATATGCATCCTCTTCCCCTCAAGAATGGTCTACCATATAGCCAGTTATGCAGGGTTAAACTAATCTAGTCAGATTTTGACAGCAATGCAAAAAAAAGACAGATAAATTCAAAATGTGAGGCTACAAGGACAAAATTCTTAATGCTGCAATGATGAAAATATCTCAGAAACCAAGAGATGAATTACTAAATGGGTCTCGCCATGCGTCGTTATATTGACTGCTTAAAATTAAAAACAGAACAGAGACAACACAATCATACTCTGCGGGACAGATCATAGCCTGACCGAAAAAAACGCAGAGGAAAATTGTTTTGCTCCTGTTGTGCACAACACGTGGAGCATTAAGGATATGGACCTTGTTCACCCAACTGACTCACCTGGGTTTTAGAGCAGTAAATGACTTGTAACAGAAAGTTAAACTCAAACTTTTTTTATACTCAAACAGCACGAGATATTATGTTCTCTAGTTGAGAAATATGACGATTTCTTGGAGGAAGTGTGTCTTCCTAGTGGGGGCTTTATGTGTAAGTGTTACTATAACCATGATTATGTACGGACAATACTATGACCTGGACTTCTTCCACGACAGACTTGCGAACAGGTGAATATTCTGGATTTTTTGTAATTGTTTTCCCTCTCAAACATTTGTATATTCTAAAACGTTGGTAGAATGTAATCTAGGCTACTTAGTTAATTGGGAAACCATTGTCCATTAAAATGTAATCCATGCAAATCAACTACCTGTATCTTCATCCCTGTAATCCATCAACCCTGACAGTTCTATGACCTGTTGCATTCAACTGAGACATTGACACACTCAACCTACTGCGACTGTAGTTTTCTTGTGTCTTTGTTGTGGAATGGTTTGATTTTAGCAGATGAGATTACATTTGTCAAATTCATGCATTTTTGGGGGGAGTTTGTAATAATCCGTTTCCCATTCATAAGACTCTACCTTCATGTTAGTTGCTGAAAGTTGAAACTCAAATGCTTTACTAAATGAGAGATGGTTTGAGGTTCCAGTGTTGCTGGTGTCTTCACATGTATGCTTGCCGTTTTGTCAAGATCTGAATTTGTGGTTAATGGTAAAGCTACTGACTAAGCAAATGTGTCTAACGCATTTGTACTCTATATCCCACAACTGACCTCATTTTTATTCCTTTTCAGACATGTTCTAAATGAACCAAATACTGTCTACATTACAGTTTAGACATTGTGCTCTGGTTTTTAAATTGTGCATGTAAATGTAATATGTTGATTACACAACTGACAGCAGTAATTATCACAACTACAACACGTTTATGGCAGTAATTTGAACTCTCCTCTGAATTGAGGTCAGGAGTCTAGTCACTTGTTTTCCTCTGTTCCAAGGAAAGGACCTTGTAAAATGCATGTTAGGAATTGTTTTGATGGGTTGAACTTCTGGTACCATAAAATATCTGTTAAAATCTTCATGTATTCATTAAACCAAGGATGGGTAACTGACAGCCCACAGGGTGTAGATCAAGTCCCAAAGACTTTTTGGGGGGTGGGGGTCGGGGTCTCAACTTACTGAGAGTTAAAATAGTAGAATACATCAAGTGGAATTTGGTTGTGCATCAGCAGTTTTTCTCACGTCACCCATGACAGCTATTTTTTTATTTTATTGTAAGTTCATTTTGCAGCCAGATTTGCAGCCAGCTATTTAAATTTGCAGTAATCATGGTTGAATTACCTACCGGTGGCCCACAGTGATTTTGTTAGTTACTCTCAATCAGATGTCCTATTAAAAACTGGAAACTTTTCTCCCTCCCCCCCCCCCCCCCCCGCCATGGAAAAATGTGTAGATTTGTAGCAAACTTGCTTTAAAACTGCAACATGTGTGGAATTGCAGGAAATGTACAGAAATGTAACTTAAAATTTCACTTAGGGTCCCCAAAAGACTAGGGCCAGCTCTGACTGCATGTATGGATATGGATGTGGGTACGCAGACCCGCGAGCCATGAGGTCAGATTTTGTGGCCCCCACCCCCATTAAAGTTGCCCATCCCTGACTTAAACAAATCCGCTGGATTGGTCTGATGTGCTTATGTCCACTTAACAAGGTTGTGTGTGGATTTAACTTGTTGTTGTGCATTTTCAATACATGTTGTCTTCTTCTTCCAGTCAAGACACAGAGTTTGATAGCATTTGGACTTGCGATGAAGAGCTCTGGGACAACACCACAGCAACTGGGGAAGAGAAGGTAATCGCACAGAGATGATGTAGTTGACTCTCATCTAATAGAACAAAGGCACACATATCAGTCTTGTACAGTACAATGTCAAGTGAGGTCTGTCTCTACTCAGCTGGAGGGTTTGTGTCCTCTGAGAAAAGCAGTGAAGAAGGACGACTTCCTCAGACTACGCTTTAACTTTAAAGTGCCTGTGCTGCAGTGGGCCGGGAGCTTCAGCCATTCAGAGTGGGGGCGATTGGAGACGTATATGCCCCCCTACGGCTGGAAAGGCTTGGCCCAGGACTGTATGAACATTCCCTTCAGGACCCTATTTAATCATCTCAACCAAACTACGTGTGTATTGTATATAAAGTCATTGTCCTTTCACCTTCTTACTTATTTGTCGTTGATCAGTTGTGAGATCCACTTTGTCCCTGCTCAACGACTCGTCCAGCAGCCGCCTGTTTGAGCGCAGGTGGCCTGATCAGTGTGTCCGCTGTGCTGTGGTGGGAAATGGAGGCATCCTTCGAGGCTCCAAACAAGGCAGGGCCATCGACAGTCACCACTTTGTCTTCAGGTCTCAGTAGTGATGCTGCAGCTCCCCTTCGACCATCTTCAAAACACTATTAGACTTCTTATTGCTCTTTGACATAACTAAGATCAAGTTTGTTGCAATTGTAAATATTCCCTTATATTAATCCACATAGTTTTTAAGGAAACGCTTAAGTATTAGACTGATGGTAAATTGTTTATTCCAGGGTCAATGGGGCAATCACCAAGCACTTTGAGGAGGACGTGGGCACAAAGACATCTTTCTATGGGTTCACCACAAACACTATGAAGAATTCCCTCAATTCTTACAGAAAAGATGGCTTCACCAAGGTCCCACGGGGACGGGTAAGACAGGCTACAGCAGCGTTTCCCAAACTCTGGACCTCAACCGGTACCCGTTTTGGTTTTTGCCCTAACATTACACAGTTGATTCAAATGATCAAAGCTTGATGATTAGTTGATTATTTGAATCAGCTGTGAAGTGCTTGGGCATAAACCAAAACATGCACCCCTTGGGGTCACAAGGACCAAGTTTGGGAAACCCTGGGCTACAGTGTTGAATCCGGTCCATTTTAAAGTGTTAGGAATTTGTCATACTCTGAGTGGTTTATTATGAAACTATTCCTTAAAGCTTTCACTATTTCCTATCTGCAGAGAGTCCGATATATCTTCATTCCGTCCAACGAACGTGACTATGTGATGATGTCCGCTGCTATCCAGGGTCTCACTGTCTGTCACCTCCGGTCATGACAAGGGGGACTGGTGAGTTGAGAGGGTCAAATATGTGAAGCCCACAATAAGAGGAGTAGTACATTTGAACAGCATGTTACAATGGTGTGTTGAAGTACTGTGGTCAAGGAAAGCACAATGATCTTGCGCGTATGCTTGTGAATAGGCTTCTCAGCTGTAATTCACTTTATTACCACAAGATGGTGCTGTTGTATTTCTATGAATGTGTTGCGGTGTGCAATGGATAGAATCTTATGAGTGGTGGTAGGGCTTAACGCATACAATTCACTTGATGATACTCATCTTTTTGTAAGCTCCCTTGCCATTGATTTACTTTTTGACGTTCTTGATGGAACGTTTTTTCACCCCTTACTACATTTATCCCCTCAAACAGGCCCTCTCGATACTTTGGATTTAAGCCACCAGTTAAGCACTTTAAAATGCTTCATCCAGATTTTGTTACATATGTAACGGAAAGGTAAGGGGACTCGTATTGCCAGGTTTAATTGAGACTTTTAGATGATTATTGGCTGCTTTTGACACTGACTGTTGACTGTCAATGCTGCACAGGTTTCTGAAGTCTCCCCTGCTGAAGTACAGTCAGCTCTACATGCCCAGCACTGGTGCTCTGATGCTTTTGACCGCCCTGCACATGTGTGACCAGGTCAGGTCACATCACCACACGCTTTGCCCTTGGTCATCTATTGGTTACTGTTTAACCAACCAAGTGTCTAATGACATATGGTAACTTGGCCAGTATGGAAGTGATTTATTGGGAAACCATGACATCCTCTGTTTATAGTCCTGGTTTAGACCCCATATACTGTTATTTCATATTGATTGTGTCAGATGTAATTCATTAACATAATCCTACAGAAACAGTAAATGTGGATTATAATGAATTAACATGTAGGGGTAGATACGTTTTTTGTAAGAGAAAATCAAGTTTGAAATGTAAAAGTGCAATTACAAACTTCAGAAGCCTTTTTAAATCTCAAGCACACAAGTATTTAATGTCCTGCTTTGCAGGAAAGTTCTACTGCAACAGGATGATCAAATTAAGACCCTACATCTGTATTGAAAGCTAGATGGTGCTATACTGAAACTATGCATGTAAATATTTACACAGCTGACTGAGAATGCATTTCATGCATAAGTGAACAAATCTCCTAATCTCCTATCTCCTAGGTGTCTGCCTATGGTTTCATCACAAAAAACTTTGCAGACTTCTCTGACCACTACTATGATGCTGTGATGTTGCCCCTGCGCTTCTATGCCAACCACGACATGCAGATGGAGAGCTGGCTGTGGGAGGTACTGCATGCACGAAAAGTAATGTCACTGTACAAGAGGACAAAAGTAAAATGATGGACACTCAATTGTATTTTCATGTGAAAAGCCTTCCTTGAAATGCTGTTAACTCCTATCTTTGCCATGGAGGTAGTCCCTCTGAAGGAGTGGCTGCTGGAGTTGTGTGGCGTCCTTTGTCATTAGTCTCACAGAAACATTAAAGGCCTTTGACGGTGTAAAGCCAAGCTCAGGTGTTCCAAGCGTCTGTTTGTGGGATCGGGCCTTCTTTGATCATTTGAATAACCCTTATCTTCTCTGTGAAGGCAGGTGCAGGGAGCCGAGACTATAGTCTCTCGGTCATTCCTCTTTCTCATTTTCCTGCAATGCCTATTCTCATTAGAAACTGTCGGGTTTGACTGGGACTTACAATGAAAGCATTCACATTATGAAGCCAGCAGTCCATTCATGCCAACCTTTTTGTAAATGAGCTTTGACTTGCAGCCTCTTTGCCCAGTGCCTATCCAAGGATAGGTTACTCCAAGCCACAATAAAGACAAAGTGACACATTCTTGTGTCAAGCTTTGATCTGCTGAGCTATTGTTACATACATACATGGATCTCCAGTGTCTGTTATGAATGAAATCCTGATAATAGACTCGTGAATGTTGCTAGATTATGTAATTCACTGTAAGCAAGATAATGACCACTTGTAACAGATTGTACACATTTCTGGGGAAAGCTGTGTTATGGTCATGTTCTGCCACTGACAGCTGTGCACAATGTTATGGCATCTTATGTGCAATTGTTTTCTTATTCTATTAAAGCTAGAGTCCTTAATTGAAACAATAGCAAAGCGGTCAGCCGGCCTCTATTTTGGTAAAAAGCAAATTCATAGAGCTAGGGATGCAAGGACTGACCAGCCATGATATCAACATTATAGTTGTAACCATGTTTCGAGGTTATACAGTTCGTTAAAATACATTTACATTGTTTACAAACACATTTTTGGTTCTGATGGGGTACAACAGTTGAACTAAGCTCATAGGCATTTGTCATCTTCAATAATCAATTCGTATCTATTAAACATGTATGTACAAATAGGGATTCTAGCTTTAAACTTTAGTGTAGTGCATGTTATGTAGTTTTTATTTATATGATTTATTACTATTTACTTCATATCATTTCAAGTCGCACCGGCGCGAGTAGGGTCGCACAGCTCGCTCTTTTTGGAAGCGGAGGAGAAAGCGGGGACAGAGGGCTGTGGGAGGGACGAACACATTCTGGATTGGATCTGACGGAGCAAGTGGCAATTCAGCGTAGTCTGGCTTTCGGGTCGGAGTTGTAAAATATTGCATCAAATTATACACACTTTAATGTATTTTTATATTTTACATATATTTGTGATGAGTAGGTTATGTGTTTACTTGGCATAAGAGGAGTACTAAGGTTCGCTTTCTGTGGGAGACTGACTCAAAATTACTTTCCTTGAGTTATTGGAAGGCTACGATTACTTTTGCTTGGACCTTGGAAGGCTCTCTGAAAACTGCCACCTTGACATGTATTCCCGTTTTCTAACATGCAACAACAACACTGTATAAGGTAAGACAAATGTGAATTCCAACGTTATAATTATGGATAAGACAGGAATGGCCCCTACCGACGTGCTCGGGAAACTAGTGTTGCTAGTTAAGAAGTTCAGTCCGAAGGTAGCAACCGCGAGATTGAAAAGTAGATGCTAGCTAAAGTGATAGGCTTGCTACATATGGAGTAAGAGCTACTAGTTAATGGTATTTTTCCTTTCATAATAACCCAGTCCAGTTGAAGTTGCATTTCACGTTTGCGCCATGCTTTGTAATGTGTCTTATTTATGGATAATTTTATAATTGAGTAATAACTATCTTACAGTTGGATGAACAATAACTAACTAGGTATATTTCTAAAAACACATTATTGGCAATAAATGATCCATAATCTAAATCCTATATCGTGGTGTAGTTCTCCATTGGGACCAGTGAATAAAGTTGCACCCCATCACCAGCTACACACTCCAACCTCTCAACCACACATTCATATTGTGTGACCCCTTGCCAGCAATGCAGCAAGCATGAAAAGACTGGCTAATGGCCTTGGTGGGGGAAGAGGAGGAGGACATGATCACTGTTATTGGGAATGACAGCTTTGCTTACGCCCTGTGCACCTCTTTGGGTGTGTGGTGTACTGAGACTGTCAGGTCATGTAATGTAGCAAGTTATGTTCACACAAAAGAACAGTGCAGACCTGTGCTGTGCAGACACCATCTCATTAGTGGGATCCTGCTGTGCACACTGTGAACTTTCTCAAAACGGTGTATGTTTACATAGCAACACTTTGCTGTACATGAATTTCCTGGCCAGGTTGATCTGAACTGGGTAGAGGAGGAGACGGTGAATATGATGAGCCCAGTTAGCCACCATTCATTTTTCTATTAGACAGCTCTGCAAACATCAATATGTTTCTTATACTCACCAAATATGGAGTTTCCCTGAGCAACTATCGTCATTTACTGCCTTCACACCCGGTATTGTACTTCCAAAAAAGGTTGGAATAAATGTTTTATCAATGATATTTTGGGATACTGTACTCCTGCTGTATCAGCTGACCTGTGCATGGCAGTAATGAGGAGAAGGGAACAATTGGCCTGCAATTCAGGGCGTTCCTGCATGTGGGTATTCCTGCATTAATGCACAGTAATGTTGGATGCCAGCCGCCAATAAACTGTGGTCATTCTGTAGCTCAGTTGGTAGAGCATGGCGCTTGTAACGCCAGGGTAGTGGGTTCGATCCCCGGGACCACCCATACGTAGAATGTATGCACACATGACTGTAAGTCGCTTTGGATAAAAGCGTCTGCTAAATGGCATATATTATATTATATATTATTATATAAACTCACAGGAGAAGGTGTGGCAACAGTAGCTAGCTTGCCATACACCGGAAGATGGTGTCCTTTGCCCCTGCCGACGGTGAGGGCAGGTGTTTGGCAGGCGGCAGTGAAGGACACTGTGTACTAGCTTAACCAGCTAGTCCTAAGAATCGGTAGACAGCATGCGGGAGCGACACTGTGTGCTAGCGACACAAAGTGCTTGCTAGTTAGCTAAAATAAAAGGGCACTGTCTACCAATCGTCCGCACCTCCTGCTAGCACAGCAGGCGGGAGGCGATACCATGGACTAGCTAGCGAGATAGTTAGCGACACCGTGTGCTTGCTAGTTAGCGGGCTAACTATCAAGCTAGCTAGTCCATGGTGTCGCCTCCCGCCTGCTGTGCTAGCGGGAGTTGGGGACGATTGGTAGACAGTGTCCTTTGCCCCCGCTTGGCAAGCAAGGTTTTCCCCAGTGCACAGGAGTTGGGGGCGACACTGTGTGCTAACTAGCAAGATAGCACACTGTGTCGCTGATTAGCTAGTTAGTTAACTATCACAGTGTCACTCCAGCCTCCCGCCTGCTGTGCTAGCGGGAGGCGGTGGCGACCGGTACTAGACAGTGTCCTCCTCCCCCGTCTGTCGAGCACTGTTTTCTCACAGCTCTGTTGGTATTTTATTAGGATCCCCTTAATGCCAGTGGCAGGTCTTAGGTAAAAATAAAAAAGAGTACAGGGCCTAGAGAACTGCCCTGCGCTACACCACACTAGAGGTCGACCGATTATGATTTTTCAACACCAATGTAGATTATTGGAGAACCAAAAAAAGCAGATACCGATTAATCGGCCGAATAAAAAAAAATATATATATAATAATAATAATATATATATGTAATAATGACAATTACAACAATACTGAAAACACTTTTTTTATTTTAAGTTAATATAATACATAAATAAAATACATTTAGTATCAAATAAATAATGAAACATGTTCAGTTTGGTTTAAATAATGCAGAAGAAAGTAAAAGTGCAATATGTGCCATGTAAAAAAGCTAACTTTTAAGTTCCTTGCTCTGAACATGAGAACATATGAAAGCTGGTGGTTCCTTTTAGCATGAGTCTTCAATATTCCCAGTTAAGAAGTTTTAGGTTGTAGTTATTATAGGAATTATGACGCGTCAACTATTTCTCTCTATACCATTTGTATTTCATATTAGAGCTCGACCGATATATTAGGGCCGATTTCAAGTTTTCATAATAATCGGTAGTCAGCCGTTTTGGACACCAATTATGGCTGATTACATTGCAATCCATAAGGAAACTGCGTGGCAGGCTGACCACCTGTTACGCGAGTGCAGCGTCAAAAGTACCTTGTGGCTGCAAGGAGCCAAGGTAAGTTGCTAGCTAGCATTAAACTTATAAAAACAACCAATCTTCACATAATCACTAGTTAACTACACATGGTTGATGATATTACTAGGTTAACTAGCTTGTCCTGCGTTGCATATTATCAATGCGGTGCCTGTTAATTTGTCATCGAATCACAGCCTAATTCACCAAACGGGTGATGATTTAACAAAAGCGCATTGCCAAAAAAATACAATCGTTGCACAAATGTACCTAACCATAAACATGAATACCTTTCTTAAAATCAATACACAGAAGTATATATTTTTAAACCTGCATATTTAGTTAAAAGAAATTCATGTTAGCAGGCAATATTAACGAGGGAAATTGTGTCACTTCTCTTGCGTTCAGTGCAAGCAGAGTCAGGGTATATGCAACAGTTTGGGCCACCTGGCTCGTTGCGAACTGTGAACTAATTTGCCAGAATTTTACATAATTATGACATAACATTGAAGGTTGTGCAATGTAACAGCAATATTTAGACTTAGGGTTGCCACCCAGTCGATAAAATACGGAACGGTTGCGTATTTCACTGAAAGAATAATTTTGTTTTCTAAACAATAGTTTCCGGATTTGACCATATTAATGACCCAAGACTCGTATTTCTGTGTTTATTATATTATAATTAAGTCTATGATTTGATAGAGCAGTCTGACTGAACAGTGGTAGGCAGCAGCAGGCTCGTAAGTATTCGTTCAAACAGCACTTTCCTGCGTTTGCCAGCAGCTCTTAGCAATGCTTGAAGCACAGCGCTGTTTATGACTTCATGCCTATCAACTCCCGAGATTAGGCTGGCAATACAAAAGTGCCTATAAGAACATCCAATAGTCAAAGGTATATGAAATAAAGGTCAGCCGATTGTGATTTTTCAATGCCGATACCGATTATTGGAGGACCAAAAAAACCTCGATAATGATTAATCGGACGATTTGAATATTTATTGACATTTAATCCTAGTAAATATTCCCTGTTTTAAGTCAGTTAGGATCACCACTTTATTTTAAGAATGTGAAATTTCAGAATAATAGTCGAGAAAATAATTTATTTCAGCTTTTACTTCTTTCATCACATTCCCAGTGGGTCAGAAGTTTACATACACTCAATTAGTATTTGGTAGCATTGCATTTAAAGTATTTAACTTAGGTCCAACGTTTCGGGTAGCCTTCCACAATAAGTTGGGTGTATTTTGGCCCATTCCTCCTGACAGAGCTGGTGTAACTGAGTCAGGTTTGTAGGCCTCCTTGCTCGCACACGTTTTTTTCAGTTCTGCCCGACACATTTTCTATAGGATTGAGGTCAGGGCTTTGTGATGGCCACTCTAAAACCTTGACTTTGTTGTCCTTAAGCCATTTTGCCACCATATCTGAAGTTTGATTGTCCATTTGGAAGACCAAGCTGATGTCTTGAGATGTTGCTTCAATATATCCACCTAATTTTCCTCCCTCATGAAGCCATCTATTTTGTGAAGTGCACCAGCCCCTCCTGCGGCAAAGCACCCCCACAACATGATGCTGCCACCCCCGTGCTTCACGGTTGGGATGGTGTTCTTCTTCGGCTTACAAGCCTCCCCCTTTTTTCCTATAAACATAATGATGGGTGGTCAGCCTGCCACGCAGTTTCCTCATGGATTGCAATATAATCGGCCATAATATGCATCCAAAAAGGTCGAATACAGATTGTTATGAAAACTTGAAATCGACCCTAATTAATCGGCCATGCAGATTAATCGGTCGACCTCTAGCCAGGAGGTTTGTCATTATTGATTGATAACACTTATTTTCCCACCTCTCCCACACTAACTTTACAAAATTCAAACTTACAATGCTTTTATTTCATTATTCGTTTTTTTATGCATGAATACGATTGCTCACTGTTCCTTGTTGGCATTTACTGCCTAAGTTTGTCATCTTTTCCAATGAAGTGATCATTAAAATAATTGGTAACATTAATTTCAAGTACTCAGGTTTTCTTCCATCATTCTTTATGTCATTGATCTTGGCTTCTGAATAGTTTTATTTTATTTTTAAGTTTAGTCACAATTTCTCGATTTGCAGTAAGTCAGCCAGTCAGTCAGATATACAGCCAGATTTATAGCCATTCCTTTTCCCCCATCTCTTTCAACCATACAGTTTTTCCAATTCCTCATCAAGTCATGGAGCGTTAACAGTTCTAACAGTCAGTTTCTTAACATGTGTATGTTTATCAAACATGTTTATCATAAATTAATCAAGTGCAGCATCTGGATGCTCGTTATTAATAACATCAGACAAACAAATATATTTTTTTAACATCATCCACATAATTCACAGCAAAATCATTTGTATGATATCTTATACACTATTTTAGGCCCCTCTTTTGGAACTTTGGCTTTCCTGAATATGCAGCCAATGGGTACAAATACAGCTTTAGAACAAAATACAACAGTATTAGTTCAAATGTGATCAATGCATGTGGATGATCTTGTTCCTGTAGTGTTTGTAAACACCCTGGTAGGTGTTTAGAAACAACAGTGAGGGTAGGCGGGAGTGAAGTACACTGGCTTCCCTCCCGCTAGCTAGCAAGGAGGACTCTGGTACACAGCAGGCAGGAGGCGGGGGCAACACCGTGTACTAGCAAAGTGTGCTTGCAGGAATACCCACATGCAGAAATGCCTCAAATTGCAGGCTGCAGCTACACACTATTGGCAAAGAGTGATTTTATTGGAGGTGCTGAAGAGGTGGATTTGGTGCGTGCGCTTGGTCAAAAACAATACATTCTTTCCAGACAATATATTTTTTTCAGTTTCACTTTTTTGGAGGTACATACAGGGCGTGACGGGAGTCAATTACAATAGTTTCTCAGTGAAACTCCGTATTTGGTGAATAACGAGCGTGTTTTGACATTATAACGCTTGCTGAGCTGTCTAATGTGGAAATGAATCAAATCAAAATCAAATCAAATCAAATCAAATTGTATTTGTCACATACACATGGTTAGCAGATGTTAATGCGAGTGTAGCGAAATGCTTGTGCTTCTAGTTCCGACAATGCAGTGATAACCAACAAGTAATCTAACTAACAATTCCAAAACTACTGTCTTATACACAGTGTAAGGGGATAAGGAACATGTACATAAGGATATATGAATGAGTGATGGTACAGAGCAGCATACAGTAGATGGTATCGAGTACAGTATATACATATGAGATGAGTGTGTAGACAAAGTAAACAAAGTGGCATAGTTAAAGTGGCTAGTGATACATGTGTTACATAAGGATGCAGTCGATGATGTAGAGTACAGTATATACATATGCATATGAGATTAATAATGTAGGGTAAGTAACATTATATAAGGTAGCATTGTTTAAAGTGGCTAGTGATATATTTACATAATTTCCCATCAATTCCCATTATTAAAATGGCTGGAGTTGGGTCAGTGTCAATGACAGTGTGTTGGCAGCAGCCACTCAGTGTTAGTGGTGGCTGTTTAACAGTCTGATGGCCTTGAGATAGAAGCTGTTTTTCAGTCTCTCGGTCCCAGCTTTGATGCACCTGTACTGACCTCGCCTTCTGGATGATAGCGGGGTGAACAGGCAGTGGTTCGGGTGGTTGATGTCCTTGATGATCTTTATGGCCTTCCTGTAACAACGGGTGGTGTAGGTGTCCTGGAGGGCAGGTAGTTTGCCCCCGGTGATGCGTTGTGCAGTCCTCACTACCCTCTGGAGAGCCTTACGGTTGAGGGCGGAGCAGTTGCCGTACCAGGCGGTGATACAGCCCGCCAGGATGCTCTCGATTGTGCATCTGTAGAAGTTTGTGAGTGCTTTTGGTGACAAGCCGAACTTCTTCAGCCTCCTGAGGTTGAATAGGCGCTGCTGCGCCTTCTTCACGACGCTGTCAGTGTGAGTGGACCAATTCAGTTTGTCTGTGATGTGTATGCCGAGGAACTTAAAACTAGCTACCCTCTCCACACTGTTCCATCGATGTGGATAGGGGGGTGTTCCCTCTGCTGTTTCCTGAAGTCCACAATCATCTCCTTAGTTTTGTTGACGTTGAGTGTGAGGTTATTTTCCTGACACCACACTCCGAGGGCCCTCACCTCCTCCCTGTAGGCCGTCTCGTCGTTGTTGGTAATCAAGCCTACCACTGTTGTGTCGTCCGCAAACTTGATGATTGAGTTGGAGGCGTGCGTGGCCACGCAGTCGTGGGTGAACAGGGAGTACAGGAGAGGGCTCAGAACGCACCCTTGTGGGGCCCCCGTGTTGAGGATCAGCGGGGAGGAGATGTTGTTGCCTACCCTCACCACCTGGGGGCGGCCCGTCAGGAAGTCCAGTACCCAGTTGCACAGGGCGGGGTCGAGACCCAGGGTCTCGAGCTTGATGACGAGCTTGGAGGGTACTATGGTGTTGAATGCCGAGCTGTAGTCGATGAACAGCATTCTCACATAGGTATTCCTCTTGTCCAGGTGGGTTAGGGCAGTGTGCAGTGTGGTTGAGATTGCATCGTCTGTGGACCTATTTGGGCGGTAAGCAAATTGGAGTGGGTCTAGGGTGTCAGGTAGGGTGGAGGTGATATGGTCCTTGACTAGTCTCTCAAAGCACTTCATGATGACGGAAGTGAGTGCTACGGGGCGGTAGTCGTTTAGCTCAGTTACCTTAGCTTTCTTGGGAACAGGAACAATGGTGGCCCTCTTGAAGCATGTGGGAACAGCAGACTGGTATAGGGATTGATTGAATATGTCCGTAAACACACCGGCCAGCTGGTCTGCGCATGCTCTGAGGGCGCGCCTGGGGATGCCGTCTGGGCCTGCAGCCTTGCGAGGGTTAACACGTTTAAATGTCTTACTCACCTCGGCTGCAGTGAAGGAGAGACCGCATGTTTCCGTTGCAGGCCGTGTCAGTGGCACTGTATTGTCCTCAAAGCGGGCAAAAAAGTTATTTAGTCTGCCTGGGAGCAAGACATCCTGGTCCGTGACTGGGCTGGATTTCATCTTGTAGTCCGTGATTGACTGTAGACCCTGCCACATGCCTCTTGTGTCTGAGCCATTGAATTGAGATTCCACTTTGTCTCTGTACTGACGCTTAGCTTGTTTGATAGCCTTACGGAGGGAATAGCTGCACTGTTTGTATTCAGTCATGTTGCCAGACACCTTGCCCTGATTAAAAGCAGTGGTTCGCGCTTTCAGTTTCACGCGAATGCTGCCATCAATCCACGGTTTCTGGTTAGGGAATGTTTTTATCGTTGCTATGGGTACTGTAGCTAACTGAGCTGGAGAGGAGACTCATCATATTCATTGTCTCCTCCTCTGCCCATTTACTGGTTCAGTGTGATCGTGTACACATCACAGTTTGCGTTATTGTACTTTCATGCGCAAGTTCCATCTAATTCTGCTACCATCTTAAGTGAAACAAATATAGGTCAATAGTTTAAAAGCAACAAACACTCCTAAACTAGGCTACTTCTTGCTCTCATTTCTCTCAACTGTTCTAGGCCATTGGGCTGGAAGAGTTTAAGTAGCCTCCAATTCAAATTGCATTTGAAACATGGTCAAGCATTGAAATGAAAACCTTATCTCAGAGCCTCAGGGAAAACTGTATATAACACCAGCTCACTTGCTGGAAAGGCTCTAAAAAAATGTCAGTCATCCTCTATGGGCAAGTTGCTCTCTCATGAACCATTTGTCCATTAAGCCCTGGTATGCACTGCAGTCATTAAACCACATTTTTTCCCTCATAAATTTCACTGTTTACCAGCCTTGTTGTTGTTGAGGGGGATGGATAGCGTAGGCTACCATTTAATGTCAGATATTTACTGCTCACCATGAATTGAAGTGACAACGATGCCTATTTATGTGTGTGAGTGAGATGTTCATTTTGTGGGGAGATTCTTAGTGTTTCAGGATATTACTCCCTCCCTCACTGTTTCAGTTTCCTGAGAGATAAAGGGCACTCTAACGGCAAGCCGAGTTAAAATTGAAAAAGAGATCGTAGGTACGCTGGACTTTCCAAATGAATTAGCCTGTGGCATTTGGGTGGAATTTTGTTGAAGCATGGCAGAAAGCCTGTTGCTGATCTTTGGATTGGAGCTTCCTTGGGGTTACACGCTTTTTGACGGCCTTGCTTTGGTTTCTCCTCCATGTCTTCTATAGCCAAATGGGCATTTAAAGACTTTTATGTCTGTGTGGTTTGTCCAGTATTGAGTCTGGACTATGATATAGCCTATTAACCCAACTGTTATTCTCGTTTTCTCTGTTCTCAGGTTCTGGCCTGCTGGTTCATGCGGTTCCATTCCAGCCTTCTCTGTGCTCTGACCACAGCACCCGCCGGGGCCCTCAAGCACATAAATGGTAGCTCCACACCTCTCCAACCCCTGACACACTCTGTACAATAAAATATAAGAAAGTTGAACAGGAAATTTAGGCAGCAAAAGAGATTTTCCGTCTCTCAGGCCTCCCTTGACTTGGCATCCGTAACCGGACTGGGAGTTGAGACAGCTGATTTGAGGCTGTGAGTGTCCTCCCCTCTACTGCTTCACATTCCCTCACCTGTCAGCTGTGTGTGTTTCTGTGAGGACAGTAACTCTGAGGTAGGTTGATGCGGCTGTGCTTCAGCATGGCACTGTGAGGAAGCCGCTGCCTGGACTCTGGACGGACGCCAGTGAAGTGCTTACACACCTTGGACCATCATGGGGAAGGAGCAGGACCTACTGCAGGCCGTCAAGACCGGAGACCTGCCCTCCACTCAGAAACTACTGGCCAAGCTCAAAGCCAGCCGAAACAGTGAGTCCTTAAGTTACCCTTAAATCTTAAATCTCATAGCCAGATTTATTTTAGCTCGCTGAAAGGCTGAGGGAGTGTGCAGTGCAATACATCTCCGTTATGTTTATTTGCCCAAGCTTTGGGATTATTGGCAGATGGCGTCTAAGTAAAACAATTAGATGTACGCACAGTCAGAAATCTCTTCCTCTGGAGGCAGTAAGGCAATCGGTAACATGCTTAAACAAGCAGTTTGCTTAGTTCTGTCTGCTGCTGCTGATGCCACACCTGTCATAACTACTAAACGTCTCCCAAATCAATAGATCCTGCTAAACGTCTACGCCAGTGATTCTCTGACAGGAGTAGGCTAGTCGAGCCAGCGGAAATCGACAGTTCTCAGTTGTTCAGACATGATGCAAAAGCCAGTGTTTGCTATCTAACAGACTCATCAACCAGTTTTCTAGGTCTGCTGGTTGACTCAATATTTCAACAAATGACATTTCAGTCATTTAGCAGATGCTCTTATGCAGACCAACATACAGGAGCAAATCGGGGTAAGTGCTTTGCTCGTCAGATCTTTCACCTAGTTCTCTTGGGGATTCCAACCAGCGGCCTTTCGGTTGCTGGCCCAACGCTCTTAACTGCTAGGCTACCTGCCGCCCCACACAGTTATGTGTATTTTCTTTCTCATGAAAAAGTGATCAACTCTGTTATTGGATTATGTGAAAGATAGTCTACCTTTTACAAAGTGGAGTGTTGTAGCTAATCCTATTGAATGTGGAGTGATCCTTATGTTCAGTGATTGAGTGTGTTTGTTCATGGGAGCTGTGCTGAGAGGAGGTGAGTGCTCTCAATTCTCTACTCTGAGGTCAAGCTTCAGGAACTTAACTACAGAAGACGCTGAGCCTCAGCTAAAGCTTTGGGGAAATCTATCCCTTTGGATTAGCCAGGCCAGCTCCAATCCAGCCCTTATGATGATGGCGCACTAATGAACTCTCTCTCTCTCTGGAAACTGAAGCCTATCCACATTCTCCCCGGGTTTTAATTCACTGGACCATAAGCTTACGGCCGTCTATATATCGTCTCCCTTGAGAGGGACACTTTCTATCCCCAGAGTTGCTATCTGCTGTATGAGGGTTTGTGGATGGGGTGGGTTCCCACTTGCAGACCCCCATCACAAATGCCTCAAAGGTCGGAGGGGAAGGGGGGGGGGGGCGGCTCAGTTGCCTCTTCTTGAGCTATCAAGTCCATCTTTCTGCTCTCAAAAGCTGTTATCTCCAACTACAATGGTATATCAACTGCAGTTTACTGCACCTATATCCTTCTGCTCTTCCAATCACTAAATTCACCTACTGGCATAGTTTACAAACACAAAGACCATTACTCACACACCCAGGAGGACGTTTTCTCTGACTATGAGTGTTGTCAAATCAAATCAAATCAAATTTATTTATATAGCCCTTCGTACATCAGCTGATATCTCAAAGTGCTGTACAGAAGCCCAGCCTAAAACCCCAAACAGCAAACAATGCAGGTGTAAAAGCACGGTGGCTAGGAAAAACTCCCTAGAAAGGCCAAAACCTAGGAAGAAACCTAGAGAGGAACCGGGCTATGTGGGATGGCCAGTCCTCTTCTGGCTGTGCCGGGTAGAGATTATAACAGAACATGACCAAGATGTTCAAATGTTCATAAATGACCAGCATGGTCAAATAATAATAAGGCAGAACAGTTGAAACTGGAGCAGCAGCACAGTGAGGTGGACTGGGGACAGCAAGGAGCCATCATGTCAGGTAGTCCTGGGGTACGGTCCTAGGGCTCAGGTCCTCCGAGAGAGAGAAAGAAAGAGAGAATTAGAGAGAGCATATGTGGGGTGGCCAGTCCTCTTCTGGCTGTGCCGGGTGGAGATTATAACAGAACGTGGCCAAGATGTTCAAATGTTCATAAATGACCAGCATGGTTGAATAATAGTAAGGCAGAACAGTTGAAACTGGAGCAGGAGCATGGCCAGGTGGACTGGGGACAGCAAGGAGTCCTCATGTCAGGTAGTCCTGGGACATGGTCCTAGGGCCCAGGACAGTTGAAACTGGAGCAGCAGCATGGCCAGGTGGACTGGGGACAGCAAGGAGTCATCATGTCAGGTAGTCCTGGGGCATGGTCCTAGGGCTCAGGTCCTCCGAGAGAGAGAAAGAAAGAGAGAAGGAGAGAATTAGAGAACGCACACTTAGATTTACACAGGACACCGAATAGGACAGGAGAAGTACTCCAGATAAACAAACTGACCCTAGCCCCCCGACACATAAACTACTGCAGCATAAATACTGTTCTCAGAGGCCGATGTAATTACTAAAATGACAGTGCTGGGCGGCTGTTTAGATGCTGTTTTTCCACAACCACAATGCCACAAGGTGCAAGACATTCTGGAGGACTCCTGTATTTAGTTGCTTCTCTCTGCTCATTCACTGTAGAGCTAGTGTCCAACATGACACCACACAGCACAGTGACTGAGAGAACTGAGAGCCCCAGGCCAGGAGGTTGGACTGCTTTATCATTGTGATAACCTATCACCCTCTGTGCTATTCTGGACCCTCTTTTGGCTTTAAAAAAAACATGAATTGCTCTGACCCAGAGGGGAGAGATGATGGGATATGAGGGATGGGGAGAGTTAAGTGTTCTCAGTGTACCCTGTGTTTTTCCTGTGTTTATCAAATTCAGCATACTATTATGTTGTAAGAATTGTGGACATAAGGTGTAATTACACTATAAAGGTGTCTTTGTCTGCCATGGGGTTGCAAACCCTGTAAAGCGTTCATATTAAAGGGCAACTCCTGTTTTTCAACCTCATTTTCATTATATCCTGCACAATACCAGTGTCAACATACAGCTGCACCATTGGGAGCACTTTGACTGGCTGCATCACACTTGGTATGGCAACTGCTTGGCATCTGACCACAAGGCGCTACAGAGAGTAGTGCGTACGGCCCAGTACATCACTGGGGCTGAGATCCCTGCCATCCATGACTCTCTGGCACCGGCTCACTCACTGGACTCTACTCACACATACTACACTGACTCTCTGGCACCGGCTCACTCACTGGACTCTACTCACACATACTACACTGACACTCTGGCACCGGCTAACTCACTGGACTCTACTCACACATACTACACTGACACTCTGGCACCGGCTCACTCACTGGACTCTACTCACACATACGACACTGACTCTCTGGCACCGGCTCACTCACTGGACTCTACTCACACATACGACACTGACTCTCTGGCACCGGCTCACTCACTGGACTCTACTCACACATACTACACTGACACTCTGGCACTGGCTCACCTACTGGACTCTACTCACACATACTACACTGACACTCTGGCACCGGCTCACTCACTGGACTCTACTCACACATACTACACTGACTCTCTGGCACCGGCTCACTCACTGGACTCTACTCACACATACTACACTGACACTCTGGCACCGGCTCACCTACTGGACTCTACTCACACATACTACACTGACACTCTGGCACCGGCTCACCTATTGGACTCTACTCACACATACTACACTGACACTCTGGCACCGGCTCACCTACTGGACTCTACTCACACATACTACACTGACACTCTGGCACCGGCTCACTCACTGGACTCTACTCACACATACTACACTGACACTCTGGCACCGGCTCACTCACTGGACTCTACTCACACATACTACACTGACACTCTGGCACCGGCTCACTCACTGGACTCTACTCACACATACTACACTGACACTCTGGCACCGGCTCACCTACTGGACTCTACTCACACATACTACACTGACACTCTGGCACCGGCTCACTCACTGGACTCTACTCACACATACTACACTGACACTCTGGCACCGGCTCACCTACTGGACTCTACTCACACATACTACACTGACACTCTGGCACCGGCTCACCTACTGGACTCTACTCACACATACTACACTGACACTCTGGCACCGGCTCACTCACTGAACTCTACTCACACATACTACACTGACACTCTGGCACCGGCTCACTCACTGGACTCTACTCACACATACTACACTGACACTCCAACACATACTACACTGACACTCTGGCACCGGCTCACCTACTGGACTCTACTCACACATACTACACTGACACTCTGGCACCGGCTCACTCACTGGACTCTACTCACACATACTACACTGACACTCTGGCACCGGCTCACCTACTGGACTCTACTCACACATACTACACTGACACTCTGGCACCGGCTCACTCACTGGACTCTACTCACACATACTACACTGACACTCTGGCACCGGCTCACTCACTGGACTCTACTCACACATACTACACTGACACTCTGGCACCGGCTCACTCACTGGACTCTACTCACACATACTACACTGACACTCCAACACACACACACACACACACACACACACACACACACACACACACACACACACACACACACACACACACACACACACACACACACACACACACACACACACACACACACACACACACTACATTCGACTACATACGCTCACACACACAACACACATGCATATTGATGCCAAACACACACTCACGCATAGACAGACTTTCGTACTCTTCACATAAGCTTCTGCTACTCTGTTTATCAATTACTCTGATTGCCTAGTCACTTTTACCCTTACCTACATGTACACATTACCTCAACTACCTCATACCTCTGCACATTGAGTATGTTTACATGCACACTAATAATTAGATATTAGACTGATTATTTTAGATGATGCAATAGTCATGTAAACACCTTACTCTGCTTATCTTAATCGACGTAAGGTCAGAATCTAAGTAAGCATACACCGATTAAAACACCTGGTTTTCTGAGCAATCTTTCAAATGATTAGGACATGTAAACACCTTCGGCGTTCCAGGAGTGTATTTGATCTGCCCATGTGCGAGCACCAGCCGAGCGAGCCTCCTTTATTGACACGAGTGAAGTGTGTTCGGAACAACAATGTATGTGTCTTAGAAGTAGTTTTCACAGGTGAGAAATTGCTCCCAAGGATGAACCAGACTTGTGGAGGTCTATAATTTTCTTTCTGAGGTCTTAGCTGAGTTCTTTTGATTTTCCCCATGATGTCAAGCAAAGAAGCACTGAGTTTGAAGATAGACCTTGAAATACATTCACAGGTTCACTTCCAATTGACTCAAATGATGTCAATTAGCCTATCAGAAGCTTCTAAAGCCATGACATAATTTTCTGGAATTTTCCAAGCAGTTTAAAGGCACAGACAACTTAGTGTATGTAAACGTCTGACCCACTGGAATTGTGATACAGTGAATTATAAGTGAAATAATCTGTCTGTTAACAATTGTTGGAAAAATTACTTGTGTAATGCACAAAGTAGATGTCCTAATCGACTTGCCAAAACTATAGTTTGTTGACAAGAAATTTGTGGAGTTGTTTAAAAACGAGTTTTAATGACTCCAGCCTAAGTGTATTTAAACTTCTGACTTCAACTGTACGTAGACTGGTTGGTGCCTGAGATGATGAATATGACTTTGAAAAGTGGCGGAATTGCCCTTTTATCACAGGATGCTCTTGTGGCCCCTACACTCCAGGCTGGGCTGGAGTTGCCTCAGCCAGCTGACAGGCCTGCCTTGCTGCTTGGGTCTGCCCCCAAGTCCCTGAGGGGATTCCTAGAGACTGTCGGATTACCCTCTCCCTTTGTTTTGCCTCTCGCCCATCCCAATTTATCACCTTATACGGTACGTGTGGCTCA
The DNA here is from genome assembly GCF_021184085.1 of Oncorhynchus gorbuscha. Classification (NCBI taxonomy): domain Eukaryota; kingdom Metazoa; phylum Chordata; class Actinopteri; order Salmoniformes; family Salmonidae; genus Oncorhynchus; species Oncorhynchus gorbuscha. The sequence goes on along the minus strand of NC_060198.1, from coordinate 37,594,417 downwards.
GCTATTGTTATGAGCTACAACCCAGCCCATTGAAGGGATTGGGGACAGTCATTACCCCCGCCATCAGGTTTCCACAAACAAACACATCACACAACCGTTTCTCTGACATCTGGTACCTCAGGTCTCTGCTTCACCCAATCCACTCCCTCCCATATGGTGCTCAACCAGATTAAGGGGAATTATGGGTCGGGCTGGGATCAGAAAGAAAGTTCCAACGTAGCAGGGCTTCCTCTTCTCTCTCCTACATGGTAGAGTCAGCCAAACTAAACCCTTAACAGGCCCCCGGTGAGCCAGCAACAGCGCGGTGTGAGTTCTGTGTCCCACGTCTCATGGTCAAAGAGTCTCAGGAACGGTGGGATGTAGCCAGGTCAGTTGGCTCAGAAACACACGTTTGGACTCTGACCTCTTTCTCTCACTCTGGCCACAACAGAATGAGGGACCCCGGTTGGATTGTTTAGGAATTTGTTTGAAGAGGTTAAATGTGTGATAATATAGACAAAATCCATGTGTTAATCCCCCCAATTCTGTAGATTTGGCTTTGTTCAGAGCTGCCGCAATTAAAACATTTTTAAAACGATTGACATTTGGTATATTGAAATATGGGAGCTGTTAGAATGACAAAGGATCACATGTTTGTGTGCGGTATGGACTTACTCATTTGTCCTGCATTAGAAAGTCAATATTTAAAACTGATGTTGGTTTCCATCATGGTTTTTTATAAGCCATCTTTACCTCCGGCCTCTATTTGAAAGTCCAACGTATTCAAGCTGATAAGGTTTCCTATGTGTTTTTATGCCAAGAAATATTTCACAGCTTGTTGCCCAATTAGACCTACAAAGCTTGGGGAATTGGTTTGATGTTAGATGTGCATCCATGCAAACCCCCAGGAATTGGGAGTGAAACCCCCCTGGCGTATAACATCGCCATCTGTCTTTTGTAAACATAAGTGTGCCACACACTGCATTATTATTGACCAGAGGGAGCGGTGGTCTGTATTGAAGACCATCAATGTCCCATTATCGGCGTCTCGTAAAACTGTTGGGCCACAATGAAAGGCAGGGCCGTTAAGAGAGCCCCAAACAAAACGTCCAGCGCGGCGTTGGAGTCTGTGGTGATTCTCCGGGAGGGAGCAGCTGTCAGCCTCCCCAGGCCAGTGATAGGCTTCTAAAGAGCCCAGTGTGACTGTCTATTGGTCTCAAGGCCGCTCGCCCACACTGCAGCCATGGTTTATTCATGACTTTGTGTTCAAACAGAGCCAGCCCACCCAAACACCCAATCCAGTCCCTTCATTCCACTTACTTAGGCCTACTCCTGCCGCCTTGTTATTCCTGCTAGCACATCCAGGGCATCATGACACAGACAGGCACACAACCTCCTCCGTCCCTCCACGACAGAGGCATCACAGTGTTGAACTATTGAACTTACAATAATTTTGGGAAAAGCTCCATCCATTTACAGTTTAGTTATTGCCAGTATAGTACTTCTTGCTACTGGCAAAAAGGAATGAGCTAGAGTTCACTTGATCTGAATATTGTACCCGTTTTTCTAGTTCCCATCCCAACGTACTAGACATTTTGCATATAGACTTGACCTTGTTTCACGCAAACACAGCATATCGTTTGCTCCGTCATCTGCTAGTTTTTATGGTTGAAGCTCAACAGAATATTATGCGTTCTCCTTCACCATTGCACCTTCCTCTCCCATGTCACAATGCCTCAAGTACAGCTCAGGCTAATGAGAAGGCAATTTCCACTTTCTTTTCAGACTGGGCATATTGATGGGAAAGTGTTAAAACCTTTTAGACAGACCGTGAAATTCTGTCTCTGTACTGAAGCCGCCGGTGTTTGCCTGTCAACTCTACCGTTGGTGTGCTAAATGTTTAATTGGCTCGCTAAACAGACAGGTCCCATAGACCTTGTAAAGGAGGTCAGTTAGCCCATGCCTCAGAAGAGGAAGAAGCACTGGTCTGTGTTGGAATGGGGCCCTTCAGGACCTCTATCTGTCTGGTCTCTGACGTAAGTGGAAAGAGAAGAAACCCAAATGGGAAAAGCAAAGGTTATTGTTACCAGAGTGGTCTACCTATGACCCTTTGTCAAGTGTTCTGTTTTCTACTGGGTTGGATCACAGACAAGCTAGCCAACATTTATCAAAGCATTTTTTTGTTTTACTCATCTAAGACCAAGATGAATCTATTAGCACAGCCTCAAGGATATCTCTTGCCTTGGACATTTGGGAAACTGCTGAACTTCTGTTGAACTTTGTTTCATGTCTCTCTTCAACCATCCTTTAATGTTTGTTGATGAGTGCCAGATTTACTGGAATTAAAAGGGTGGGGGTCTTTCAAAACCGCCCGTTACAGCAGATACCAACGTCGATGATACAACAAACGTTGGAATGCACTACCATATTTACAAAGATGTTGAATGACATTGCCCTAATTTGTATGTTAGTTCCTGCATGTGCTTATAAGGATTTGGGGGGTTTGGGGGTGTTTGTTAGTTCATGCATGTGCTTGTAAGGATGTGTGTAGTCTGTGTGGGTTTGGGGGTGTATGTTTTTGTGTATTATGTAAGCTTTGTTCAGCAGAATGGGCTCTTTTTGTTTGTTTACATATCTCTGCCAGTCTGTTTCCACAGCATCATGTCAGATGTACTTTCACAATGTCTCATCATTGACATTGCCTGACTGAACAATCATAAGCTTTTAAGATATGACTGATTGTTCACCTCTTTTGAAAATGTATTAAATCTGAATCTTTATACAGTCCAGATTAGAATGACATTTTGGATGTCACGTCATGGTATTTCCACAACATAGAAACGTAGGCTCATATGCACATATCTTTCTACCTCTCGGCTCAAGGCTGGCTTTACACATTCACATTTTGACACGTGCGTAATAGTGGAAAGCTACTATTCTGAGTGCAGTTGTTTTCCAAAAGGCACTAGTGCAGAGCTTTCAAAGCACCCTTCCCGTTGAGGGCCTTAATGACTCAGCCTTCAGGCAGGATGTGACTAGAGCATAGGCCCAGGTGCACACTGGCATTCTGAACTGGAAAAAACGGTACATTAAGATGCAGTTTCACGCTGACAAAAAGCTAAGGCACCAAATGGGCAACAGAACAGTATGACTTATGACTCCCAGCTGTGTACTCCTTGGTCTTATCAAGGTTTCAGTTATTTTCCCCCAAATCCCTCCCGCTCCGTCTGTGCCAACCATTGTCGAAGACACGACATAGCAGCACAGTCCGTCTGAATGCAGAAAAAGAATAGGAGGGATGATGTCATGTTGTAGGAATGTGTACCCCACAAGGAAACCTCCGATCTGTTTTCTGGAACTGGAATCTGACTCCTCTTGTGAAATTACAGTTTGACTTAACCCGAAGACTGAGAAGAACGTTTTGGTGTAGAGGACAAAGAGAAGGGTAAGAGGCCTCGGAACTTTCCAACAGAACTGTTACTATTCTGCCCTCCAGGAGTTTGAGGCGACTTCAAACACGACTTTGGGTTTAGAGGAGAGAAAAGTCTAGCTTTTGTCATGGAGATGAGGAAATGTGGTCTCGGCTGCGGTACTGATATCGAAGGGGAGAGGCGCAGAGCTGTCGAAAGGGAAAGTGGCTGGTAACTCTCCCTGGGCTGTTAATCTGTCACCTTATCTCCATTACTGTAAGTGGAGGCCTGATGCACCTCACCCACACTGACTGCAAACGGACATGGTTAGTCACATGCTTACTCTGTCAGGAGGAGAGGGGAGTTAGTACTGGGGAAGTAAGTAGATGAAAGTTTGGCACCGCTGGAGAGAAAAAGTCCATTATGAACAAAGGATGGGGTGTGGAGTTTCCTCTTATCCTGTGACCAAAAAGTGTGGAGTGTCCTGGTGCGTTTGTTTAGCTTAAAGAGGAAGAGGCATGAACACACACACACACACACACACACACACACACACACACACACACACACACACACACACACACACACACACACACACACACACACACACACACACACACACACACACACACACACACACACACACACACACACACACACACATTCATATTTGCTATCCTCCACCCCTCAAGACAAAAACAATGCAATGTTTGTTTTCTTTTTTTTACCCAAGGAACATTTTACATGCTGGGAAAAAGTATCTCATTAAGGGCTTGGTTCTCTGTGTGTGCAGTTGTCACAGGGGTGCAGGTTTAAATGCATACCTCCATGACAAGCTCTTCCAAGAGGACCCTAGAGTCTGCCACTACATCATCTAGTGGCCATTAGGCCTCCCATTAGGGCCTGCCGTCCAATCAGCTATAATCATTAGGGCCTGCCATCCAATAAGCTATAATCATTAGGGCCTGGTCTCTGGGCCCTCCATTTCTGTCACAAACACCTGAGTGACACACAGAGGTGAAGTGTCCTGTTTAGCATTCCTGCAGGTCAGTGTGAGTTAGGCTCTGTCAGCAGCTTCCAGCTGTGTCTGTCCTGTCTTGGCTGGCTCGTTGGCTCTCTTTTCATTAGCCTCTGCTGACTCTGGCCCCACGACAAACAGCATCCAAATGTAATCTTCTGCATGTATCATATGCAAACATCACTGTTCATTTCCTCTCAGATGTTGTGATGCTGGTGTCATGCACCTGCCTCTTCATTAACCCCACCCCCCAGCCCATATGGGTCTGTATGGCAGAACCCCCCCATCAGGACGATTATGTCACCCCGCTGTCCTTCTTTCATCTGAATGTGTGTCTCTTTCTTTAATAAAACCTGCCGTATGTGTCACACCCCCGAGCCCTATTCTCTGTGGACGCCCAGCTGGGCAGAGACACAATGCAACTCACGCAGGTCATTTGCATGCCTGGTGCTCCATTGTGTCAGCTGTCTAATGGACCTCAACAGGGAGAACGACCAGGGATCTTATCTCTTCTCATAGTCTTGCTTTGCATCCTGCTCCCACAGCCAGGCCCCCACCAAGGTTTCCAGGAAGGCTCTGTCTGGCCTGGGAACAAATGACAGAGTGAATGATTGTTAGCTCAATTAGTACCTCGTCGCAATTTTTTTTAACTGTCTTTTAGTGTTTGTGTGCGATCCTCTGGCAAATATGCTAATTACTTGGAAACAGAATTCTCGGGAAAAGAGAATTGATGAATAATTTGGGTCAGAGCAATAGCTGCACCCATTTGGAACTCTCTTTTGGGACAGTGCTGAATATGAACTATTCAGCATTTAGTTTCAGGGTCATTGTGAGGTTTAGGGCATATTACAGTCTTGGTGGGTTAGTGGAGCTCTCAGCATGGCAGCAGTGGGTATATGATATAATCACAGCGGTGAGTCAGTATCTGTGTCCATGGCTCTTCTCCAGGCAATGCTCCAGCACTGGGGTTTAGGCCTACAATTTGGGTCCCGGAGATGCAATCTCCGCCCTGCGCCAGGTGCAGATAACGCCACATCACAGTCCAGCAGGTCCAGAGCGAAGCCATGGGATTATCTCCCGAGGTGGTGCAGCGGTTTCACCCTGTTACACCAGATGTGTTGTAACTGCTAGTCCTGTTGGTGAACATTAGGGCTGATTCCATTTAGTTGACTGTTTGGTCGATAGGCTGTTGGTCGACCGAGATTCCTTTTAGTCGAGCTGTAGCAAATAATAATAAGAATCATTTAATTGTGTACAAGACATGTCTGATTCGTGCATGTCTGAGTGGATTCATCTATTGTAGAGGCCGTGGGGATGGCACAGTCCATCAGTCTAAGATGTGCTTCTAGAATTGTATTTGTTTATATTACGTAAGAACAATGGTGCAACACTAATAAAAATAGTAGTGGTCACTGCAGCATGGAGAAGAGAGACAGACAATGGCTGCTAGTACATTTTAGGCCTAGTACTTGAAAAGAACGTCTTGGATGCAGTCTTGGATTTTTGTCCCTTGTTCTTTTCTCAGTGTACCAATGTACTGTAATGTGATTCAACTGATGCTGTATGATGGTGGGCTCATAGGGAGTCAAAGGCACACCATTTGCCAGTGAACCCTGGGGAGCCCCATCACCTGTGTACCCTGGGGAGCCCCATCACCTGTGTACCCTGGGGAGCCCCATCACCTGTGAACCCTGGGGAGCCCCATCACCTGTGTACCCTGGGGAGCCCCATCACCTGTGTACCCTGGGGAGCCCCATCACCTGTGTACCCTGGGGAGCCCCATCACCTGTGTACCCTGGGGAGCCCCATCACCTGTAAACCCTGGGGAGCCCCATCACCTGTGAACCCTGGGGAGCCCCATCACCTGTTTACCGTGGGGAGCCCCATCACCTGTAAACCCTGAGGAGCCCCATCACCTGTGAACCCTGGGGAGCCCCATCACCTGTGAACCCTGGGGAGCCCCATCACCTGTGAACCCTGGGGAGCCCCTTCCCCTGTGAACCCTGGGGAGCCCCTTGACCTGTGAACCCTGGGGAGCCCAATAACCTTTGCGGTGTTGACATTACACAGAAGAATACAGAGCTTGTGACCCTCCCAGCTATGCCTGGTATGTCCTTATGATTAAGATAAGAAAATCCCTTCAATGTACTATACTTATACTATATACTATACTTATTTTCCACCATAATTTGCAAATAAATAAATAAAAAATCCTACAATGTAATTTTCTGGATTTTTTTTTCTCTCATTTTGTCTGTCATAGTTGAAGTTTACCTATGATGAAAATTACAGGCCTCTCTCATCTTTTTAAGTGGGAGAACTTGCACAATTGGTGGCTGACTATATAATTTTTTGCCCCACTGTATGTCCGTTACGTTTATGGGGGGTCAATTAAGGAAGACATCCTCTTCTGCAAACCACTTTAAACTAGGACAACAGGAGAATATATTTTTTAAGTACTGGACAGCTTTGTGACATGAAATGGACTTTGGTGGTCAAGATGTGTTGGTACCTGTACTGATGGCACAAACGCCATGACAGGGAGACATAGTAAAGTGGTAATGCACGTGCAAGCAGTTGCTCCCGATGCCTCTTGGGTACACTGCAGCATCCACCGAGAGGCTCGTGCTGCCAAGGGAATGCCTGACAGCTTGAAAGACATTTTGGACACTATAGTGAAAATGATTAACTTTGTTAAAGCAAGGCCCCTGAACTCTCATGTATTTTCTGCATTATGCAATGATATGGGCAGTGACCATGTAATTATTTTACAACATACAGAAGTGCTCTGGTTATCAAGGGGAAAGATATTGACACATTTCTTTATTGAGACGAGCTTAAAGTTTTCTTTACTGACCATAATTTTCACTTGTCTGACCGCTTGCATGTTGATGAGTTTCTCACACAACTGGCCTATCTGGGTGATGTTTTTTCTCACCTGAATGATCTGGATCTAGGATTACAGGGACTCTCTGCAATTATATTCAATGTGCGGAACAAACTTGAGGCTATAATTAAGAAGTTGGAGCTCTTTTCTGCCTGCATTAACAAGGACACAGGTCACAGGTCTTTCCGTCATTCCATGATTTTTTATGTGTGCAAATGAACTTGAGTTTCAGGACAATGTCAAATGTGATATAGCAAAGCACCTGAGTGAGCTGGGTGTGCAATTACGCAGGTACTTTCCGTAAACGGACGACACAAACAACTGGAATCGTTATCCCTTTCATGCCCTGCCTCCAGTCCACTTACTGATATCTGAACAAGAGTCTCATCGAAATTGCAACAAGCGGTTCTGTGAAAATTGAATTTATTCAGAAGCCATTGCCAGATTTCTGGATTGGGCTGCGCTCAGAGTTTCTTGCCTTGGCAAATCACGCTGTTAAGACACTGATGCCTTTTGCAACCACGTACCTATGTGAGAGTGGATTCTCGGCCCTCACCAGCATGAAAGCTTAATACAGGCACAGACTGTGTGTGAGAAATGATTTAAGACTGAGAATCTCTCCAATACAACCCAGAGTTATGTGCATCCTTTCAAGCACACCCTTCTCATTAACGTGTGGTGAGTTATTCACAATGTTTGATTGAACAAATATGGTTTTATATGTAAGATGGCTAAATAAAGAGAAAATTATTGATGTATTATTATATTATTATTTGTGCCTTGGAAGAGGTCTTTGTCACTTCCCACAAGCTGGGTTGTGACAAAAACTCACACTCATTCTTATGTTTAACTGTATCGTAAAGTGTGTGTGTGTGTGTGTGTGTGTGTGTGTGTGTGTGTGTGTGTGTGTGTGTGTGTGTGTGTGTGTGTGTGTGTGTGTGTGTGTGTGTGTGTGTGTGTGTGTGTGTGTGTGTGTGTGTGTGTGTGTGTGTGTGTGTGTGTGTGTGTGTGTGTGTGTGGCAGGCTTACAATAATGGCAAAAAACAACATTTGAGCGTGCGCTGGTCCTGGTGCTAGAGGGGGTATGCAGCTGCAGGTTGATTGTTTTAAGGGGTACGGGACTATAGAAAGTTTGGGAACCACTGGTATAGTAGAATGCAGTCTGCTTTCTGTATCTTTTGAGATTGATCCTTCCTTTCATAAAATGACACTTCATCAGATGATAGTCTCTGACAGATGGGAATAAGCTTGAAATGCTGTATTTGGGTAGAAAATAAACCCAGTGATTGAATCCCCAAACGGAACCTTCTGAGGTTTGCCTTGAGTTGAACTATGATCTATGTGTTTTCTTAACTGCCTGCCCTCCTTACACTGTTCAGCTTTACCTATCAAATCATAGCTGTACTGTCAGTCCTTTGCACACGTATAATTAAAGCACTTTTCTGGTCGTTTGTCATGAATCAGCAGGGCTGTTTTTCTCTGCTCTCTGTGCCAAGGAAAACATTCCCTCTTTCATTGCCCTTTGCTTGTCTCTCCTCGTTCCTCCTCTTTCAGTTAAACCAAACACGTCTTTGGAGCTTTCTTCTCATATAACTGACTTCTGCATCAGCACCAACGACTTCTTTTTCTTTGCATTTAAATCCTGATCACAAAAGAAGCGCCAGGTCCGTGTTTAGGTTGCCTGGCGACTCCAACGGAATTATTCCGCTGCTCCCCTGCGTTCGCGATATACTCCAGTCTGAGTCTGCCATTGTTGAAGCCGTTTGTGGTGACGTCAAAATGAGTGTGTTGTACAAAACACAAGTAATCAGTGATTGGATCATCTCTAACCAATCAGCGTATCAAAGCCAATGACGCATTTTCAAAACGCCTCATTACCTATGTGTTCTGGCTCTGGCGCAATCCGTCGGTTTCTGGGATCAATCAGAACAGTTACAATGTGTTTGCGTGCTAGAAATCGTCCGGGAGGTACTCTGATCCAGACTCATTGCGGTGTAGAAACGTATGTCCGTGGTCGTGGCGTAGCGTTTGGCTGGAGCAAGGATTTTGAGTAGCCAGGCCTGCGTTTAGGGCGACTTCAATGTATTTTCTCCAGGGTTGCTGCTTCCTGCTGCAGTGTGATGGTGGCTTCCTTTAGTCAGGGCTGGCCTGAGCTCGGATACTTGGGGTCTCTCAGCCAGCTCCCCAGTGGCCTGCCCTGCAGCTGTCGAGCCATGTCAGTTGGCCTGGAGATGAAAGTCTCGCGGCCCTCTCCTTCACGGGGAGTGCCTGACCGCCGTGTCGTCACGGATGCATGTCCATTAGGGCCCAGTGAGTGACAGGCCGGCTCCACAGACAGAGGGGTTCACTGCACACACAGCCCAGGTGCACACACACACACACACACACACACACACACACACACACACACACACACACACACACACACACACACACACACACACACACACACACACACACACACACACACACACACACACACACACACACACACACACACACACACACACACATACACACACACACACACACACCCTGAGGCAGAGAGCTGTGAAACGCATCACACACAATCATGATTTATGACTCAGAAGCCCCCCTGTGCAATTGATGCATCCGTCTAACTGACTAGGCCGTGTCAATTTCAAGCCCTTGGATGGGAGCTTTGTTTCTAGGTCCCTGTTGGCGTACAGTAAAACTTGTTCTCATCCTCAATGATATCGTGCTGTAACGACTGACATTCAATTCAAATGGTACAGCAGCATTGTCGCATCATTTACAGCATCTTTATGGATCACTAGTCTCACAAATAACCTAATCATGCATTGTGAACCATGCTTTGATTCATCCCCAGTTCACATCCTTCCTCTGGCGCTCCACTGGAAATAGCTAGAGATGCAGCATGATCAGCAGCCCAGTGCAGTACAGCTCTCTGTCAGTAAACTGCACTGTCTTCTCATGCTTGAAAGGAACGTCCAAATCCCTACACTAAACATGACATGCCTTCTAGCCTTATATAAACTGAAGTTCCTACCCCCAGAAAGACTACTGTGAGAATGTAATCCCAAGGGTGCGACTGGGTACATAAGCAGGAAACGGCAGTAAATGCATTATTGAGTAAACAATGAATGTAGTGATAACCAGTATTACTGAGAGAGGCCGCGCCACAATGTCTGTACTGCAGGGCGTTTTAGATGTGTTTCAATACATATATAGCTTACTGAGTAATACACTTATTGCTGGTTTTGCTTGTGTACCACTACCACCCTGTCTCTTCAACATGGTTAAAGAGTGTACCACTACCACCCTGTCTCATCAACATGGTTAAAGAGTGTACCACTACCACCCGGTCTCTTCAACATGGTGAAAGAGTGTACCACTACCACCCGGTCTCTTCAACATGGTTAAAGAGTGTACCACTACCACCCTGTCTCTTCAACATGGTTAAAGAGTGTACCACTACCACCCTGTCTTTTCAACATGGTTAAAGAGTGTACCACTACCACCCTGTCTCTTCAACATGGTTAAAGAGTGTGCCACTACCACCCTGTCTCTTCAACATGGTTAAAGAGTGTACCACTACCACCCTGTCTCTTCAACATGGTTAAAGAGTGTACCACTACCACCCTGTCTCTTCAACATGGTTAAAGAGTGTACCACTACCACCCTGTCTCTTCAACATGGTTAAAGAGTGTACCACACCCTGTCTCTTCAACACCACTTCAACATGGTTAAAGAGTGTCTCTTCAACATGGTTAAAGAGTGTACCACTACCACCCTGTCTCTTCAACATGGTTAAAGAGTGTACCACTACCACCCTGTCTCTTCAACATGGTTAAAGAGTGTACCACTACCACCCTGTCTCTTCAACATGGTTATTAAAGAGTGTACCACTACCACCCTGTCCCAACATGGTTAAAGAGTGTCTCTTCAACATGGTTAAAGAGTGTACCACTACCACCCTGTCTCTTCAACATGGTTAAAGAGTGTACCACTACCACCCTGTCTCCGGTCTCTTCAACATGGTTATTAAAGAGTGTACCACTACCACCCTGTCTCTTCAACATGGTTAAAGAGTGACTACCACCCTGTCTCTTCAACATGGTTAAAGAGTGTACCACTACCACCCTGTCTCTTCAACATGGTTAAAGAGTGTACCACTACCACCCTGTCTCTTCAACATGGTTAAAGAGTGTACCACTACCACACGGTCTCTTCAACATGGTTAAAGAGTGTACCACTACCACCCTGTCTCTTCAACATGGTTAAAGAGTGTACCACTACCACCCGGTCTCTTCAACATGGTTATTAAAGAGTGTACCACTACCACCCGATCTCTTCAACATGGTTAAAGAGTGTACCACTACCACCCTGTCTCTTCAACATGGTTAAAGAGTGTACCACTACCACCCTGTCTCTTCAACATGGTTAAAGAGTGTACCACTACCACCCTGTCTCTTCAACATGGTTAAAGAGGGCTCTCTTCTAACTGAGACGCTCTTAATTTGGCTTTTTCAAGTCCAGTAAATACAGGCCTGGTGTTCTGTGATGAAATGGGATAAGTTCCATACTGTATCTGTAATGAAACCACTGCTCCCCGTTTATATTCACATTCCGCTTTACATGAGGACATTTCAACCATGAGAGAGTGGTTATTCATGGTAGGTCTTGGACAGAAAACGTCAATTTCATATGAAACTAGGAAAGGGTGTCTTTCAGTTTTCCCAAACTACAGGGGATGTAATTGTAAGAACCAATTTTATGACTTTTGTTCTATGCCCAATTCATAAATCACAATGTTTGTTCTCTCTTTGGAAGAGTGTTCCCTATCTTTATATTCCATGTTTTCATCTGGCGTGACACTGATTTTCAAGTCCAAGGGATGGTACTTTCTTGCTCACCATGTCACCGCGAATGTCATAGTGTTTGAAAATCACTATTTTTTAAAGGTTTAATCTTTTGATAATGTCATCGGTTAGAACTTTTTATATTTTTTTATACAAAACTTCGAAATGCGCCATTTTCACATGTTTACACTGATATTGTGCCGCCCATTTCCCTTAGTCTGCTGCTCCACTCGGGAGCCCAAATAGGCTGACCACAACGCTCGCATCGCGTGCGCGAGTGTTGCAAAATACATTTAGAAATCAATGTTATTCAATTATTGCGCGCGCCAATGAGCGTCTGCGTTGCCAAGGGCTAAAATAGAAGTTATATTTCTGACGCAGATCTCGCTGCAAGTCCTGCCTCTCCCATCTCCTCATTGGTTTATAGAAGGAGGTACCCACGTGCCATTTCCTCATTTGTTATACCCACGTGGGTGACTGAAAGTCAAACGAGGTCAGTGGCAGTAATGCACCTAATTTATGAAAGTTTCCAATCGCAATATAAAGTCAAGAGAAGAAAAGGCCTGGAAAGAAGAGAGATAAATAGAAACGATTCGGTTGACCGTTTTATGTGTGGATTAATTGTCGGAGTAGGGGACCTTGTGCATTTCAGGTAAAATAACAACTCAATGTTTATATCCCAGGACAAATTATTTAGCAACAACAAGCTAGTTAAATAGGACAAATTAGCTAGCAAGTGCAAGCTAACTAGCTAAATTGCCATAAATGTTTAATGCTTTTCGACCTGTTCCCAAATGAATGTAATTGGTTCAGAGTTTGTTTTGATATTTTAACCCGAGTGTTGTGATCTCGTTTGGTGTAGGGGGACAAAATACATTTATGCACGATGGCGCACGTGCGCAGCCGATTTGGGTTCTGTGTAAGGCACTACATCTCAGTGCTTGAGGCATCACTACAGACACCCTGGTTGCAGGCTGTATCACAACTGGCCGTGATTGGGTGTCCCGTAGTGTGGCGCACAATTGGCCCAGCGTCGTCCGGGTTTGGCCGGTGGAGGCCGTCATTGTAAATAAGAAATTGTTCTTAACTGACTTGCCTAGTTAAATAAAGGTTACATTTTTTAAAATGATATTAAGTAATGAGCAGCCATTCTGACTGCAAAATTCTAACAGTGTACTTAATACATTTAATATATTCTATCGCAAAAATAATAATTTGTTTGTGTTTATGAAGGTCTTAGGTAACAGAATACAAATATATATATTTTAAATAACACAATAGCATTTTCACTAGTTTGTTACTATAGGCTATATGTAAAAACATAAAAAATAGAAACACATTCAAGTGTTAAATGTATTTTATTTGTGGAGATCCTTTGTTACAACTATGAAATAGAAAGCATATGTGTTGGAATGCGGTAACGATTTATTTTTATTAAAAAATATATAATCCCCATCTTCCAAGATGCAAGGTCAGCAAGACTCGCAGTCAAATGATGAAAACATCAGTAGCCTAAACATCATTATAAGCTCCAAGTGTGCTTGATAAAGTGTAAATCAGCACAAAAGCAATAATGGCATTATAATGAATATAAGTGTCACTGACAGCAGTCAAAAATAGTCAATTATTTTCAGCTCGTGCTGTCATGGGTGTGCGTCTTCACACAGTAGCATCAGTTGGAGCATGTCTTTTTAGTGCTTAGGTTCAGGCTTCGGTTTAGGTTCAGGCTTCGGTTTAGGTTCAGGCTTCAAGGTTCATGATGAGGCTCAGAATCTGAAGAATAATCAGATGTCATGAATCATTTCTTCCCCAGCATCTGAGTCGTTTTCATTCAGATTTTGTAGCAATGCTAGCTTAGCATGTGCATCCATTCGTGTTGGTCTTCTTGCCATTGTAAATTACACACGCTCTCACTGTGTACTCCCAGTAGGCCAGAGTAGACTGAGAAGACTGTTTTGGATTTGTTGTACTGATATAGGGTTAGGGCTGTTGTACTGATATAGGGTTAGGGCTGTTGTACTGATATAGGGTTAGGGGTGTTGTACTGATATAGGGTTAGGGCTGTTGTACTGATATAGGGTTAGGGCTGTTGCACTGATATAGGGTTAGGGCTGTTGTACTGATATAGGGTTAGGGCTGTTGTACTGATATAGGGTTAGGGCTGTTGTACTGATATAGGGTTAGGGCTGTTGTACTGATATAGGGTTAGGGCTGTTGTACTTATATAGGGTTAGGGCTGTTGTACTGATATAGGGTTAGGGCTGTTGTACTGATATAGGGTTATGGCTGTTGTACTGATATAGGGTTAGGGCTGTTGTACTGATATAGGGTTAGGGCTGTTGTACTGATATAGGGTTAGGGCTGTTGTACTGATATAGGGTTAGGGCTGTTGTACTAACAGTATTATGCCACGCCGGCAGTTATGAGTCATGACCGCAGTAAAATTCCATGTGACCGCTGGCTGAGTCATGGTATTCTCCTTTTATGCACATGTGGACATGTGTTGTTGATACCCAAATTGATAACGACCATGAGATCGTTAATGGCCTGGTACTCGGGGCTCTAGTGTCCTTCTAACCACTCTGATATCAATGCTAATGCAGTGAAATCACATCAAATGCTTATCATCAAAACATCATGTTTTTAAAACTCACCTCACTGTGATTGATCAATTTGAAGAAAGAAGGTCAACAACAGGTTGAAATTGAGTGGAGAACATGGTCGTTGTTTCAAAGCATAACATAACAAAATGACCAGCGCTTTCTAAGTTGATGATTAATTCAAAAAGGTCATACGCATATTAGAGCTGATGCTTACACATAGGCCCATATATGAGCCAAAGCCCGAAAAAAATACAAAAAACGGAATTAAAATAACGATTGTGCTGTTATCAATACATAGCCTACAGTATATTACGCACGGCAGGAAAATATTTTTTAAAATGATTTAAGTTTTTCTGGTGCCAAATTGTTCTAGCCTAGGGCTGTGGCGGTCATTATGTTGTGTCAGACTGTTATTGTCATGGAGGAGATGGAAATGCACAGTGGTGAGATATTCTGTAGCTAAAGGTAATGTCTCAGCCTATTCATTATGAACATAAATGACAATTTCCGTTTTCTAGGCTATTCAAAATCAAATACAATTTGGGGGCGGCTATCTCTGTAAGACACTCTGCACAGTCAATGAACCAACCACATCGCCTAGGCCTATATGTTCTCTCCCAGACTCATGGGTAGACAGTTTGGAGTGTAGCATAAGGTAACCAGTCCATCCAGTATATATAATAATACAGTCCACACTCAAAGGCCATTACTGTAATTGTTTTAATTTTGTAGAATAGTCTAATGGGGTACATAACGTTTTGAGGTTCTAATTAGAATAGATCAATACAATAGGATGGCCTGTTTTTAATTCACAATTGGTGATGACATAATTATGAATGGTTTGCTTCCCCTCCCCCTTTCTCCCTATCATACTTTACTTCATTTATTTAATCTGTTATATGTGTGAAATTAGTTTCGGTTTAGGTTCAGTTTTGAGGCAATTATTGAGGTGATTATCAACTGGGACAGCGCCTTCAACTGTCGAGAGAAGGAGTGGAGCAGGCCCCACTGTCGGGAGAAGGAGTGGAGCAGGCCCCACTGTCGGGAAAAGGAGTGGAGCAGGCCCCACTGTCGGGAAAAGGAGTGGAGCAGGCCCCACTGCCGGGAGAAGTAGTGGAGCAGGCCCCACTGTCGGGAGAAGGAGTGGAGCAGGCCCCACTGTCGGGAGAAGGAGTGGAGCAGGCCCCACTGTCGGGAAAAGGAGTGGAGCAGGCCCCACTGTCGGGAGAAGGAGTGGAGCAGGCCCCACTGCCGGGAGAAGTAGTGGAGCAGGCCCCACTGTCGGGAGAAGGAGTGGAGCAGGCCCCACTGTAAAAAAATTACATGCCCTCCTAAAAGTAATTATAACACCAGTTCTGTTTGTGATATTAAGATTCTAACAACGACAGTGTGTTATATAGGGTTATTTAGGAAAAGTCAAGGGACTGAGGGGGGCATGATTTAAATGGCAGAGTATTTAAAAAAATATATATGAGCAGTCCAAATGACTGCTTTAGCAGTTTTAGTGTTATCCTTCACAACCTTGTCAACTCCTCATGAGAGATTCGGGGAATAGTTTTCTTCTTTTTCCCCTTAGTATGAGTGAATTAATTAAATATTTGCTGACTGTAATGGTATCAGCAGTACTTCTACAGAGTGAAAGAAAGGAGTTAGACTGTTGTCACTGGCCCCAAAACAGTTCCAGACGACAACAAAATGTCTGTGTGAAGTCATTACAGTCAATTTGGGACACCAGCAGTGTCAACTACTGCCCGTTCCATGATCTCGCCATCACGGTTGACAACTCCATTGTGTCCTCCTCCCAGACCGCTAAGAACCTTGGCGTGATCCTGGACAACACCCTGTCGTTCTCAACTAACATCAAGGCGGTGGCCCGTTCCTGTAGGTTCATGCTCTACAACATCCGCAGAGTACGACCCTGCCTCACACAGGAAGCGGCGCAGGTCCTAATCCAGGCACTTGTCATCTCCCGTCTGGATTACTGCAACTCGCTGTTGGCTGGGCTCCCTGCCTGTGCCATTAAACCCCTACAACTCATCCAGAACGCCGCAGCCCGTCTGGTGTTCAACCTTCCCAAGTTCTCTCACGTCACCCCGCTCCTCCGCTCTCTCCACTGGCTTCCAGTTGAAGCTCGCATCCGCTACAAGACCATGGTGCTTGCCTACGGAGCTGTGAGGGGAACGGCACCTCAGTACCTCCATGCTCTGATCAGGCCCTACACCCAAACAAGGGCACTGCGTTCATCCACCTCTGGCCTGCTCACCTCCGTACCACTGAGGAAGTACAGTTCCCGCTCAGCCCAGTCAAAACTGTTCGCTGCTCTGGCCCCCCAATGGTGGAACAAACTCCCTCACGACGCCAGGACAGCGGAGTCAATCACCACCTTCCGGAGACACCTGAAACCCCACCTCTTTAAGGAATACCTAGGATAGGATAAAGTAATCCTTCTACCCCCCCCTTAAAAGATTTAGATGCACTATTGTAAAGTGGCTGTTCCACTGGATGTCATAAGGTGAATGCACCAATTTGTAAGTCGCTCTGGATAAGAGCGTCTGCTAAATGACTTAAATGTAAATGTAAACTACTGACAGGGCAAATCACCTTTTCCCATAAACACCCCCCTTGACCCGGGGTGTTGTGTGTGTACATGTGCATTTCAAAGTTAATCTCTTCTGCTGGTGTTAGTGTTGGCCCTCTGGCGTGCCGTGTCCGTGTGTGACCACACACTCCTCCAGGCCCATCTGCAGCTCTTTTATTTACATACCATGGTGCTACTCCCCATGCCAAGCTGACCCGGGCTCCGAACCCCAGACTCCCCACTGGCTGGAAGGAAGACAGTACATGGGCCTCAGGTTTCACTCCACTTCATCTCAAAGGAAAACATTGGGAGCCTCAACTCTTCATTCTCATGCGTTAGATCATGCATGTTGGCGTTCCTGTCAGCCATTAGGACGTAGCTTGTTGGAGCCTAGAGGGCCAGGAGAAGAGAGCAGGCCCAGATATGATGGAGAGAGAACAATCTGGCTCTTATCTGTGCTGATACGTGTCTGATGTCGGTGTTATCTGCCTTGTCTCCTGATAAGAGTGGCGTGAGTAAAGCCCCAGGCACGGGGCAGCAGGTGTGGGCAGGCAGTGAGACACTACAGTACAGCAGCGTACACATTCCTCTGGAGAGGCTGAAGTGTGTGAAAGGTCTGGATCAGTAGGATACTGCTTAGGGCAGGAGGGGAGCCTTTTCCCCTTGTCCCCTTGCTAAGTCAGCTAAGTAATTGCTCAGTTGTTTAAATAATGTTTTTCCCCTTTTATGAAAGGGCATTTGTACTCTTTTTTTGTGTTGCTGGTTGTTTGGTTACTTGATTGTGTGAGAAGCTGGTTGTCTGTGTCTGGATCCTCTTGTGTACTAGAGGTGGTCCTGGTTTCCGTGTAGGCTGTGTAATGAGTTGTGAATGGAACAGGAGGAACTCCCTGCTTCTCAGGCATTACTCTAATCATCAGAGGAAGAGCTGGGAACGAGGGGAAAATAGTGCAGAAAAAAGGGAGAGGGAGCAGAGAGAGGTGGAGGGAGACAGAGAGAACGAAGAGAGAGGGCGGAGTAGAGTCGGTGAGATGGAGGAACATTTCTCCCTCCTCTGGGAGGGGGCTCACACAATGGCCTAAGAATCCCGCTCTTTGGAACAATGGTCTTGGGAAAGGAAGTGTAGAAGAGGTCCAGCTCAAGTCCCTGCTTTTGTTTCTGAGAGGTCCCCCCCTCCGTGTCACAGCCAGATTGCAACGAAACACCCCCGAGGTCACTCACACACTCCTACACCTCCGGTTCCTAGTCACACAGCCAGTGCTTCCTCATGGTGCCTCCAGTAAAACTCTGTCCCACTCTGATCACCCCCAAACACCACCCCCAGGAGGTGGAGGTGATGGGGCAAACCGGACAACTGCCCCACAAGACGAGGTACATTCCTCCCCGGAGAAAAACAACACAGAAACAAAGTGGACCGCCAGAGGCCTGGGAGGTGAACTGAGATGGTCTTGTCTCTGCCTTGCCGAGTGTGAGTGTGTGAACAGTCATGGACACAAGATGGAGAGAGGAAATTTGGCTTGGTTTGTTAGCACTTTAGGAAAATACTCAGCCACACCACCAATCTCTTACCCCTGATGTGTTCTTAACCTTGTGTTCTTAACGGCCAGACAGTTTGGACTCCTCTGTGTAGCTGCGTATACTGAAGTAATATGGGGTAATCTGGCATGGAGATTTCTGAGGGGCAATGACCATATATATATTTTGTAATGCTTGTTTGCCACAGGAGGAAGCACTCGGCCTTCACTTTCTCCTCCCTACTCTCTCTCTGACAGCACTTCCCCTTATAGTTTAAGTGCGAGAGTTCAGAAACTGTGGCTCTGATTGCTGAGGGATTTTCCCGCTCTTTGGCTAGGAGGCAGGTGTTCAGACAGGATGTGGATGTTTAGGAGTGAGCAGCAGCACAAGGGGCCTCAAGACACAGAAGTGAGAGTACTGCTTCCTATGATGTAACCAGGCAGGTGCAGCTACGCAGGTGTCAACTGCACCAGGAACAGGTAGGTGTTGATAGATGGGTGAGCCTCCTGCGGTCAAAATGCTATAAAGGTCCATATCTAGCTCCAGAGAGGGCTAGCCACCAGGCAAACTGAGGACCTAACTTTACCCAGCGGACTTAGCAGTGTGTGATGACTTTTCTCCACATGTAACTGTTGATTTGAGGAATGTAAACAGATAAAACCAATCTGTGTTGAAATCTGTGTCTGTGGTTCACTCTGGCAGCGCTGCCTCTAGACGTGGGGAATAGCCACTCTGACGCCTCACAGAGCTGTTTAAAAACGACAGGGATCTGGGAACTGGCCAGGGGAACGGCCTCCTTTGTGTGCGACCCTGTCATTGTCCCAGAGCTCAGATAAGGCAACAAAAAAAATACCCCAGCACTGCGATATGACTTCCTGTCCCCATTTACTCAGCAGATAAGGCCCTATTCCCACTACGAGATATGAAGGAGAGACTGAGGAGCGGGGTGGCGAAAGATCATTTTATTTTTCCATTCACATTACATCCTTGCTTTACTCTACCTTTTGTTGTGGCTGGCAATGCAAAAATGTTTGGTCCTCAGCTCAAGTTTACCGTAAATATCACAGTAGCCACAAGCCAGTAAGCAAAACTATTCAACAGTGACAAACTTTTATTCTTAATGATATTACACTATTGAATAATGCAACCAAACCATATTACTCTCTTGAATAATGCAACAATTCACAAGCATGCATGTGCAAAGGGTAGGAAGCAGGAGTTTTTACTCACCAACCTAACAACACAGTGTTGTCAAAGACATAGTAACTTAGTTGTAGTCCAGATCTGGTTACCTATAGCTACAAACATAGTTATGTTTTTGGGTTATTAATTATGAACTTATTTCCGGATATCTTCTAAACTACCCACAATGCACTATTCCGCAATGTCATATGGAGAGAGTTCGTATGCTAGCTTGGTATGGCCAACGTTAGCATCCTCATGCTCTTCACAGACTTTGTGGCTGTGTTATCTAGTAGGAACCTGTTAGCACGGCTTGAAGGGTCCTTTAAAGCTATCAGGGTTTCTTTATTGCAACTTAAAGCTTGAATCTCGGGCATTGAGTCAAATGGCAGGGAATATGGCATGATGGGACTGCTGACGTTTTTCACAGAGCAGTTTTTGACAAGGCCTACTTTTGAAAGCTCTTTCTTCTGTAACAGAGCTGTTCCTGTCTCACATTTTGGATGGATAATGGTGGCCTGGTCTCTGTTCTACACCACAATGAGTGCAGAAGGAAAATTATGACCTGAACTTTTGTATGTTCATTGCCTAGACCTACGTGCAGTCATTTGAGCCCCAGAAACAAAATGGATTTTTGAGGCGTTGCCTGCTCTTTTATGGAAGAACATATAATCATAGTTTTGATACTCACAGTGGTTGTCTAATTTTAGTCTGATATTTTACAACAGATTCTGTTTCTGCCAGTCGCACCAGAGACACAGGCTGCGACTTGAATCCATGAACTTGTTCCAAGACAGAATTCTCAAAGGTGCAGACTCAAGCAAAATCTCCCCTTTGCCCAGCATTCTTGCGGTACCAAATCTATGGTACGTTATACTTTCAGCTTTAATGTAAAAAAGATATGGAGTCCTCAAAAGGTTGTAACTGAACAGGCGGCGCTTTCCTCCCTCTCCATAAACTACATTAAAGCAGATGAAAGCTTCAATGGGCAATTTGCTGCAATATTCAGCATTAGAAACTGGTTCCTGTAGTGAAGACAAGGCCAGGCAGCCTATCCTGTCAGTCACATGCGGGTTTGATGTCAGTGTGTGCTGGTTACACGGCCAGCAAAGTGTTCAGATTTTTTTCTTCGAAGAGGGGTTTGTGTTCCCATGACTTGACTGCGACACGCAATGTTTGATACATCTAATTAATTATGGAATTGAGGTCATAATCAAAGAGCCACAGAGATCCCCAAGGGGAAACTGGCTGTGTAGCAGAGATCTGGAATAGAAGCTCACTTCAAAGCACTTGTTTTGGGGCTGTTGAGGCTACCTTGGCCTTGCTCGCCTCCTGCTCAGACATAATGAGCAGTAGTAAGACGGGCTGTCGCCATGTCTCCACACCGTGGGTGTATCCAGTGTCTGGGACTTCTTTCCCACTCGGTTCTGTGTTACCCCCCTGTGGCCTGCCCTTCGACCTCGCTGAACTCATAGCAAACAGTGACCCTCACAGCGGCTGACCCACCTTCAGACGCCATTGGAGACCAGAACACAAGTGCAGACTCTATCTTATGACCAGCTGACATGGATGGAGCTCTGCCTCACAGACCTCCATTACTGTTTCATCAGATGACAAATGCTTAGTGTCTGACATTAAACTGTATATCTACCGCTGGTGGTGGTGATTCATAGTCTCAATGACCTTGCTGTGAAATGAGTGACTATTTTCAGGTCAGGGACGATGACTGTGGCATCACACTGACATGCTGATTGAACGCAGGGCATAAGCTGCATGACTCTACAAAGCACAAACCTTGTTTGGAATTCACAGAATTGATAAGAATGTGCTCCTTATCACATGCAACTGGTGAGTCTGTGCTTATGTTTGGAGAAATTGTATGAAAGATGTCAAAGAGAGCTGGGGTGTAAGCAGGGCCAGTGAGATACACAAGGGAACAACCCCGTCATTGGTTGATCACGTCTTGGGAGGGCATAGTGACTGTAGTAAGTTGGCACATTTCCAATGAGCATTTACCCCAGTGTTTTTCCCAAAAGGCACAGACTTTTCTCTTTCCATCTACTGGGGCAGCACCCGTGTCTCACTTGGCCATGACAAAGCAACAGTCTTCTTGAATGATGCAGAGGTTGTTGCCCGTCACAAGTTTTTAGTGTCACAGTCCTGATGGAAACAGAATAACTAGAGGTTACGTTAACACTGGCGACTCCCGATGTTGGGCTAACTCTAGATGGAAAAGCACCATATGAGTCCCTGTGGTATCCAGTGACATTTTTCTTCTAAAGCCACACTAGGATGATGGAGAGGCATCTCTATCAGAAGATCAAAAGACACAACAAGGTCTCCTCCCCCCTGTTCTCTGAACAGTGTATTGTCTCCTGACCTGGCCACAGAGGTCAGCCTGGGGTCAGAGGCTAATGAACTGCTTCTAGAGACGGAGAGAAAGGGACAGCTCTATCAGGGACAGTTTGTTTGGGATCGCCACCAGGTTTTTGAGGCCTGGTGGGTGAGCTAGCTGGAGTCTCCACTCCACTGTCTGTCGCTCTCTCCTTAAACCCTGAACCATGACCCCATAGCCCTCTAATTAAAAAACAATATATTTAACCTTTATTTAACTAGGCAAGTCAGTTAAGAACAAATTCTTATTTACAATGATGGCCTACCAAAAGGCAAAAGGCCTCCTGTGTGGACGGGGGCCTGAGATTAAAAATAAAAATAAATACAATATAAATATAGGACAAAACACACATCACGACAAGAGAAACACCAAAACACTACATAAAGGGAGACCTAAGACAACAACATAGCAAGGCCGCAACACATGACAACACAGCATGGTAGCAACACAACATGACAACAACATGGTAGCAACTTATCAGGGTGAGTATCTAGACCAGGATCTCTTAGTCTTGTGGCCTGCAGGTCTTCAGCCTTTCCAGAACCAGATGCTCTATAATCTTTTAGAATGACTGAGTTGGTTCCCACAGATAATCTTGTTGAACCTGGAGATGGTTTGAGCTCTCAAGCAAACACATGATCATGAGTGAACTAATACTAGATATGTAAAACAATGCTCAACCTCCAGATTTTGCACAACCAAAAAGCAAGCCAATCCAGTATACTACTTTAAACCATGAACTGAAGATGCACCTTGAAGACACTTCCCTCCAGGCTTAAGTGAATAGTTTCTAGGTTAACCAGTAGCACAGTGTTTGTTCTAAAAATATCCTGAACGTATGTTGATTTATTTTCTGTCTTGTGTTTTTGCAGAGTTGTTGGGCTCCACGAAGAGACTGAACGTCAACTACCAGGATGGAGATGGGTAAGTGTGTGATGATGATAACACTGTCCTAAAGAAGTGACTGACAACCTCTGTAAAAAATAAAATAATAATACAATTTTAAAAAATAAATAAAAGATGGGCTACCAATAAGCTGCTCTTTCTGTATCTGTAAAACAGTAGTTCTAATGTATAGCTTCTACATACTAGTGCTAGGATTTTAAAGCTCAATGCGTCTTGTCTTGGCTTGTGATAAACACCCTGCGTTAGTTTGCCTTGGGTTGAATCATGGCCTTCTGCTAAGTCAGCCAAAGCAGACTAACTGGTAATTGTGTCTGGAGGAGAAGCGAAGGTGTCACTGCTGAAAACGCTCATTTAATTGTTGTTTCTACTACTGCTTCTTGCCCAAAAGCAGACACAACTCAGTCTACTAACCCCCCAGTTACCCTGTCTGCCAGTGGAAATGCTGACTGTAAAAATCTCTCTCTCGCTTATTAGCATAGGTCTAGTTTCTCCTCATCTATTTTTCTCTTTGTAGAGGGACTTGGATCCCATATGAAAGTTCTCACTTTTTCCCTTTTCACAGGGTGATGTGTTTTCACCGCAGATATTTCTGTCGGCTGCTAGAGCCATACTAATTTTCACAATTGCTCTCAGTAGCTGATAGAGCAGCACATTGATGACATTGGTGAGATCCTTTGGTGCAGCATGGCTTTTTTAAAGAGTAGCTCAGCTCCCTGTAGAATATGAACTAGTCAAAAAGTAGATCATGCAAACTCTAGCAAAGTCTACAGTTAGACTGTCTGAGTTCAGATTGAGTCCGATAGGCTTAGCACACCCGAGATATCCAAATATAACTACCTCTTATAGCGCTCCCACATCCATCCAAACAGCCTTCCCCCTCTACAGACACTACTGGTGCCCCCTCACTCAGCCTAAATAAACAGAGTAACACAAGTGGAGAGAAGAGCCAAGACAACAGTGGGAGACCTTTAGATAAGCCGTGCCTCTGAGATGGCTGTAAAACGGTCCAGAGAGCAGGACATTGGCGCACCATATATCAGAGCCCAGGCCCCCCCCCAGGCCCCAGGCTCTGGCCATGGTTTACTGCTTGTTATGAATCTTCTCCAACCCCCTCCTCTCTCTTTGTCAGCTCTCAGAGGCAGAATTCAGAGGCAGAGCCTGAGGGATCAGGGGTGGGGTTTGTCTGACGTAGTGGGCGGGACTGTGACCGATTTAGATGGGAGTGTTTACAAAAGCTGCCACACAACTCAATGCAATGATGACAGCGTCCGCGTCCAGGAATTATATACTAGTTCACCAGAGAGGAAAAACATGGCTGGAAACAGAGTTGAAGGCTTGATGATGATACATTACATGACCAAAAGTATGTGGACACCTGCACATTGAACATTTCATTCCAAATTCATGGACATTAATGTGGAGTTGGTCCCCCCCTTTGCTGCTATAACAGCCACTAGATGTTGGAACATTGCTGCGGGAACATGCTTCCATTCAGCCAAAAGAGCGTTAGTGAGGTCGGACACTAATGTTGGGCGATTAGGTCTGGCTCGCAGTCAACGTTCCAATTCATCCTAAAGGTGTTCAGTGGAGTTGAAGTCAGGGCTCTGTGCAGGCCAGTCAAGTTCTTCCACACCGATCTTGACAAACCATTTCTATATGGACCTCGCTTTGTGTATGGGGCGGGGCCATTGTCATACGGATCAGGAAAGGGCCTTCCCCAAACTGTTGCTCCAAAGTTGGAAGCACAGAATTGTCTAGAATGTCATTTTATGCTGTAGCGTTAAGAATTCCCTTCACTGGAACTAAGGGGCCTAGCACGAATCATGACCAACAGCCCCAGACCATTATTCCTCTTCCACCAATTTTTCAGTTGGGCAGGTAGCATTCTCCTGGCATCCGCCAAACACAGATTCATCTGTCATAGTCGTACTGCGAGCTGGTGAAGCGTGATTCATCACTCCAGAGAACGCGTTTCCACTACTCCAGAGTCCAATGGCGGTGAGCTTTACACCACAGCCGATGCTTGGCATTGCGTTTGGTGATCTTAGACTTGTTTGCGGCTGCTCAGCCATGAAGCTTTCCGACGAACAGTTATTGTACTGACATTGCTTCCAGAGGCAGTTTGGAACTCTGTAGTGAGTTTTGCTACCGAGGACAGGCAATTTTTACACACTACGGGCTTCAGCACTTGGCGGACCTGTTCTGTGAGCTTGTGTGACCTGCCTCTTCGTAGCTGAGTTGTTTTGCTCCTAGACGTTTCCACTTCACAGTAACAGTGCTTACAGTTGACCGGGGCAGCTCTAGCAGGGCAGAACGGACTTGTTGGTAAGGTGGCATCCTATGACGGTGCCACGTTGAAAGTCACTGAGCTCATCAGTAAGGCCATTCTAGTGCCAATGTTTGTCTATGTAGATTGCATGGCTGTGTGCTCGATTTTATACACCTGTCAGCAAAGGGTGTGGTTGAAATAGCCGAATCCACTAATTTGAAGGTTTCCACATACTTTTGTATATACTATATAGTGTATGTGGGGCTCAACATTAGCATGTCGGAAGAGTGTTAATTTGTGTCTTGCTGTGTGTTCCTCAGGCTGCGTGTGTGTGTGTGTGTGTGTGTGTGTGTGTGTGTGTGTGTGTGTGTGTGTGTGTGTGTGTGTGTGTGTGTGTGTGTGTGTGTGTGTGTGTGTGTGTGTGTGTGTGTGTGTGTGTGTGTGTGTGTGTGTGTGTGTGTGTGTGCTGCTCGGTTGTAATGGCCCCCATGGGGACATGGAATTTCAAGTGGTGGGAAAGGTCTTTCATTATTCATCAGTGCTGTTGGCACTGCTCTGCTTTTCTCTCTAGCGTTAAACACAGACTATACTACTGCAGGAACCCGACCCCTCATCTTATCACTACAGCTCAGTCTCATATCCTATAGCTTAGTCTAGCGCTCCATTAGTAGGCCATACGCGATCATGTTGAAGCACAGCACACAGCAATTATGTTTACAACAGTAATCACTCATGTATATTGTGGGCTGATTGTTTTTCTAGAACACTTTGTTGTTGGGCAATCATGGAAAGTGTTCAGTCTGTCTTGGCAGTAGTGAGGGGGGATATGACTGGGCTCTTTAGTATGTAGTACTATGAATGTTGTTCAGGTGAAGACCTGTATGAGAGGATGATGAAAGGGTCTTACTCATCCCTTACTGTAGGCGTGGACATGGTTGATATACACTCAGTGGCCAGTTTATTAGGTTCACACATCTAGTACCGGGTTGGACTCCCCTTTACCTCCAGAACACCTTGAATTCTTCAGGGAATATAATCATTGCTCAGTTGGTATCAAGGGACCTAACGTGTGCCAGGAAAACATTCCCCACACCATTACACCTCCCCCTCCACCCTGTACCATTGACACCAGGCAGGGTGGGGCCATGGACCCATACTGTTTATGCTAGATCCGGACTCTGTCATCAGCATGACGCAATAGGAACCGGGATTCGTCGGACCAGGCAATGTTTTGTGTTGGTGAAGGCGTGCCCACTGGAGCCGCGTCATCTTGTTTTTAGCTGATAGAAGTAGAGCCCTCTGTGGTCGTCTGCTGCAATAGCCCATCAGTGACAAGGACCGACGAGTTGTGCGTTCCGAGATGCTGTTCTACACACCACTGTTGTACTGCGCCGCTATAAGCCTGTTGGCACAATTCTTTCCATTTTCGTCCCACTGCTGCTGACTGGGTGTTTTTTGTTTGTCTCACCATTCTCTGTAAACCCTAGACACTGTTGTGTGTGAAAAGCCCAGGAGGGTGGCAGTTTCTGAGAGACTGGAACTGATGTGCCTGGTACCACCGATCATACCACACTCAGTGGCTTAGGTCCCTTTTACCCATTCTAACGTTTAATCGAGCAGTAACTCAATTCCTTGGTGCCCATCTGCCTGCTTTATAAAGTCATCCACGGCCACGTGACTCACTGTCTGTAGGAGAGGGGTGGTGTACCTAATAAACTGTCCAACTGGTCAGCTCACGCAACTGTTATTAAGATGTGTGTGTGAGGCTGTGAGAGTGTGCCTGGCGCCCATTCATCCCATTTCCGTAGACTATTTGCCCTCTCTCCGTGTATGTGCTAGCATGCATGAGAGAAAGAGATTGTGTGTGTGTGTGTGTGTGTGTGTGTGTGTGTGTGTGTGTGTGTGTGTGTGTGTGTGTGTGTGTGTGTGTGTGTGTGTGTGTGTGTGTGTGTGTGTGTGTGTGTGTGTGTGTGTGTGTGTGTGTGTGTGTGTGTGTGTGTGTGTGTGTCAGAGAAAGGCATGCTGAACAAACACTGGTGCTGTAGTATATTAAAGGGTCTCTTTTCTGCAACCCTGTGAGACAAATTAGTATTTGAGTCTCCATTAACTTTTCCAGCTTTTGGTCTGTGTTTGGGGTGCAGTTTCCATGGAGAGCAGCACTGGAATGGCCTGGGCTGAATGGCTGTGCCTGTCTGTGGGGGACTGGTTGGATCCCTGGCCTGTGTGTCCACAGAGGGCAGTACTGCCAGGACCCGTCAACACACCCCTGTCATCTGAAGCAATGGAGGGAAAGAACCAACCCTGGCAGGAGAGGACTATACACTACTAACTCTCCCTCTGAGAGCTGGACAGAAAGCCTGCTCTGTTTCCAAACTACCATAGAAGCTGATATCCATGCATGTTAGAAGTGTATGTCAACACGTGTGTGTGTGTGTGTGTGTTTTTGAAAGACTGTATATTTAAGAGAATGAAACAGTGTGTCTGAACCTGCGCTCATAACAACTCCCTGTAAATGTTTTCATTCAGACGGCTTGTACTGTCATATAAAATCCATTGACTTATAAAGGAACATAGGAAAGATACCAAAGGCTTCCAAAAAAGACCTCACCATTGAAATGTATCTAAAAGTGATGTCTTAGTTCCCGTGTTTCCGAGCCATTTCATTGGCTCTACTACTATACTACACAGAGCTATAGGGCCCACCTGCATTGATGCTGAGCCTCGATGACCAAGGCCAGGCCACTCTGTTTGCTGAAACGATTAGCACACAGCCCAGATTGGAAGGAAGTTATTAGCCTCTAACCTCTCAGTCAGTCAGCCAGCCAGCCAGTCAGATAGACAGAGAGATACTAGACTGGCCAGGTCACCTTGGGGAATGTGACACTATCAGCAGGAATGTCACTTGACAGGATGGTGCCTTGGCTCTGAGAGGCTGTAACTCTCTCACTGTCCCTGGTCTGGCTGGGGAGCAGTGTGGAGTTGTCTGTCTGCCTGTCTGCCTGCCTGCCTGCCTGCCTGCCTGCCTGTCTGTCTGTCTGTCTGTCTGTCTGTCTGTCTGTCTGTCTGTCTGTCTGTCTGTCTGTCTGTCTGTCTGTCTGTCTGTCTGTCTGTCTGTCTGTCTGTCTGTCTGCCTGCCTGCCTGCCTGCCTGCCTGCCTGCCTGCCTGCCTGCCTGCCTGCCTGCCTGCCTGCCTGCCTGCCTGCCTGCCTGCCTGCCTGCCTGCCTGCCTGCCTGCCTGCCTGCCTGCCTGCCTGCCTGCCTGCCTGCCTGCCTGCCTGCCTGCCTGCCTGCCTGCCTGCCTGCCTGCCTGCCTGCCTGCCTGCCTGCCTGCCTGCCTGCCTGCCTGCCTGCCTGCCTGCCTGCCTGCCTGCCTGCCTGTCTGCCCTGTCTGTCTGCGTGATATACTACTCCAGTCTGTAGGGATGACAGCACTCCAACCTGTTACTGAGGGGCCTGATTGGAGACAGGTCAGACCCTCTCCATCTCCCTCCATACATATCTCTCTCATCCTCTCTTTCTGTCTCTCCATCCCTCTCTCTTTCTTTCATTGGAGTGGTGTGCTAGAGTGATAAGGTAAGAGGTGTCCCTGTTCTCTTCTAGAGAGGGGAAGAGGGGGAGACTGTGGGGTTGACAAGAGGAGAGACCTGCGTGCTTTGAACACAGAGCCTTTTCAAGGGCCTTTCTCTCTTCTGGACTCTCACGTCCTGCCAGGGGGAGAACAGGAGAGAGAATTGAAGGGAAGGACAGAGGAGGGATTGTGTACCTCCGGTCTCTCACCTCCCTCTCTCCCTCTCCTGACGTCCCTCTTTCATGGCTGGGCTCTGTGTAAAGCCCCTGGCCCCCGAGTGACTTAATACATTCCCACCCCATGGCCCAAATAAACCCTGCTGCATTAGGGTAGGAAACCAAGCTCTACCTCAGAGGATAGAGGCAGGATTCACTGGGTTAAGTGGCCCTAAGGCAGGCCTAATGAGACCAACATCACATAGGTTTCATCTAGGTTTAGAGAGATCTCAACTGAAGGTTCACAAAAGAGAGGGAGGGTGTGTGTATGTGCATATTCTGCTTGGTGTGTGACTCTCACAGAGTTGTGAAGTGTTTTTTCAGAAGCACAAATCAAGTGATTTGGGACGCGGATCACCAACACTTCTGTACTCAATATTACAACATGAAAAACGGTTCGGTACTCAAATTTTGTTACTTTCGGTTCTATCAAATGTGTCTCACGTTTGGAAATACACTAAATGTATTGAACTTAATTTGGGCAAATTAGTCAATGCTCTATTATCATAACACATGACCAGAATGCATCAGGGATTCGTATTCCATGCAATTTTCTGAAGAGGCAACGACACAGGAATGCCCCTGTCTGTGTGCGGTGCTCGTATGTCTATCACTTTGTGTAACCATTATGGATGCTAATGATAACCGTCTGGTAGATGGAAAGCTTTTCCCAGTAGCCTATGCATACCTGGCAGAATCAATCAAATCAAATCAAATCAAATTTATTTATATAGCCCTTCGTACATCAGCTGATATCTCAAAGTGCTGTACAGAAACCCAGCCTAAAACCCCAAACATCAAACAATGCAGGTGTAAAAGCACGGTGGCTAGGAAAAACTCCCTAGAAAGGCCAAAACCTAGGAAGAAACCTAGAGAGGAACCAGGCTATGTGGGGTGGCCAGGTCAGGTGGACTGGGGACAGCAAGGAGCCATCATGTCAGGTAGTCCTGGGGCACGGTCCTAGGGCTCAGGTCCTCCGAGAGAGAGAAAGAAAGAGAGAATTAGAGAGAGCATATGTGGGGTGGCCAGTCCTTCTGGCTGTGCCGGGTGGAGATTATAACAGAACGTGGCCAAGATGTTCAAATGTTCATAAATGACCAGCATGGTTGAATAATAGTAAGGCAGAACAGTTGAAACTGGAGCAGCAGCATGGCCAGGTGGACTGGGGACAGCAAGGAGTCATCATGTCAGGTAGTCCTGGGACATGGTCCTAGGGCCCAGGCCAGTTGAAACTGGAGCAGCAGCATGGCCAGGTGGACTGGGGACAGCAAGGAGTCATCATGTCAGGTAGTCCTGGGGCATGGTCCTAGGGCTCAGGTCCTCCGAGAGAGAGAAAGAAAGAGAGAAGGAGAGAATTAGAGAACGCACACTTAGATTCACACAGGACACCGAATAGGACAGGAGAAGTACTCCAGATATAACAAACTGACCCTAGCCCCCGACACATAAACTACTGCAGCATAAATACTGGAGGCTGAGACAGGAGGGGTCAGGAGACACTGTGGCCCCATCCGAGGACACCCCGGACAGGGCCAAACAGGAAGGATATAACCCCACCCACTTTGCCAAAGCACAGCCCCCACACCACTAGAGGGATATCTTCAACCACCAACTTACCATCCTGAGACAAGGCCGAGTATAGCCCACAAAGATCTCCGCCACGGCACAACCCAAGGGGGGGGGGGGCGCCAACCCAGACAGGCCGACCACAACAGTGAATCAACCCACCCAGGTGAAGCACCCCCCCCCCCCCAGGGACGGCATGAGAGAGCCCCAGCAAGCCAGTGACTCAGCCCCCGTAACAGGGTAGAGGCAGAGAATCCCAGTGGAAAGAGGGGAACCGGCCAGGCAGAGACAGCAAGGGCGGTTCGTTGCTCCAGAGCCTTTCCGTTCACCTTCCCACTCCTGGGCCAGACTACACTCAATCATATGACCCACTGAAGAGATGAGTCTTCAGTAAAGACTTAAAGGTTGAGACCGAGTTTGCGTCTCTGACATGGGTAGGCAGACCGTTCCATAAAAATGGAGCTCTATAGGAGAAAGCCCTGCCTCCAGCTGTTTGCTTAGAAATTCTAGGGACAATTAGGAGGCCTGCGTCTTGTGACCGTAGCGTACGTGTAGGTATGTACGGCAGGACCAAATCAGAGAGGTAGGTAGGAGCAAGCCCATGTAATGCTTTGTAGGTTAGCAGTAAAACCTTGAAATCAGCCCTTGCTTTGACAGGAAGCCAGTGTAGAGAGGCTAGCACTGGAGTAATATGATCAAATGTTTTGGTTCTTGTCAGGATTCTAGCAGCCGTATTTAGCACTAACTGAAGTTTATTTAGTGCTTTATCCGGGTAGCCGGAAAATAGAGCATTGCAGTAGTCTAACCTAGAAGTGACAAAAGCATGGATTAATTTTTCTGCATCATTTTTGGACAGAAAGTTTCTGATTTTTGCAATGTTACGTAGATGGAAAAAAGCTGTCCTCGAAATGGTCTTGATATGTTCTGCAAAAGAGAGATCAGGGTCCAGAGTAACGCCGAGGTCCTTCACAGTTTTATTTGAGACGACTGTACAACCATTAAGATTAATTGTCAGATTCAACAGAAGATCTCTTTGTTTCTTGGGACCTAGAACAAGCATCTCTGTTTTGTCCGAGTTTAATAGTAGAAAGTGTGCAGCCATCCACTTCCTTATGTCTGAAACACATGCTTCTAGTGAGGGCAATTTTGGGGCTTCACCATGTTTCATTGAAATGTACAGCTGTGTGTCATCCGCATAGCAGTGAAAGTTTACATTATGTTTTCGAATAACATCCCCAAGAGGTAAAATATATAGTGAAAACAATAGTGGTCCTAAAACAGAACCTTGAGGAACACCGAAATTTACAGTTGATTTGTCAGAGGACAAACCATTCACAGAGACAAACTGATATCTTTCCGACAGATAAGATCTAAACCATGCCAGACCATGTCCGTGTAGACCAATTTGGGTTTCCAATCTCTCCAAAAGAATGTGGTGATCGATGGTATCAAAAGCAGCACTAAGGTCTAGGAGCACGAGGACAGATGCAGAGCCTCGGTCCGATGCCATTAAAATGTCATTTACCACCTTCACAAGTGCCGTCTCAGTGCTATGATGGGGTCTAAAACCAGACTGAAGCATTTCGTATACATTGTTTTTCTTCAGGAAGGCAGTGAATTGCTGCGCAACAGCCTTCTCTAAAATTTTTTAAAGGAATGGAAGATTCGATATAGGCCGATAGTTTTTTATATTTTCTGGGTCAAGGTTTGGCTTTTTCAAGAGAGGCTTTATTACTGCCACTTTTAGTGAGTTTGGTACACATCCAGTGGATAGAGAGCCGTTTATTATGTTCAACATAGGAGGGCCAAGCACAGGAAGCAGCTCTTTCAGTAGTTTAGTTGGAATAGGGTCCAGTATACAGCTTGAAGGTTTAGAGGCCATGATTATTTTCATCATTGTGTCAAGAGATATAGTACTAAAACACTTGAGTGTCTCTCTTGATCCTAGGTCCTGGCAGAGTTGTGCAGACTCAGGACAACTGAGGTTTGGAGGAATACGCAGGTTTAAAGAGGAGTCCGTAATTTGCTTTCTAATAATCATAATCTTTTCCTCAAAGAAGTTCATGAACTTATCACTGCTAAAGTGAAAGTCATCCTCTCTTGGGGAATGCTGCTTTTTAGTTAGCTTTGCCACAGTATCAAAAAGGAATTTCGGATTGTTCTTATTTTCCTCAATTAAGTTAGAAAAATAGGATGATCGAGCAGCAGTAAGGGCTCTTCGGTACTGCACGGTACCGTCCTTCCAAGCTAGTCGGAAGACTTCCAGTTTGGTGTGGCGCCATTTCCGTTCCAATTTTCTGTAAGCTTGCTTCAGAGCTCGGGTATTTTCTGTGTACCAGGGAGCTAGTTTCCTATGAGACATTTTTTTAGTTTTTAGGGGTGGTTAACGGATTTTTGTCCTCTGGCGTCCTTGGGTAGGCAGAGGGAGTCTGGAAGGGCATCAAGGAATCTTTGTGTTGTCTGTGAATTTATAGCATGACTTTTGATGTTCCTTGGTTGGGGTCTGAGCAGATTATTTGTTGCAATTGCAAACGTAATAAAATGGTGGTCCGATAGTCCAGGATTATGAGGAAAAACATTAAGATCCACAACATTTATTCCATGGGACAAAACTAGGTCCAGCGTATGACTGTGACAGTGAGTGGGTCCAGAGACATGTTGGACAAAACCCACTGAATCGATGATGGCTCCGAAAGCCTTTTGGAGTGGGTCTGTGGACTTTTCCATGTGAATATTAAAGTCACCAAAGATTAGAATATTATCTGCAATGACTACAAGGTCCGATAGGAATTCAGGGAACTCAGTGAGAAATGCTGTATATGGCCCAGGAGGCCTGTAAACAGTAGCTATAAAAAGTGATTGAGTAGGCTGCATAGATTTCATGACTAGAAGCTCAAAAGACGAAAACGTCTTCTTTTTTTTGTAAATTGAAATTTGCTATCATAAATGTTAGCAACACCTCCGCCTTTGCGGGATGCACGGGGGATATGGTCACTAGTGTAGCCAGGAGGTGAGGCCTCATTTAACACAGTAAATTCATCAGGCTTAAGCCATGTTTCAGTCAGGCCAATCACATCAAGATTATGATCAGTGATTAGTTCATTGACTATAATTGCCTTTGAAGTAAGGGATCTAACATTAAGTAGCCCTATTTTGAGATGTGAGGTATCATGATCTCTTTCAGTAATGACAGGAATGGAGGTGGTCTTTATCCTAGTGAGATTGCTAAGGCGAACACCGCCATGTTTAGTTTTGCCCAACCTAGGTCGAGGCACAGACACGGTCTCAATGGTGATAGCTGAGCTGACTACACTGACTATGCTAGTGGCAGACTCCACTATGCTGGCAGGCTGGCTAACAGCCTGCTGCCTGGCCTGCACCCTATTTCATTGTGGAGCTAGAGGAGTTAGAGCCCCGTCTATGTTGGTAGATAAGATGAGAGCACTCCTCCAGCTAGGATGAAGTCCGTCACTCCTCAGCAGGTCAGGCTTGGTCCTGTTTGTGGGTGAGTCCCAGAAAGAGGGCCAATTATCTACAAATTCTATCTTTTGGGAGGGGCAGAAAACAGTTTTCAACCAGCGATTGAGTTGTGAGACTCTGCTGTAGAGCTCATCACTCCCCCTAACTGGCAGGGGGCCAGAGACAATTACTCGATGCCGACACATCTTTCTAGCTGATATGCACGCAGAAGCTATGTTGCGCTTGGTGATCTCTGACTGTTTCATCCTAACATTGTTGGTGCCGACTTGGATAACAATATCTCTATACTCTCTACACTCGCCAGTTTTAGCTTTAGCCAGCACCATCTTCAGATTAGCCTTAACGTCGGTAGCCCTGCCCCCGGGTAAACAGAGTATGATCGCTGGATGATTCGCTTTAAGTCTAATACTGCGGGTAATGGAGTCGCCAATGACTAGAGTTTTCAATTTGTCAGAGCTAATGGTGGGAAGCTTCGGCGTCTCAGACCCCGTAACGGGAGGAGTAGAGACCAGAGAAGACTCGGCCTCTGACACCGACCTGCTGCTTAAAGGGGAAAACCGGTTGAAAGTTTCTGTCGGCTGAATGAGCGACACCGGTTGAGCGTTCCTACAGCATTTCCTTCCAGAAACCGTGAGAAAGTTGTCCGGCTGCGGGGACTGTGCCAGGGGATTTATACTACTATCTGTACTTACTGGTGGCACAGACGCTGTTTCATCCTTTCCTACACTGAAATTACCCTTGCCTAACGATTGCTTCTGAAGCTGGGCTTGCAGTACAGCTATCCTCGCCGTAAGGCGAGCACAGCGGCAGCAATTAGAAGGCATCATGTTAATGTTACTACTTAGCTTCGGCTGTTGGAGGTCCTGACGAATCGTGTCCAAATAAAGGGTCCGGAGTGAAAAAGTTGAGAAAAAAATTAATAAATATATGAACGGTAATTAAAAAGTGAAAACCGTAAAGTTGTCAGGTAGCAAAATAGGTTGGCAAAAAAAAAACGCACAGCAATTCGAAAACAAGCCTGTAAGTTGTGACCGGAAATCATTTTGCAAACTCCCTCACACATGCGCTACAGAAACACAGCTAACAACAGTGCTAAGCGTCTGCACTTGAATTAAAGGGTATCTACACTAAAACATATTTACATCTTCTGATGTGGTTTAGTCATTGTTGTGGATTTAGAACATCTCATTTAGTTTATCTGTTTTTTAAAGCCAAACAAACAGGGAAAAATCACATTCTCTTTTTTGCCGTGTTATCGTTTAGGTATAGAGTTTTTTTAAATGTAACCTTTATTTAACTAGGCAAGTCAGTTATAAACAAACTCTTATTTACAATGACGGCCAAACCCGGACGACGCTGGGCCAATTGTGCACCGCCCTATAGGACTCCCAATCACGGCCGGATGTGGTACAGCCTGGAATCGAATCACTGAGATATGCAGTGCCTTAGACCGCTGCACCACTCGTGATACTAAACCTGGTATCAGCATCCAAGTCAAAATTCTTGTATCGTGACAGCACTTGTGTTCATCCCTAGTCTGGGCCTCAGCAGCTGGTTTTATTCACACAAAATATCACTTTCTTTCCCTGCATGTCTAGCCTTCCCTACCTCTTTCTTCAGACTCTCTTTGTGTGAGGAAGCCCTGGATTGCAGCTCACGGTAACTCCATTATATATGCTGACATAATGGTAAAATCAGTCTATAATACTCTATTAAATTCATTAAGAAGCGTCCAGGTAAGCCGTATTTAGTATCGCGTTATCAAACTTGATACCTTTCTATTTGCGTTGTGATATGTGAAGATACCTCCGTCTTTACAGTAGACCTCCGTCTTTACAGTAGGCCTCCGTTTTTACAGTAGGCCTCCGTCTTTACAGTAGGCCTCCGTCTTTACAGTAGGCCTCCGTTTTTACAGTAGGCCTCCGTCTTTACAGTAGGCCTCCGTCTTTACAGTAGGCCTCCATCTTTACAGTAGGCCTTTGTCTTTAGTCTGAGGTCCCTCCATAGACTTGGGACTGGAGCAAACTTGTTTCCTATCCACCAATAGACAGACATGGTTTATTTAGATTTTAGAAGCTGTCCTGATAACTAGGCTGTTTGCAGAGATGCTCCTCACACATGCATTTTTAATGTCAGATTATTTTATCACCTCTCAGTCAGGCTGCTGGATTGAACAGAGGGATTATACTCTCTCTTCCTCCCCCTCTATCTCTCTCCTTCTCTCTTTCATTCTATTCCATTACTCTTAGAGATGATCCTGGCCCTGTCGGTTACTGTAGCCAGACACAGCAGAACCCCCCAGCCTCCCTTCACAGTTCACAACTCCCTCTGGTAGAGAGACATGCCCACTGAGGCACCACTTATTCCAAAACACCCTGTAGAGCTATAGTACCGACTGTCTCTCTCTAGTACAGACTGCCTCTCTCTAGTACAGACTGCCTCTCTCTAGTACCAACTGTCTCTCTAGTACAGACTGCCTCTCTCTAGTACCGACTGTCTCTCACTAGTACCCACTGTCTCTCTCAAGTACCGACTGTCTCTCTAGTACCGACTGTCTCTCACTAGTACCGACTGTCTCTCTCTAGTACCGACTGTCTCTCTCTAGTACCAGACTGTCTCTCTCTAGTACAGACTAGTACCCACCTCTGTCTCTCTAGTACCTAGACTGTCTCTCACTAGTACCGACTGTCTCTCTCTAGTACCGACTGTCTCTCTCTAGTACCAGACTGTCTCTCTAGTACCGACCGTCTCTCTCTAGTACCAGCCGTCTCTCTCTAGTACCGACCGTCTCTCTCTAGTACCAGCTGTCTCTCTCTAGTACCGACCGTCTCTCTAGTACCAGTTGTCTCTCTCTAGTACCGGTCGTCTCTCTCTAGAACCAGCTGTCTCTCTCTAGTACCGACCGTCTCTCGCTATAGTACCAACCGTCTCTCTCTAGTACCGGCCGTCTCGCTCTAGTACAGACCGTCTCTCTCTAGTTCCGACCGTCTCTCTCTCTCTCTTGAACTGACCGTCTCTCTAGTACCGACCGTCTCTGTAATACTGACCGTCTCTCTAGTATTGACCGTCTCTCGCTATAATACCGACCGTCTCTCTCTAGTACTCTCTCAAGTACTCTCTCAAGTACCGACCGTCTCTCTCTAGTACCGACCGTCTCTCACTAGTACCAGCCGTCTCTCTCTAGTACCGGCCGTCTCTCTCTAGAACCGGCTCTCTTTCTCTAGTACCGACCGTCTCTCTCTAGTACCAGCCGTCTCTCTCTAGTACCGGTCGTCTCTCTCTAGAACCAGCTGTCTCTCTCTAGTACCGACAGTCTCTCTCTAGTATCAGCCGTCTTTCTCTAGTACCGACCGTCTCTCTCGCTCTAGTACCGACCGTCTCTCTCTAGTACTCTCTCTAGTACCGACCGTCTCTCTCTAGTACCGACCGTCTCTCTCTAGTACCAGCCGTCTCTCTCTAGTACCGGCCGTCTCTAGTACCGACCGTCTCTCTCTAGAACCGGCCGTCTTTCTCTAGTACCGAGCGTCTCTCTCTAGTACCAGCCGTCTCTATCTAGTACCGGTCGTCTCTCTCTAGAACCAGCTGTCTCTCTAGTACCGACCGTCTCTCTCTAGTACCAGCCGTCTCTCTAGTACCGACCGTCTCTCTAGTAACGGCCGTCTCGCTCTAGTACCAGCTGTCTCTCTAGTACCAGCCGCCATCTCTCTCTCTCTCTCTAGTACCGACCGTCTCTCTAGTACCGACCGTCTCTCTAGTACTGACCGTCTCTCTAGTACTGACCGTCTCTCGCTATAGTACCGACCGTCTCTCTCTAGTACTCTCTCTAGTACCAGCCGTCTCTCTCTAGTACCGGCCGTCTCTAGTACCGACCGTCTCTCTCTAGAACCGGCTGTTTTTCTCTAGTACCGACCGTCTCTCTCGAGTACCAGCCGTCTCTCTCTAGTACCGGTCGTTTCTCTCTAGAACCAGCTGTCTCTCGAGTACCGACCGTCTCTCTCTAGTACCAGCCGTCTCTCTCTAGTACCAACCGTCTCTCTCGCTTTAGTACCGACCGTCTCTCTCTAGTACCGACCGTCTCTCTCTAGTACCGACCGTCTCTCTCGCTCTAATACTGACCGTCTCTCTAGTACTGACCGTCTCTCGCTATAGTAACGACCGTCTCTCTCTAGTACTCTCTCTAGTACCGACTGTCTCTCTCTAGTACCGACCGTCTCTCTCT
Source organism: Oncorhynchus gorbuscha (assembly GCF_021184085.1). Lineage (NCBI taxonomy): Eukaryota > Metazoa > Chordata > Actinopteri > Salmoniformes > Salmonidae > Oncorhynchus > Oncorhynchus gorbuscha. The sequence goes on along the minus strand of NC_060198.1, from coordinate 37,555,786 downwards.
AGTACCGACCGTCTCTCTCTAGTACCAGCCGTCTCTCTCTAGTACCGACCGTCTCTCTCTAGTACCGGCCGTCTCTCTCTAGTACCGACCGTCTCTCTCGTACCGACCGTCTCTCTAGTACCGACCGTCTCTCTCTAGTACCGACCGTCTCTCTCTAGTACCAGCCGTCTCTCTCTAGTACCGACCGTCTCTCTCTAGTACCGACCGTCTCTCTCTAGTATCAGCCGTCTCTCTCTAGTACCGACCGTCTTTCTCTAGTACCGACCGTCTCTCTCTAGTACCAGCCGTCTCTCTCTAGTACCGGCCGTCTCTAGTACCGACCGTCTCTCTCTAGTACCAGCCGTCTCTCTTTTGTACCGGTCGTCTCTCTCTAGAACCAGCTGTCTCTCTCTAGTACTGACCGTCTCTCTCTAGTACCAGCCGTCTCTCTCTAGTACCGACCGTCTCTCTAGTACCGACCGTCTCTCGCTATAGTACCGACCGTCTCTCTCTAGTACCGGCCGTCTCGCTCTAGTACCAGCTGTCTCTCTAGTACCAGCCGCCGTCTCTCGCTATAGTTCCGGCCGTCTCTCTCTAGTACCGGCCGTCTCTCTCTAGTACCGGTACCGGCTGTCTCTCGCTATAGTACGGGCCGTCTCTCACTATAGTACTGGCCGTCTCTCTCTAGTACTGGCCGTCTCTCTCTAGTACGGGCCGTCTCTGTAGTACGGGCCGTCTCTCGCTATAGTACCGGCCGTCTCTCGCTATAGTACTGGCCGTCTCTCTCTAGTACTGGCCGTCTCTCTCTAGTACTGGCCGTCTCTCTAGTACGGGCCGTCTCTCGCTATAGTACTGGCCGTCTCTCTAGTACATGCTGTCTCTCTCTAGTACTGGCCGTCTCTCTCTAGTACTGGCTGTCTCTCTCTAGTACCGACTGTCTCGCTATAGTACCAGCCGTCTCGCTATAGTACCGGCCTCTCGCTCTAGTACCAGCCGTCTCGCTATAGTACCGGCCGTCTCGCTATAGTACTGGCCGTCTCTTGCTATAGTACCGGCCGTCTCTCTAGTACCGGCCGTCTCTCTCTAGTACCGACCGTCTCTCTCTCTCTAGTACCGACTGTCTCGCTATAGTACCGGCCGTATCGCTATAGTACCGGCCGTCTCCCTCTAGTACCGGCCGTCTCTCTCTTGTACAGACTGTCTCGCTATAGTACCGGCCGTCTCGCTATAGTACCGGCCGTCTCCCTCTAGTACCGGCCGTCTCTCTCTAGTACAGACTGTCTCGCTATAGTACCGGCCGTCTCCCTCTAGTACCGGCCGTCTCTCTCTAGTACCGACTGTCTCGCTATAGTACCGGCCGTCTCTCTCTAGTACCGGCCGTCTCGCTATAGTACCGGCCGTCTCTTGCTATTGTACTGGCCGTCTCTCTCTAGTACTGGCCGTCTCTCTCTAGTACAGACTGTCTCTCTCTAGTACTAGCTGTCTCTCTCTAGTACTAACTGTTTGTCTCTAGTACTAGCTGTCTCTCTAGTACTAGCTGTTTCTCTCTAGTACTAGCTGTCTCTCTAGAGTGCAGGCCGTCTCTCGTGTCTCTGGTCTGGTTATTTATGGTTAGGTGCTGTACTGTATATTATGTTCTGGCAGCTTCCTCCCTCTCTCCTCTCCATGTGGATGGTGGTGACTGCAGGCTGTGGCTGTGGCCTGGACCTGCGTGTGTGTGTGTGAGGGGAGATTTATATCTGTGGTGTTTGGACTTGACGGTGGTGCTGGAGGCAGCACTGTTACTCAACAGCCTGATGAGTTGAGTCCTTCTTCACCTCTGAGCTGAGTCACCTCTAGAGGCCACACTTTGTGTTGGCATGTCCCGACAACACACACACACATCATGGCACTCATAAAACATGATGGGGGGGGGCAAATCCTCCCACCCACAGTTTGGGGGCTTTCATTTTTTATTTACTAACCCAATACCCCCCCCCCCCTTCTCCCTAAAACAGATAAAGCTGAACAACAAAGAGAGAAAAGGGGAGGAGGGGGGAGAGACTGTCTGGATGAGGATGGGGGGAGTCTGGTCTTGATTGAGCCAAAGCCTCCAGCTCCATTATCTTTCCTGTTATTCATGTCTCCTGGTGAATCCTAGACTAGTGGCTGGCTGGCTTCTACACTACAGTACTACCCCCAATAACACAGCCCTCAACCCACAGCCCAGAGCAGGGTTCTGGCTGAGCCTGGATTTGCTTTATATTGTGGCCTCTTTCTACATATTGAATTGGTTGTTTTACATTCACTTTACCATCAGATCACATGCAGACTTTAATTGAATCGTCACCAGTGAGAAAACGCGTGTGTGACTAACAGCCCAGGGCTGTGGTGTGTTATTGGGCTAATGGAAGAATACTGTCTCTCTCTCTCTCTCTCTCTCTCTCTCTCTCTCTCTCTCTCTCTCTCTCTCTCTCTCTCTCTCTCTCTCTCTCTCTCTGTCTCTGTCTCTGTCTCTGTCTCTGTCTCTGTCTCTGTCTATCTCTGCCTCTCTGTCTGCCTCTCTGTCTGCCTCTGTCTGTCTCTGTCTCGCTCTGTTTGTCTGTCTGTCTCTCTCTGTTTGTCTCTCTGTTTGTCTGTCTCTCTGTCGCGCTGTCTCTGTTTGTCTGACTCTATGTTTGTCTGTCTCTCTCTGTTTGTTTGTCTGTCTCTCTGTTTGTCTGTCTGTCTCTCTCTGTTTGTTTTTCTGTCTCTCTGTTTGTCTCTCTGTTTGTCTGTCTCTCTGTCACGCTGTCTCTGTTTGTCTGTCTCTCTGTCGCGCTGTCTCTGTTTCTCTCTGTTTGTCTCTCTGTTTGTCTGTCTCTGTCGCGCTGTCTCTGTTTGTCTGTCTGTCTGTCTCTCTCTGTTTGTCTCTCTGTTTGTCTGTCTCTCTGTCGCGCTGTCTCTGTTTGTCTGTCTCTATGTTTGTCTGTCTCTCTCTGTTTGTTTGTCTGTCTCTCTGTTTGTCTGTCTGTCTCTCTCTGTTTGTTTTTCTGTCTCTCTGTTTGTCTGTCTGTCTCTCTCTGTTTGTTTGTCTGTCTCTCTCTGTTTGTCTCTCTGTTTGTCTGTCTCTCTGTCGCGCTGTCTCTGTCTGTCTGTCTCTCTCTGTTTGTCTCTCTGTTTGTCTCTCTGTTTGTCTGTCTCTCTGTCGCGCTGTCTCTGTCTGTCTCTGTCTCTCTCTGTTTGTCTGTCTCTCTCTCTCTCTGTCTGAGTCTCAGTGGGTTGTTTACTGTTGAAAGACACAAGCAATGCCATTGGCCTCTAAGCCTCCCCATTGCCAAACAATCCCAATGCCCTCTCAATTGTGTCTTTCACTCAACTATACTATGTCTGTACTGAACTATCTCTCCCTCTGTCATCTTCCCATCTCCTCTTCTCTGTTGTCTTTGTGCCTCTGTGCTATATCCCTCTGTTATCTTCCCATCTCCTCTTCTCTGTTGTCTTTGTGCCTCTGTGCTATATCCCTCTGTTATCTTCCCATCTCCTCTTCTCTGTTGTCTTTGTGCCTCTGTGCTATATCCCTCTGTTATCTTTCTGTGTGTTGTTGTCTTCAGGTTCTCAGCTCTCCACCATGCTGCTCTGACCGGACCTACAGACCTGCTGTCTGTGCTGCTGGAGGCCCAGGCCACCGTTGACATCAAGGACAGGAACGGTGAGACACAGCACTATTTATCACCTGCTTTATCACCTGCTCAGATCAGCTAGCAAAACAGCTAACACAGGTCTCAGTGAGATCATCTCAGTCAGCACAGACATTATCTCTGATGTTTTCTATCAGTGGCACACATTGTCTCACATTGTGATTTCATGTTAGCTGGTACATACAGATCTCAGACCAGTTAGCAACATGTGCCTCAGTACAAACAGACTCACCTTTAATTCATATTATCTGTGATGTTTTTATTAGTGACGCCCACATTGTCTTGTGAATCTACTGTATATCAGCTCGTACATTCTATTAGTTCCATCTGTGGAACACATTGTGATTTTAATATCAGCTTTCATATGGATAACCCAAAAATGTCTACTGTACTTCTGTCCCTCACTCACTGTCTGTCTGTCTTGTGTTTATATGTGTATTGTCCAGTGCCTTGCAAAAGTATTCACCTCCCCATGGCGTTTTTCCTATTTTGTTGCATTACAACCTGTAATTTAAATAGATTTTTTATTTTTTTATTTCATGTAATGGACATAAACAAAATAGTCCAAATTGGTGAAGTGAAATGAAAGAAAAAAATGACTTGTTTCGCAAAATAAAACAAAAAGAAAAAAGGAAAATGGAAAAGTGGTGCGTGTATACAGTGGGGAGAACAAGTATTTGATACACTTCCGATTTTGCAGGTTTTCCTACTTACAAAGCATGTAGAGGTCTGTAATTTTTATCATAGGTACACTTCAACTGTGAGAGACTAAATTCAACTGTGAGAGACTAAAACAAAAATCCAGAAAATCACATTGTATGATTTTTAAGTAATTAATTAGCATTTTATTGCATGACATAAGTATTTGATACATCAGAAAAGCAGAACTTAATATTTGGTACAGAAACATTTGTTTGCAATTACAGAGATCACACGTTTCCTGTAGTTCTTGACCAGGTTTGCACACACTGCAGCAGGGATTTTGGCCCACTCCTCCATACAGACCTTCTCCTGATCCTTCAGGTTTCGGGGCTGTCGCTGGCTAATACGGGCTTTCAGCTCCCTCCGAAGATTTTCTATTGGGTTCAGGTCTAGGCCACTCCAGGACTTTGAGATGCTTCTTACGGAGCCACTCCTTAGTTGCCCTGGCTGTGTGTTTCGGCTTGTTGTCATGCTACGACCCATCTTCAATGCTCTTACTGAGGGAAGGAGGTTGTTGGCCAAGATCATGCGATACATGGCCCCATCCATCCTCCCCTCAATATGGTGCAGTCGTCCTGTCCCCTTTGCAGAAAAGCATCCCAGAAGAATGATGTTTCCACCTCCATGCTTCACGGTTGGGATGGTGTTCTTGGGGTAGTAGTCATCCTTCTTCTTCCTCCAAACACGGCGAGTGGAGTTTAGACCAAAAAGCTCTAGTTTTGTCTCATCAGACCACATGACCTTCTCCCATTCCTCCTCTGGATCATCCAGATGGTCATTGGCAAACTTCAGACGGGCCTGGACATGCGCTGGCTTGAGCAGGGGGACCTTGCGTGCGCTGCAGGATTTTAATCCATGAAGGCGTACTGTGTTACTAATGGTTTTCTTTGAGACTGTGGTCCCAGCTCTCTTTAGGTCATTGAGTAGGTCCTGCCGTGTAGTTCTGGGCTGACACCTTCCTCATGATCATTGATGCCCCACGAGGTGAAATCTTGCAAGGAGCCCCCGACCGAGGGTGATTGACAGTCATCTTGAACTTCTTCCATCTTCTAATAATTGAGCCAACAGTTGTTGTCTTCTCACCAAGCTGCTTGCCTATTGTCCTGTAGCCCATCACAGCCTTGTGCATGTCTACAATTTTATCCCTGATGTCCTTACACAGCTCTCTGGTCTTGGCCATTGTGGAGAGGTTGGAGTCTGTTTGACTGAGTGTGTGGACAGTTGTCTTTTATACAGGTAATGAGTTCAAAAAGGTGCAGTTAATACAGGTAATGAGTGGAGAACAGGAGGACTTCTTAAAGAAAAACTAACAGGTCTGTGGGAGCCGGAATTCTTACTGGTTGGTAGGTGATCAAATACTTATGTCATGCAATAAAATGCAAACTAATTACTTAAAAATCATACAATGTGATTTTCTGGATTTTTATTTTAGATTCCGTCTCTCACAGTTGAAGTGTACCTATGATAAAAATGACAGACCTACATGCTTTGTAAGTAGGAAAACCTGCAAAATCGGCAGTGTATCAAATACTTGTTCTCCCCACTGTATGCATTCACCCCTTTTGCTATGTAGCCCCTAAATAAGATCTAGTGCAACCAATTACCTTCAGAAGTCACATAATTAGTTAAATAAAGTCCACCTGTGTTCAATCTAAGTGTCACATGATCACACAATCTCATTATATATTCACTGTTCTGAAAGGCCCCAGAGCCTGCAACACCACTAAGCAAGGGGCACCACCAACAAAGCGGCACTATGAAGACCAAGAAGCTCTCCAAACAGATCAACAAAGTTGTGGAGAAGTACAGATCAGGGTTGGGTTATAAAAAAATATCAGAAACTTTGAACATCCCACGGGCACCATTAAATCCATTATTAAATAATGGGAAGAATATGGCACCACAACAAACCTGCCAAGAGAGGGCCGCCCACCAAAACTCAGACCAGGCAAGGTGGGCATTAAGCAGAGAGGCAACAAAGAGACCAAAGATAACCCCGAAGGAGCTGCGAAGCTCCACAGCGGAGATTGGAGTATCTGTCCATAGGACCACTTTAAGCAGTACGCGTAGCTGGGCATTACTGAAGAGTAGCAAGAAAAAAAGCCATTGCTTGAAGAAAAAAATAAGCAAACACGTTTGGTGTTCGCCGAAAGGCATGTGGGAGACTCCCCAAATACATGGAAGAAGGTACTCTGGTCAGATGAGACTAAAATGTAGCTTTTTGGCCATCAAGGAAAACGCTACGTCTGGCGCAAACCAAACAGCTCTCATCACCCGGAGAACACCATCTCCACAGTGAAGCATGGTGGTACCAGCATCATGCTGTGGGGATATTTTTCATCAGCAGGGACTGGGAAACTGGTCAGAATTGAAGGAATGATGGGCACTAAAATACAGGGAAATTCTTGAAGGAAAACTGTTTGTCTTCCAGAGATTTGAGACTGGGATGGAGGTTCACCTTCCAGCAGGACAATGACCCTAAGCATATACTGCTAAAGCAACACTCGAGTGGTTTAAGGGGAAACATTGAAATGTCTTGGAATGGCCTAGTCAAAGCCCAGACCTCAATCCAATTGAGAATCTGTGGTATGACTTAAAGATTCCTGTACAGCGGAACCCATCCATGGAGCTGGAGCAGTTTTGCCTTTAAGAATGGGAAAAAATCCCAGTGGCTAGATGTGCCAAGCTTATAGAGACATACCCCAAGAGACTTGCAGCTGTAATTGCTGCAAAAGGTGGCTCTTCAAAGTATTGACTTTGAGGGTGTGAATAGTTATGCACCCTCAAGTTTTCTGTTATTTTGGTCTCATTTCTTGTTTGTTTCACAATAAAAAAAAATATTTTGCATCTTCAACATGGTAGGCATGTTGTGTAATTCAAATGATACAAACCTGCCAAAAATCCATTTTAATTCCAGGTTGTAAGGCAGTAAAGTAGGAAAATGCCAAGGGGGGTGAATACGTTCGCAAGCCACTGTGTGTGATCATAGATGTGCTGCCTCCTGCAGGTATGCGTCCGCTCCACTATGCAGCATGGCAGGGCAAGGCTGACTCTGTCCTTATGCTGCTGCGGGCCGGAGCTGGAGTCAATGGGGTCTCACAGGATGGACACATCCCCCTGCACCTGGCCGCACAGTACGGACACTATGACGTGGTCAGTACACAGACAGACAGACAGACAGACAGACACAGACACGCACGCACGCACGCACGCACGCACGCACGCACGCACGCACGCACGCACGCACGCACGCACGCACGCACGCACACACACACACACACACACACACACACACACACACACACACACACACACACACACACACACACACACACACACACACACACATACATACATACATACATCGTTAAGCGTTGTCAACAGGTATCCCCATTCTGCTGGATTGGGTGGAATGTATGCTGTTCTGTCCACAAAGCTGATGCTGGTTTACTGTGGGTCACTTATCTGAGATTTAGATGTGTGTGGTCATGTTTGGTCAGTCCACTTAAGTCTTAAACAGTAAACAAACTGTAAACAAACTGTCAACAAATCACAGCCATAGCCCCAAAACAGATGTGATCTGGCAGGGGATAGAGTAGGATGAGTGGTGGTTGGTGGTACAGTCATTTAAGAGATTGAGGGGTCAGGGGATAGAGTAGGGTGAGTGGTGGTTAGTGGTACAGTCATTTAAGAGATTGAGGGGTCAGGGGATAGAGTAGGATGAGTGGTGGTTGGTGGTACAGTCATTTAAGAGATTGAGAGGTCAGGGGATAGAGTAGGATGAGTGGTGGTTGGTGGTACAGTCTTTAAGAGATTGAGGGGTCAGGGGATAGAGTAGGATGAGTGGTGGTTGGTGGTACAGTCATTTAAGAGATTGAGGGGTCAGGGGATAGAGTAGGATGAGTGGTGGTTGGTGGTACAGTCATTTAAGAGATTGAGGGGTCAGGGGATAGAGTAGGATGAGTGGTGGTTGGTGGTACAGTCATTTAAGAGATTGAGGGGTAAGAGATAGGATGAGTGGTGGTTGGTGGTACAGTCATTTAAGAGATTGAGGGGGGGATAGAGTAGGATGAGTGGTGGTTGGTGGTACAGTCATTTAAGAGATTGAGGGGTCAGGGGATAGAGTAGGATGAGTGGTGGTTGGTGGTACAGTCATTTAAGAGATTGAGGGGTCAGGGGATAGAGTAGGATGAGTGGTGGTTGGTGGTACAGTCATTTAAGAGATTGAGGGGTCAGGGGATAGAGTAGGATGAGTGGTGGTTGGTGGTACAGTCATTTAAGAGATTGAGGGGTCAGGGGATAGAGTAGGATGAGTGGTGGTTGGTGGTACAGTCATTTAAGAGATTGAGGGGTCAGGGGATAGAGTAGGATGAGTGGTGGTTGGTGGTACAGTCATTTAAGAGATTGAGGGGTCAGGGGATAGAGTAGGATGAGTGGTGGTTGGTGGTACAGTCATTTAAGAGATTGAGGGGTCAGGGGATAGAGTAGGATGAGTGGTGGTTGGTGGTACAGTCATTTAAGAGATTGAGGGGTCAGGGGATAGAGTAGGATGAGTGGTGGTTGGTGGTACAGTCATTTAAGAGATTGAGGGGTCAGGGGATAGAGTAGGATGAGTGGTGGTTGGTGGTACAGTCATTTAAGAGATTGAGGGGTCAGGGGATAGAGTAGGATGAGTGGTGGTTGGTGGTACAGTCATTTAAGGGATTGAGGGGTCAGGGGATACGTAGCAAGCTGGGAGAGGAGAGGCATGTTGGTGTGATTGGATTGGAGAGGGAGAGAGAAGAACAAGGCAGGATGAGGGTTATTGGATTTGTAGGGTTTGAGGGGGTAATGATGGGGAGTCAGGTGATCAGGTTTAGGGAGGATTAGGAACCTTGTCTTTGTTACTAACCCCCGTCTCACCCCCTGTAGTGCTGAGTGATAAGTCGGTTTGGTTTCGGTCCGATCTATGGTTTTCGCTTTAACAACACAGAATAAAACAATGAATGAAAGTCCCATGATGATAGATGGTGCGTTTTCAGGTAGAGATACCTCGTGCAAATGCTCTAAATTGCGCGCTCCCTCTGTGTATGCCCCACACAGATGGGACAAGTATGCATGCAATGGATTATGGTCATTGTAGTTAACTACCCAGATTTCCTGTGCTGAACTATGTAAAATATTGGCCTGTTGGAAACTACAACTCCCTACTACATTACATAGTTCGGCTTTGATCTGATTTATCTTTAGAGAAACTGCACATTGAGCGCAAAGAAAAAACTAATGAAATGGAATTCAAATAATTTGGAAATAGATCAGGAACTATCCTACAAGCATTGTCAGGATGTGTTTAGGTTACGCCACATTAATTGATTTGTAAGTCTTTTAGGACCACAGTTTGTGTGAAAAGCATTTATCTGCACAGACCATGAAGTCCCATTTGATTGTAACAGCCTCCAGTCCTGTAGTCTACTATGTATTCCCAGAGCAGAATGACCAGGGCTAATGGACTGTCTGTTTTCACCAAATACTCTGTGTCCTTGGATACGGCAGGCAGCACCAGGTGCTGATAGAAACATCCGACATCATCTCCCTGGCTATGTGTGTTGTAATGTTATCTGCATGACCACATCCACATAGCATAACCTACTCCCCTAATGGCCCCGGTGACAGTGTGTATATGGTATTTGATCTTGTCTGTGTGTGTGTGTGTGTGTGTGTAATATGTGTGTGTGTGTTGATTCCCTGCCTGTCTGTTTCTCTCAGTCTGAGATGCTGCTACAGCATCAGTCCAACCCCTGTCTGATCAACAAAACCAAGAAGACCCCCCTAGACCTGGCCTGTGAGTTGTGGTAGAGTCAAGGTAAGACTGTGTGTGTTGATTCCCTGCCCCCACCACTGAGATGCAGGCTCACAGAGACAGACAACCCCTGCAGTGATGTAACTCATGGCCTGTGTTAGTCTACATTTACATTACATTTACATTTAAGTAATTTAGCAGACGCTCTTATCCAGAGCGACTTACAAATTGGATCTGGGATGGGCTGCAGTGATGTAACTCATGGCCTGTGTTAGTCTAGATAGACAGAGGTTTACAGATACAATCTGGATCTGGGATGGGCTGCAGTGATGTAACTCATGGACTGTGTTAGTCTAGACAGAGGTCAGAGCTGGACAGATACAACCCCTCTGGATCTGGGATGGGCTGCAGTGATGTAACTCATGGCCTGTGTTAGTCTAGACAGACAGAGGTCACAGCTGGACAGATACAACCCCTCTGGATCTGGGATGGGCTGCAGTGATGTAACTCATGGCCTGTGTTAGTCTAGACAGAGGTCACAGCTGGACAGATACAACCCCTCTGGATCTGGGATGGGCTGCAGTGATGTAACTCATGGCCTGTGTTAGTCTAGACAGACAGAGGTCAGAGCTGGACAGATACAACCCCTCTGGATCTGGGATGGGCTGCAGTGATGTAACTCATGGCCTGTGTTAGTCTAGACAGACAGAGGTCACAGCTGGACAGATACAACCCCTCTGGATCTGGGATGGGCTGCAGTGATGTAACTCATGGCCTGTGTTAGTCTAGATAGACAGAGGTCACAGCTGGACAGATACAACCCCTCTGGATCTGGGATGGGCTGCAGTGATGTAACTCATGGACTGTGTTAGTCTAGACAGAGGTCAGAGCTGGACAGATACAACCCCTCTGGATCTGGGATGGGCTGCAGTGATGTAACTCATGGACTGTGTTAGTCTAGACAGAGGTCAGAGCTGGACAGATACAACCCCTCTGGATCTGGGATGGGCTGCAGTGATGTAACTCATGGCCTGTGTTAGTCTAGACAGAGGTCAGAGCTGGACAGATACAACCCCTCTGGATCTGGGATGGGCTGCAGTGATGTAACTCATGGCCTGTGAGTCTGTCACAACAGATACAACCCCTCTGGATCTGGGATGGGCTGCAGTGATGTAACTCATGGACAGTCTAGACAGAGGTCAGAGCTGGACAGATACAACCCCTCTGGATCTGGGATGGGCTGCAGTGATGTAACTCATGGCCTGTGTTAGTCTAGACAGACAGAGGTCACAGCTGGACAGATACAACCCCTCTGGATCTGGGATGGGCTGCAGTGATGTAACTCATGGCCTGTGTTAGTCTAGACAGAGGTCAGAGCTGGACAGATACAACCCCTCTGGATCTGGGATGGGCTGCAGTGATGTAACTCATGGACTGTGTTAGTCTAGACAGAGGTCAGAGCTGGACAGATACAACCCCTCTGGATCTGGGATGGGCTGCAGTGATGTAACTCATGGCCTGTGTTAGTCTAGACAGAGGTCAGAGCTGGACAGATACAACCCCTCTGGATCTGGGATGGGCTGCGTTGTCACAACTGCTCCTCTTCCATCAAATACATCTCACTTCTGCACTCTTTACTTTCTTTCTTTCAGGCTCGCTCATCCTTGAGCATGCTGGTTTACTTACTGGAGCACATTTACTTCTCTGTCAACATTTCTCTCCTCTATTTCTCTCCCTCTCTTCTCTCAACATTTCTCTCCTCTCTTTCTCTCCCTCTTTCTCTCCCTCTCTTTCTTTCACCCTTGAGCACAGTTATTCTCACTCAATTGTCACACTCTCTCCATCTCAAATGTACATTTGGTTACTATGACTTAATGGTGAATTGGGCAGTTTAGACCTGCATTATTAAACCAGTTTGACAATTTCAGAAACATCTCTCACTGACCGCACAATAGGTTTGAATATGAATTTTTCAGTTCCTATAGCATTTCAAACACCACCAAGCCAATGTGAGTGTATTTCAAACTCTGTGCGCTGCCTCAATCAAGGTCCCTGGTCCCAAATAGTGCTGCAGCAGCGTTTAGTTTGGATAGGACAGTGTGAAGCCGAACCAAGCCAGGGTGAAGTAATAGTACTCACACACACACTCATTGGGAACGCTGCTCTCCTCTCCTACTGGGCTGGAAAGTCCCCTTGTCTTTCATTCTTATTTA